>NC_132887.1:5526467-5873967 GCF_030463535.1 Salminus brasiliensis
CCAAATACTTTTGTCCATATAGTGTGTCTGGCTTTAGCATTCATTTCCCCTTGTTTGCATTTGATTCAGCTGCAAGTGATTCATGCAACAATACCACCTGAATACATACATATCTATATCTATCTATCTATCTATCTATTCATATATATATATATATATATTCAGTTTTAGATAATAACACTAGATACATTAATTAAATTCATATTTTTTACTATTGCAATGCAAATTGTTTATTTTAGGCTACATATGTACACAAACAATATTCAATATAAAATTGAATCCAAAATAGACTCCAAGCCCATACACTATCAACTGTCTTCACCTCCTGATTTATATGTTTAACTTGAATTTTACATGAAATCACTTTTAATTTTTAGCTTTTTGCGCTCACTTTATTAACAGTTAAAAAAATCAATTGCACAGAACATCTATTTTCTGTAGAATATGTCATTTCAGAAATAACATCCGCAAACGGTTCGAATAAAAAACATGTGACCTGCCCCCAGTGATGTCACTTCCTTTGGTTTGGAATGGCATTGGTAAAAACATGAACGTTTGGTCCAGACTTTGGTCCAGACTTTGGTCCAGACTTTCAGGTAAGGAAATACATTTAGACTCTCTGTGATGTCGAGCATTTTCTCTTTTTTTTGCACTGTGCACTGATAGGTGCACTGATAGGATATAAGGATGTAAGATGCTGCACATTTTGCAAGGCCTAGCCCTGTTACTGCTGAGCCTTATGAATCTGGCCCAAGTGTGTGGTGATTCAGGCACACAGTATGCAATCCTTTGCTTGACCCATCTGCTTTAAGCTGTTTTTCAGATCCCACTTGTGATAAATCATATCAGTGAGAGTGTTGATCTCCAGGGTGTGACTGTCATTTGACAGTGACAAGTCTCCAGGGACCTCCCCTTCACCCCCTTACACTTTGCAATGGCACGACTCTGACTCCCCTATGCTAAGAGTAGCACTGGAGTGAAAACATGTGGCATATTGATTCAGATGAGCCAACATTACAACAAACACCAAACATGTCAATGCTTATTTGCTTATGCATAATGTGCTGTAAGGTCCAATAGGTCTGGGGCTCCAGGCCTACTCCAATATTCTCCCTCTCTCTTAGTAAAGCTCAAGGCTAAAGAATTATACAAGTAGCCTATATGTCTTAGTCTTAGTCTAAACCCAATGTGCCATTATTTATCTCCTCTCATGATGAAATCAGGAGGAAGCTACTGAACAGACACTTGTTCTGTACAGCCATTCGTTCATCACAGCTATGACATTTAAGCTCTTAACGGCCTTAACTTCGGTATGGACTGCCAAGTGTTCTAGCCCACCCACTTCGGTCAGTCGGCTGTGGTGGGAAGCAGTTTGACCAATGGCTGCATGTAGGATGTATGACCACCTTAAATTAAAAGTTAAGGAGTATTTTTTTTTTTGTCTGTAAAGTTTTGAAGATACAAGGTTTTTGTGTGACAGTGAGTTTGTGCTGTTTTCATTTAGATGTTTATTAATTGTATATTTAGCTGAGGGAATGAGAAGGTGGCCTCGTTAGGTAACCAGGTAATTAGCTAATTAAGGAAGATAATGCTAAAACTATCGCTGCTGGCTTACTGGCCAGCTGCCATGCTAGCTAATGTTTGGTAACCTGCTAATATTTTTGCCTTTGAGCCCAAAAAAAGTTGTATAATTTATTTATTATATATAATATATAGGTTTTTATTATATATTATATATAAGTTAATGCATTTTACTTTAATTCCTCGCTCACTTGCTTTCCTCCTCCTCTGTCTCTCACTCTCTTTCACTGCTTATGTGAACAGTGAGGGCTGTCAGAAGTGTGTCTCCTGGGACAGGAACGCAAACCACTGTTTTAATTGATCTGGAGGAAGCAGCTCCGAGCTCAAGTGTCCCGCGAGTGTGTGACTGTAAAGCTGACGACGTGTCCAATCATTTGTGCTTCTGTAGCTGGAGGTGATGTTTTCAGTTGCCGTACTGCTTCAGGGGAAATAAGGCCGCTCACATTAATACCCCCGTGTTTCCTGCTTTGACACGTGCCGGTTTTCCGAGGCCGAAAGCCTCTGCAGACAGGCGGTACTGCAGCGGACCTTTCACCAGACAGGACGGGAGAAGCCTTTGTTTGTGGAGACAAGCGAAGGAAAGAGCGGATCACGCCGGACTGATGAACTCACATGTGAGATAATGAATTGCAGGCATTATGCAAATCGTATGCTAATTATCTAATCAGATTTGATTCCATTAAGCATGTGCCCGGCTTGCTAACCTTGAGGAGGCCCTGATAATCAAACACTGATCATCTCTCGCTCTCTTCTCTCTCTCTCCATGGTTTTCTCTCTCTCTCTCTGTGAGGGACAGATGCCTCCAAGGCCTGCTGGGTATTTGTCCATCAAAGTTTCTAAAAGTGAAGCGCAGTGGAATAATGGTGAATAAAAGGATGGTAAAGGATGGTGAAGATCATGAAAGACTTATGAGTGTATATTAGCAGTATATCAGGATCCTTTTGAGTATCAATGTGCAGGTTATTTTGCCCCTCGATTCAATCCGAGTCTCTTAATGCTGAGTATTAGCCGATACTGAGCCGATCTGATCTCTGTGTGTGTATAAATAATCCTGCCGATTAATCAGTTCAGTAAAATCCCTTTATTTTAGTATCAGTTTCTGGACTGGCTGATTTACTTTAGTCGAGACTTTTCTTAAAATGATGTTTTATAGTGTTTAATTTCTTATAATCCAGTCTGACTCTCCTCCCTGACCAATCAGCTCCCAGCTCCTTTACAACACTGCAGTCTAATCACTTCCTTTGTGACACCTGACTGGACTGATATCTGTGGTTGTTGGTCTACTGGTGTGTATTAACTGGTGTATAGTGGGTGAATGTGTGTGTGATTTGGGTTTCTATAGCATGTGTGTGTTAGCATTAGCATTAGCCTCCACTCAGTTCTGAATAGGCTCTTCAGTGCTGGTTTAGAAACAGTGAAAGGCGAGTGCCGGTTCTCCCGCTGGTAAAACGGAGCGTTTCAGTGAGAGTTTTATAAAGGGTCAGATATTATGGTCTGTTTTTATGTTTTACTGTTAAATAGCTCCGCACTGCAGAACCTTAACACTCTTATTTGCCTTCAGAGAACGTCCATACTGCTGCCGGCCGGCTGAGCGCTCTTGATACATCACTGGTCAGGGCAGGCAAGTGGTAGTCTAATAAATTAATAAATTAAATATTAAATGATTTAATGTATGTTAAAAGCTTCAGATCGAACATGTGATGTGTATGAGAGGTTGTGGAAGTCCATGTTAAATCTAGAATGGGCAAAAAATGTTCAAGCGCATTATCATTAGCTTAGTGCTAAAATATTACTCTAATCCCTTAGAAGAGCTAGTGTAATCAGCATTATCATACAGGTGGCTTATTTGTGGCCTGAACTGAAGGCCTACCTCTAAGGATCATAGTTTACCACTAATCACATTACCATTTTCAGCCTCTAGCCTCACCTTCTATACCTTCTATAGGTTCCAAATATGGCTTTCTCTTGAACACTGGGTTGTTTCCTTGTACTGCTTGGCACCTCACTCTCGTCTGCCTTGAAGCTCTTGGCACCATTTCCATATTTAGCCATTGCATTTAGCGCAGTTCTTTAAGTGAATGTGACAAGTGATTTGATTGGCATAGAGGATCCTAATTTACACACACACCCTTCTGTTTATACTCTACTTCTCCCAAGCAGTTAGCGCTCTCACCTCAGGCTAGTAGAGCACTTTTTAAGGTATTTTTTTAGTCCATCAAGAATGGTTTAGAGTGAAAACTGTGGTCTGGACTGAATGTACTGAACTGTCAGCTGATGGATCATCCAGAGTTGGCTGAAACTTTTAGGATTTCAGTAAATCGTACCTGCAGGAGCTCAAATTAAACAAATACACTGTGCCAATGACCTTATACCAATATACCATTATTTGGATGTACTGTTCTCCTCTAAAGCAAACCAAAGAACCTGTCCATGGTACTTTTCCAAGTCCTGGAGGTATGCGTCCTGGGCGACGTCAGGGCCTCTGATCCTGTTCCGCCTTTGAGCCAGGGCTTGCGTTCATTACCATAGCTGCTGGTGTCTTCGCATTCAGCAGCTGGCCTGCTGAGGAGAGCGCTCCCTGAGAGGGAGGCGCCAAACGGAGTGTGTGAGAGCGAGATAATGAAATCTTTATCACATGTTTGGGAAGCCTGTAATTCCATTTGCTCTTCTAATCCCCGAGTTGCTTTGTTTGCCTGTCACTCACCAAGAAGGGGTAAGGGGGGCACGGAGGTGGTTTCTCACTGAACTGGGGATAGTGACTGTTTCCCCACATGGACCAAGCCTTGTGGGTTTTACACACCAATACACTTAAGACACAAGTCAGATGGGTGTGCAAAGGAGGCACGGTATGATTTTGGCGGTATAGGCCACAGCCAAAGGCCAAGTCTATCCAATAGGAGAAACTATTAGGGACATTCATAATGGAAAACACTTGACAACATAAACTAATAATTAAACTGAATTGAATAGAATAATTTGGGATTAGGTTTTCCAGACTTGCGGCTTTTTCAAAAAATACTCCCCCTGTGTTAACACAGCCAGTTTGTTAGAGGTGGTCCAACATGCAACATACATTTTTAACATCACAGGTGTCTGGCATCTCTTCTTCACATAGTGTCAGACTTTCATGATGAGTGGACCAATAGAAATGCTCCAAAATGACTCCATACATTGAACCCTTTTACTTCTTTAAAGTTGCCTTTTTAGAGATACAAGGTTTTTGTGTGACAGCAACGGAATATTAAGCAACACTTTATCAAAAGGCAGTGTTCATAAGGATACATGTCGCCAAACATCAGCAAGCATCAGCTGTCACAACATTTTCTGGGGTAAAATGATAGCAGAACTGCTGACAGCAGCCTTCACGTCAACTTCTACAGCACTCTGTGGAATAAGCCGATATTACAGTGTGTATGTAGGCTGATGTTGGCTCAGTTATGCCAGTCATGAAAGGCTGTATTTCAAGGGTCAACTTTAAGGGTCCTGCATCAAAAACTACAGCAGCCCATTATGACAGCCTATGCTTTTTGGAATAAGCCTTTATAAATGTTTATGTATGTTTATTTTGGCTAAGGCAGTCATGACAGGCTTATGTAAGTGTCATATGGCCTTATAACACTGCTCTTCATTAAATGGCATTAAAACTGCAAGCTTTTATGACAATTTATGCTGGTTTGGAGATGCCGTTAGCAAGATTTGTGTAGGTCTGTGTTGGCTTTGTCAGTTATGCCAGTCATGGAAGGCTGTATTTTAAGGGTCACGTTGCCTTATAACACTGCCCTTTATTATATAACACCAAAATTTATTCACACGCTATGAAACCCTGCGGCAGCCCCCTCTGTCAGTTCCGCCTTTCAGTTTTACTGTATTTGACCTTATCAGGGCAATCTTCGAAGCAATGACACAAGCTACTATAATACTAGTTACTACACCTAACTACCAGAGTCCAGCTGTATCCATACTGTACCTGAAGCCTCCAACAAGTGTTTCAGCAATATTGTTTCATTATATTTACAGTTACATTAAAGGCATTTAGCAGATGCTCTTCTCCAGAGCGACTTACAAAAGAGCTTCACTGTTTACTGAGACAATAACCGTAGCTAGTTTGCACAGACTAGGATCCAAAAGATCCCTTCAAGCTAAGATGCTACTAAATACAGAAGTCAGTATGGAGACCTCAGTACTCTGCACTACACTACACTCTGCCCAGGTACTCTCGGAAGAGGAGGATCTTCAGTCTGGGTTTGAAGACAGCGAGCGTTGGACTCTGCTGTTCGGACATCCAGGGGAAGTTCATTTGACCACTTTGGTGCATGACAGAAAAAAGCCTGGACGCTCGTCTTCTGTGGATCTTAAAGGATGGCGGGTCGAGCCGAGCCAGACTTGAAGCTGGAAGGGCTCTTGGTACTGATCGGCTTTTGACCATTGCCATTAAGTACGGAGGGGCTGGCTGGTCCGTTCCTGGCTCTGTAGGCCAGCGTCAGGATTTTGAATCTGATGTGGGCAGCAGCTACAGGAAGCCAGTGAAGAGAGAACACAGCAGTGGAGTGACATGGCTGATATTAACCACTTAGAAATTGTAAGTCACATTGTCATTATGAACTGTACATTATACTTTCCACCTTTTGTCCATAGTAAAAAAATAGCAAGGCTACTGAAGAACTAAAGGGGCTCAAACGTAAAAGTTTTCAAAATTCCCTAATGGTTGAAATCAAATCCCAGGACTTGGTTGGTTGGATACATCCCTTTATTTTTCTCAGATCATGGGCCCTATCTTTCACCCTGCGGAAGGCGTGTCGCGATGCTCATTGCTGTCTTGAGTTGTTTCAACAGCAACGCTGCTTACGAATATATCTACACCGATTGGCATGGTGGTATCAAAATGAGGGGTATTCAGGTCAATTTCTAGCGTATTGCTGTATATCTTGGCAACAGAAAACACAGGTTCACCACTGACTGAAAACAACCTAGACAGATGTCAACAGTCAGACGCTATTCATTGCTATCTTGGCAGTGAATTGTCAACACAGGCGCGTGCACCCCAGCGTTCGTACACCACCGCTTTGAAACAGCAATCCGCCAAAGTCAGACTGCACCTGGCTCTTAAAAGGGAATGGCGAGTGACGCGTTGATTGGTTTACTGCAGTTTACGCCCAAAACACACTCATGATTACTTAAGAGATTTACTACATGCCTTTTGTGTGTTTCGCAAGGCGTACTTTTCCAGTCGCTACGATAGCAAAGACACACTGGCACACCCTAAATCAAGCTGTGCGGTGCACGGTTGTCCGGCTCGCCTAAAGATCGCTAAAATCTTGCGAATATTTCTGCGCCGGTGGACGTGTTGGTCTCGAAATGAGGTGTGTTCAGGTACATATCTGGTATACTGCTATCTTGGCAACAGAAAACACAGGCTGCTTTCACTGACTGAAAGCAGCCTAGGCAGGCGTCAGCAGTCAGACGTTCGTTGCTAACCTGGCAGTGAATTGTCAACATAGGCGCGTGCTCAACGTGCGTGTGCCTTTAGCGCATTACGAGCCACGCAAGCCGTACTTTTCCCGTCGCCATGATAGCAAAGACATACTGACATGCCATACATCAAGCTGCGGTGCACAGATCGCTTAAATAGGGCCCAAACTACTGAATGTGGCTTAAGCCAGAATCCATTTAACCGTTCTCTGTACCTCTGCAGCGTACCTTCGTCATCGTTATTGGCTTACTGTATTGGAATACTGTTTTTGTAAAGCCTGAGCTGAAGTGTTTCTTCATTAATATGACTTATGGTCAGCACTAAATAAGCCTGCTCCCAGCACTGAACACTGATTTCTGGTTGAAGCCATACCCACGTCCAGTTTGGATACAAATAGCCTCTTGAAATGCCTGTTGAATAAACACAAATTTAAGCAGCATTCAGAGTCTCTGAATACCCCTGGCCCAGAGTTCCCTGTGTGTTAATGTAGTGAAGCGAAGTGTGGGGTTGTGCTTCATGTCTTGGCCTCTTTTGGCCTCATCAGTACAGCAGCAGCTCTTATCCCGTCTGATTGAGGAGCAGTGTGAGGCATCTGCTGATCAGCAGCACGATGGCCCCTCTCCTGTAATCAGGGCCGGCCATGCAGGGCGCCCTCCAGCACAATCACCTCATCACGCTCCATTCTGCTCTTCCTTCTCCTCCCCCACTGTAACCGAGACGACAGGGCTACACCCCTCCCACTGGGCCTTCTAGTCCAGTTCAATTCAATTCAGTCCAATATTATGTTCAGTTTATTTCAGTGTGGAATTCAGCTCAATTTAATGCAACTTTAAACCAGAACAGCTTAACATACCCATATTTATTGGCACACAAACCCATTGGCCACATGGCTAATGCCAGGTGTGGGCTGGAGGGGTATAAAGCCCCCCAGCATTGAGCTGTGGAGCAATGGAACTTCTCCAGAATGATGGATGGTGCTCCAACTAAAACTTTTGGGATGAGTTGGGTGGTTGTCGTCCAACATCCTGACCTCACTAATGCCCTTGTCACTGAATGCAATCAAATCCTCACAGCAATGCTCCAAAATCTAGCAGAAAGCCTTCTTCCCTGGACAGTAGAGAAGCTTACACCAACAAAAGCAGGATCAACTCCTGCAGAAGCAACAATGAATGAGCGGGTGTCCCAATACTTTTGTCCATATACTATATATAAACTAATGGAATCTTCTGAGAGGCGGAGACACCTGTCTTATTTAAACCTCAGACTCAGTTTAGTCTGGTCTGCTCTTGATGGTTGAAGTGAGTGGTGAAGAAGATCACCATGGCCAGATCCAAAGAGCTCTCTGAAGCCTTCAGAAAGAAGGCTGGAGATGCAGAGGAATCTGAAAGGGGTTTAAAAAGATCTCAGAACAGTCAGAAATCAGCCACTGTTCCACTAAATCATTTACAAGTGGAGGACATTTAAAACCTCTGCCATCATGGCCAGATCAGGCCGTCCTAGCAAGTTCAGTCCAAGAGCAGAGACCACAAGATGAGTAAAGGAGTCTCCAACAGTTCTAAAATGTCATCATGGGATCTACAGGAAGCTCTCGCCACAGCTGATGTCCAAAGTACAGCATCTACCATCAGAAAGAGACCCAACCAGAAACCAGAAACACATTTAAACACATTTAAACACACTTACACACACTTACACACACATACACACAATCCCCTCCCCATTGCCTAAATGGAATTGGGCCTATAATTGCCTCCATTTTCCCCAAGTCACACCTGACAAATTCAGCTACTGTACACAACGATTTCTTTTATGTTCCCAGAGGGAATAAGTGCCATTTGATTATGATTGAACGTGATTATGTCCTCCCCTCCGACTGTACCGCTGCGGTCTTTTGTCTCAGGGGACCGGGGGACCTCCCTGATTGCGAGGGGCTGGTTTGACCTGAAAGCTGCCAGATGAACAGCAAACCGATAATTATTGGCTCAAACAGGCAATCACCAGGCTGAGTGCACAGAACTAATCGAATGTCTTGTTTAATTTCCATTGGGTGGTCGAGTAACCTTCTCCAGCGAGGCTTCAGTAAACAGCACACAATGAAACATCAAAGGCACATGATGCTCAACATCACCAGATGACTGAGTTTTAATCTTACGTAACTGATGCACTGCCGGAAGGTTTTTCCTCCAATGTGAAGAACCTGTTAACCAAGCAAAGACCCATGTAAGCATTCAAAGAGGTTTTTTTTACTGTCATGTTCTATATAGAACCTTTAACAAGGGGCCCTTGAAGAACCTGCTTAAATAGTGTATGATCTTTGACTCATAGAGATAGTGGAACCCTTATTGGTAGTATGTAGAACCATCTATAAAAGTTATTATTTTTTTTACATCAATGTGAAGAACCCTTTAACCAGCCAAAGGACTGTGTAGTGCGAGCACTAAAAGGTTTTTTTTTTATAGAACCCTTTACAAAAGAACCTTTCAAGAACCTGTTTGAAAAGTGTATGATCTTTGACTCATAGCGATAGTGGAAGTCTTTTTTTTTGTTAATCTAGAAAAGGTTTGAACCCTTTAACCAGGTAAAGAACCATGTAAGCATTCAAAGAGATTTGCTGAGCTGTCATGTTCTATATAGAACCTTTTACCAAAGGACTCTTGAAGAACTTGATTAAAGGGTATATATATGTATAGAACCATCTATAAAAACAATTTCCACCAATGTGACGAACCCTTTAACCAGGCAAAAAACAGTTTAACCAGCCAAAGGACTGTAGTGTAATCATTGAAAGGGTTTTTTGGACCTGTCATGTTCTATATTGAACCACTGCCTTTGCTAAAGAACCTTTTTTTAAAGATTGCATGATCTTCATCTCATAATGACAGTGGAACCCATTTTGTTGCTATATAGAACCATCTGCAAAGATTTTCCGCCAATATAATGAAAACAATCCCCAAAAACAATATATATATATATATATGCAAATAGGAAATTAATAATTTGCCAATTCATTGAAATTACACATTTGAATCAATTAATTACTTGTAATTAATTTCACAGTAGAAAATTGCGCTTATTTACACAACAAATACATGCTTTCATATCATATCAACACAGTATCTCATACACTACATATCCAAATGTTTGTGGACACCACTTCTAATGAATGCATTCATCTTTTTTTTTAAAGTTACACCCATTGTTGACACAGCTTGTCTAGTCCCTGTAGAGAAGTACTGCCAGTAGAATAGGACTCTGGAGCAGATCAACGTGAGCCTATAGGCATCATCATGCCTAATGCCAGGCGTGGGCTAGAGGGGTGTAAAGCCCCCCAGCATTGAGCTGTGGAGCAGTGGAGCTGGATTGTTCTCTGGAATGATGGATGGTGCGCCATCCAATACTTTTAGGATGGGTTGGTGAGTTGGGGCTGATGAGGTGGGGTGGTGATCATCCAACGTCCTGACCTTACTAACGCTCTTGTCGGTAAATGCAGTTAAATCAGAGACAGTTACTCCAACAAAATCAGAATGGACGTTTGGAAGAAACAGTGAAGGAGCAGGTGTCCCAATACTTTTGTCCATATAGTACGACTATATAGTTATGCAATAAACATAACTTTATTGACTTGACTGTGTGTATTTTTCCCTTATATTATAAAAAAAAAAACACATCTAGTGGGACTGACCACTCCTGGACATCCTGTTTTGCTGCCTCATCAGTCAGTAAGGTGTGTTACTGATAGCTGATGATTTATCAATTTATCAGCTGCCAGTCTGGTGGGTTACTGTCCTTAAGTCAGGAGCTTGGGCAAAGAGCTGCAGTATTGAATGTCTAACAGGGCTGTTGGAGTAGAAGGCACTGTGGCTAGTATTCATTTAAAAGTACTTCAATCAGCAAAACCCAGCACAGCATATAGTAGAGGACAGTGTGTGAGAGAGAGAGGGGGGTGATGTAGAGGAAGGCTGGGATAGTGCCAGGCTGATAGATCAGCGGAGCGAATGGTGGCCTGCACAGACAGAATTTTAATACAGAGCAGAAGTGTATTTACATGGATTAATGCGGACTTAACCCCACGGCTGTTTACTTTCATCTGTTAAATCTCAGATGACCCTTTAAAGTTTTGTTTTCTTTCCCTGTAGGCTGTTTTTTAAGTTATCAGAAATAGCCTGCTGGTGTCCTCAATGTCAGGAATAGCAGGCTTCCTCTTCCACTGGCATCCAAAAACTCCTCTCTCTCACTCCTCATCGGTTTATGGCACTTCTATCAACCGCTCAGCCTCGGTCGAGAGAGACGACGGGGTTGTGTTTGAAGCAAGATTGCAAAAGCGGTGATGGGGATTTTCGTTATTTCTGCCGCCTGAAAGGTGAAATAGAATAGAGTAGAATATCTTAGCTTGACTGATATTTGTCATTTGGTAAGCGTCATGTTTCCAGTAATGGGAATCGATTCAGCAATGACACTACTTGTCTTTATGACACCCATGGATAAGAGCTGAGATGGTACCTTACAGAGCTCTATAGTATCTACATCATATATATATATATATATATATATATATATATATATATGTATATATATACATTTTGTTTGTGTATTATATACAAATTAAAGTTGTTCGTCTCTATAGTGGAAAATCTATTGTAGATGTATATTACATATTTCTTTATTATATATATATATATATATATATATATATATATATATATATATATATATATATATATATAATATTATATAAGTTAATTATAAAACCAAATAAGATATGGGCCAATTTAAAAATGCCTTATTAAATAAATAATACAGATAAATGAAATAAATAAATAAAAATAAATAATACAGATTTAAAAACAAATGTAAAGATTTAAAATGTTCTTACATCAGTCTCATAGTAAGAAAAATTAAGCCATAATATGAATAAATTAAAACCATTGACAGATGAGGTGGATAATATTGATGGTCTGGTTATAATGGTGACCGTCAAGGGTGGTGATATATTCAGCAACAAGTGAACAGTCAGTTCTTTAAGGTGATGAAGGTGTTGGACGCTGGAAAATATGGGCAAGCATAAGAATCTGAGACACTTTGGCAGGAACTAAACGTTGTAAAAATGTTGTTCTGGACGACTGGGTCAGAACATCTCCAAAACATCAGGCAGGTCCTGTGAGGTGTTTCTAGTTTGCAGTAGTCAGTACCAGTAGTACCGGTGAACTAGTGACAGGGGCCTAAGACTCACTAATGGGATCCATGGAGGTCCCACCTCACAACACATAAGATCTGCTGCTAATATCTTGGTGCCAGATACCACAGGATGCCTTCAGGGGCCTTGTGGGTTCCATGCCTCAGTGGGACAGAGGCACCAGGTTATCTACACAACATCAGGCAGGTGGTTTTAATGTTATGGCTAATTGGTTTTGAGATAGATTTACTTGAAGAGGTGTAACCTGAGAAGTCTTTTGTTTTACTTACAGAAGATTCAGTAGATTTATTTTCGATGCAGGCTTTTTAAGCACCACAAACACTGCAGTTATGTTGGTGCCCATTAGTCAGCAGGCGGTTCCTCTAGTCTTCTCATTTCCATCAGTTCTCATTGTCAGGGCTAATAGATTAGTACTTAATCACAGTTTCACTATATGCAGTGAGGGCAGCGTGTTTTTGTGGCATTTTAATTTCGTACCCCTGAGACCATGTGTGCATGCTGCCGTCCACGTCGGCCCGAGGTCAGGGAGAGCCGTGGACTGTGCTGTAATTGCATTGTTGGACGTGGTCAGAGGTGAGCATATGGCGGCTGGGAGTGCTCCTATTGATCCTCATTACTCTGTGCGAAAGGAGACGACAGAAGGCTTTCATCTCCATAGCTGCTCTTTAATTGTGACGTGAATAAAATGCCGTATTTAGGCCTCGTAATGATTATTGATTCTGAGTCATCTGAGATCATGATGGTTTGTGCAGTCTCGCAGGTCGTGCCTTGTGTGGATAAAGCACACAATGGAGACTAAATAGAGGGAAAGAGACAAGTAGACTGCCCATGGATACTGGACGTTTGGACCAAGTCAAGGTTTATTAGTCATTGGTAGAACATGGTAGGACATTCAGATGGTTGTGGTGCGGCTCAGGTTATAATTCTACAGCAGAATAGTGCTAATATACTAAACATACACTAAATAAGACTGAACTGCTTACAATGTACTAATATATTAGACATAAGATCATTTGAGAAGATGGGAAGGATGTGTGGTTAGCTAGCTAAACACACTGTAGCTGGTAGGCTGGTATAGCTTCTAGCCTAGCACCCACTTTATTTACTAGCTTTGCTGCAACGTGGTCCCTCAACATTTGTGTGTGGATACCAGCTACGGTCAGGCTTCCGTCTCACTTCTTCAGTTGGTCTATCGTTTCTAACTTTTTGCCTTTTTTGCCTCACTTTCATATTATACTGAATAATCTATGTTGCAAAGAAAATGTTAATTATTTTTTTTATGAGTTTTTATACAACCTTTTTAAAATGGTTTTATATATCACAATAGCCACGTAGCATTGCATACACCTTGTCCCCTGGGCAGGGTGTGTGGTTAGCTAGCTAAAGACACTGTAGCTGGTTAGCTGGTATAGCTTTTAGCCTAGCACCCACTTTACTTACTAGCTTCGCCACCACATTTGTGCGTAGATACCTGCGATGACACTTCCTTCGGTCAGGCTTTTGTCTCACTTCTTCAGTTGGTCTAGCCTGGCCTTTTTTGCCTCGCTTTCTTATTATACTGAATAATCTACGTTGCCAGGAAAATGTCTTGCAGATTTTTATGGGTTTTTATACAACCTTTTAGCAATGGTTTTATATATCACAATAGCCATGTAGCATTGCATACCCCCTGTCCCCTGGGCAGCTGGTTTAGCTTTTAAGGTAGCACCCATTTTACTTATCAGCAACTTACCAGACACTTTCTGTCACTGTAGCTGAACTGTACCACTTGTCTGAGAGTTATGAGAATAAGGAGAGTATAAGGGGTTAATGTTCTGTATACAGTGTTTACTATATTCCTGGCTTGCGTCCAGAGCATTGACTCTCTGTTTCTTTGACATTCATGGATAGATGATAAAGAGTGCATGTGTGAGCATGTGTGTGAGAATGTATTAGGGAACTCTTCTCCCTGCAGGTAATCGATACCCCTCTCAAGCAGAAAGGGGCTGCCATGGTAACCCGTCCCGTGCGGGTGGGATTTTCGTCCACTTCCGCAGCTCCCTGGCCTGGTTTGGCCCTGCCCGGGGTAAATCTAACCGGAGTGGACACTCTGGTGGCCTGGTCTCTGGGCCACATGCTTTTTCTCACACAAACCCGCCCAGTCTAAACGTGGGAACACTTGCGCTTTGCTCAAGGCAACGCTGCTTCATGACCTCAGATTCTTCCTCAGTGCTGCTTATAATCTGCACATGCAGGCTAAAGGCACTGAGTCAGCCGGTGACTCACACACCCACATTACCGAAATCTCACAGCCACTTTCACGTTAACATTTAGCCTTTCCAAACAGCCCTTTTGTTTTTTTTTTCCTGCAGTACTTAGGGGCTTATAATAACTCTTTGAATCAGGGCTGGTTGGAGCAGGTGCCTGCTTTTAAGTGCTTATAGGCGGTAATTCAGATGAAGCGTGTTTGTGTTGAATTCCTTTTTTGTGTTCAAGCTCGACCGCGCTGTTTGCAGTTATTTTTATTCATGATCAAGTGTGCCTATTTTTAAGCACTGAGGGATGTCCTGCAGAGCTTTCACTAACCTTGTTGCTATAGTCAAAAAAAACTAATGCTGAGACTGGCAGTGAACCAGCACCACCTCCATTCATACCACCCTGTTATGTGAGCAGAGCTTATTGTTTATTATTATTATTATTATTAATTATTATTTTTAATTATCCTGCACGCCCTATACAGGTGCCCCCCATTGCCTAAACCATGCTGAGCCTTTCCTGTAGTGAGAACATGTCTGATTGGCTATACTCACACTACATGTGTGAAAGGGTAACTCCGGATAATGTCCAGACCTGGTTCTCTGGAGTACATATGTGAAAACATATGCTTTGGTAACACTGGTGCAGTTCATTTGATTCATGTTACCCAGTACAGCAGTTAGGACTCTTATTGGTGTGGATTGGTGTGTTTGCCCAGCTAAGGAATCAAAGGTCAGTGTACACTGTACAGCGAAATGTGTCCTCTGCATTTAATCCATCTGTAGTAGTGAACATACACACACCAGTGAACTAGGGGCAGTGAGTACACACACACACCCAGAGCGGTGGGCAGCCAACTCCAGCGCCCGGGGAGCAGAGGGGGTAAAGGGCCTTGCTCAAGGGCCCAACAGTTGCAGTTTGCCGAGCCCGGGAATCGAACCCACAACCTTGTTATTGATAACCCGGCACTCTAACCACTGAGCCACCACTGCCCCACAATCAACCACCTAGCATAGTGAGAAACAACCATGTCTTAACTCCTCTACCACAGTGTTGTTTCTCACTATGCTACACCAATCCACTTCACTCGTACTTCTATTTGTCAATAAGGGTGTGTTTACACGTGTACACTCTAAAAAATAACGTTTCTACAAAAGGTTATTTGAGCGATGCCATGGAAGAACCATTTTTAGTTTCATCAAGAACTTTATTTGTAATAGAAATGTGACCTTTACATTGATGAAGAACTGTTACATTAAGAGCAAGTTTTATTTGGGGTCTTTTAAAAGGTTCTTCACACTCACACTCATCTCTATGACAAACATGATTCTTTATGGAGCCAAAAGTGGAATCAATCAAAGAACCATTTTATTTTTGTTGCATCTTTTATGTAACAGTGTACTGTAGTTCAGTTCCCTTGGTCCAGACAGAGCAAGAAAATGATGCAAAGGTTAGATATTAGTCCTGGTTTGCTTTGCGTTCATGGGGGAAAAAGGTGATAATGCAAGTATATGACAGAAGGATCTGCATGCGTTGGCCACTTGAGCAGGCTACGCCATTGACTCTGAGTTGACTCGACATAGAAGCGTAAAGTGATCCATGCAAGTAGTGAAATTAGCAAGTAGTGAATAAAAAAAAAGTACAATCTTACCACTAGATCCTTAAACCTGGCTTAATTAATCATGTTGTCTTAATAGCAGTATTAAACCATGATTTTGATAATATACACATGCTAATTTATTCACAGAACATTGTTAAGTTATTAAAGCTATAAGAATGACCATTACTGTGGCTGCATCCCAACTCACACATGCCTTAAGACAAGACAAGACAGCCATATTCAGCATTTGTGTTGGACACAGACACATACACACTAGTGAAACTCACACAGTGGAGGGCAGCCATTGCCACAGCGCCCGGGGAGCAGAGAGGGTGAAGTGGCAACAGTGGGAGCTCGCCGAGCCCGGATATCGAACCCACAACCCTGTCGTCAATACTTCGGAGCTTTAACCACTGAGCCCCTCACTGAGACAACTGTTCTAATGGTGGCTAGTTCTGAAACACTGTGTGGTAGTAGTGTGGTTTGGGACACAGCCCAGCTAAACTAGAGCACAGAAACATGGGCAGGTAAGCACAGAGTCTCACTCATGATGCGTATGTGGTTTACATTTACGCCATTAGCTGATGCTCTTATCCAGAGCGACTTACAAGGTTACTCGTATTACCGAGGTGGGTCAGTATAGTGTTAGGAGTCTTGCCCAAGGACTCTTATTGATGTAGCGCAGCATAGTCACCCAGACTGGGAATCGAACCCCAGTCTCCCCACATGGTGTGGTAGCTCAGTGGCAGGTAGTGGTGTTATCTGTTGCGCCACACCAACCACGGGTGAAGCGGGCAGATGTTTGTGAACACCAGTGTTCGAAAGGCAGCAATCACACTCACTCTAACGAACCGCACTAAGCGAGCAATCGCACCAGGGTTGGTTTTAATTGACAAGCATAAACACTAGACTTCATTTCTGACCTCTAGGGCTTTTGTATTAATCCGGACGCATTAATGACTTTAACCTGGGTGGATTTGTTTTTGATGTTTCTGAATTCATGTTAAAATATTCAGTCTTAGTATTGTAACCTTTGACACATCTGTGTTTGCATATATAGTGCATAAGTACAGCAGCAAGCAAAGGTTCAGACATCCCTGGTTAACATTTAGATTACCGTGAGTAGAAGATGACCTGATCCCCAGTTAGAAGAGCATGGTAGGGAAGATTAGTGTATTACTTTTGTGTTCTATGGTTTTAGAGTGAAAAAAAGGAAAAGAGCACAAAGCAAAAGTCTGGCCATCCTAAATTTGTTGCAGTCAGTGGCATGGGGAACGTTTCACTGGTAGAAGCAAGAATAGATTCAATGAAACACCAGCAAAATCTGAAAGCAAAAACGTCACACTATCTAAAAAGTTAAATATGTAAAGGGGAGGAGCTTCTGCAGCAGAGTATTGACCCTAAAAACCTCAAAAGCTGCAAGCTGGATGTTCTGTCATGACCCTCATGACCCCATAGTCCCCTGACCTAACATATTTGAAACTGCAAGAGGGCCCAAGAATCTCACAGAACTTGACGTCTATCGGAAGAAAGAGTGGGTAAACATCCCCCAAACCAGAAGTGAAAGACTCTTAGCTGCTACAGAAAGTGTCTACAAGCTGTGATACTCGCCAAAGGGGTGTTACTAAGTACTAGACGTGCAGGATGTCACATTTTTGCTTAGGGCATTTTACAGGCCGTCTTTTACTTGCTTTTATACAGAAATAGATGCACTCTATGGACAAAAGAATTAGGACACATCATTGTTTCTTCCAAAATCAAGGCTATTAAAATGACTTTATCCTGCTTTTCTTGGAGTAACTGCATCTACCGTCCAGGGAAGAAGGCTTCCTACTAGAATTTGGAGGTGCATTGCTGTAAGGATTTGATTGCACTCTACAACAAGAGTGTTAGTGAAGTTAGGATGTTGGATGACCACCACCTTACCTCATCCCCTAGTCCCTAACTCATTCCAGAAGTATTGGATGGAGCGTCATCTATCATTCCAGAGAACACAGTTCTTCCACAGCTCCACAGCTCAATGCTGGGGGGCTTTATACCCCTCTAGCCCATGCCTGGCATTAGACATGTAGATTCATATTTACATACTTATCAGCTCCAGAGAGTCCTGTTCTATTGGCAGTACTTCTCTACAGGGACTAGACAAAATGGTCATAAAATATCGTAAATAAATAAAACCCTGTGTAAAAAAGAAAAAAGACAGGCTAGTTCTGCTGTATTCTGATAATCACTGTACTGATATACTCTTAGTAGCCATGCTCACATGCAGCCTGATAATCCGGTAATAATCTGACTAATAGCTCAATCAGAATAGACTAGTCTGATTGAGGTCATTCCGAATACAATTTCTATCCGATTGATTGAGGTGGGTAATCCTTTAAATAGAAAAATTTCATTCATTAAGTAGAAGAACAATAGCCATGTAAACACCTGCATCTGAATAAGCGTAAGTATGTTCTCTACATGTGCAAGGCAACAGCAACATGCATTTTCGCTGGAATAGGGACTCTCATGGTTCATGTCCACTGAGCAGAGGCCACGTACCGTTGCTGTATGTCCTGCTGGGATGAGATAATCTTTCGTAAAGTTGCAGAAAACTCTGAATGGCTGCTGTGTGAAATGTAAAATTTGCCCCCACTCAAAATCAGTGAACTCCTTCAGTATGACTCTCTCCCACCAGTCTGTAATATGCATATATTTCAGCCAGAGGTTTTGCCTCATTGGTGGTGGGACTATTGGTGGTGCCACTATTAATATCACCACTATTAACTATTATCTACACCATAATTAGTATATTATGATTATGATCAGAGCAGTTTAACAGTATTGATGGTTTGCTATTTTTTTCAATAATTAAAAAATAGTTCTGATCAGAGGAGGATGGGTCCCCCTTGTGAGTCTTGGTTCCTCCCAAGGTTTCTTCCTCCAGCTCTGAGGGAGTTTTTCCTTGCCACTGTCGCCATTGGCTGTTTACTGGGGGTCTTTGATCCTTCATGTCTTACGTTGTTTCTTTTTTTTTTTCTCTGTCTTTTACTAATTACTAATTATGTAAAGCTGCTTTGTAAAGCGCTATACAAGTAAATTTGACTTGACTTGACTTGACTGGATAACACATGTGCCTCGGAATTTTGCAGTACATACCCTCCTCTTCCTCTCACCCCTTCTTTAATAAGGGAACGTGGAGTACCTTGTCCAGAGTCCGCCATGATTTTAAAGCCATCAAAAAAAAAACAAAAAAACTGAAAGCTCAGACAGCATCACAGACTCACATGATGCTAAGTAAGCAGTTCTCTACACATGTTCTCTACACTCTACACATAGCGTGCATGTAACAGGAGCTTTTCATCAGGCTGTTGAGGTGCGTGTGCATAGAAACACTGCAATCTGAATCTATAATCCTATTGAATTCAGTCAGATTGGAGATGTGGACATGGATGTGAACATAGCCAGTGTGTATCTGGTCAGTGAAGGTAAAAGCCTTTACTCTGCTTCCACACGAGGCTTGTTAGTTTTACATTCTATTTATTAAAAGCTGCCGAACCGATGAAAATTTTCAATCAGAACATGCAGAAAAGTCCAACATGCCGATTCTGCAGTCAGAGACAACCATATACACCATTTGTGACATAGATGGCATTTGCTTTCTGCTTTTACCCCATCCATACAGTGAACACACACATACACACCAGTAAAATACACACCGTGGACTGTGACAGCCATTGCTGCGGCGCCCGGGGAGCAGAGTGGGTAAAGAGTCTTGCTCAAGGGCCAAATAGTGGCAACTTGCTGAGCCCGGGTATAGAACCCATGACCCTACCATCAATAGCCCGGAGCTCTAACCGCTGAGCCACCACTGTCCAGTCATACGGCAGTCTTATGGTGGCCTGGATACAAGCTACAAATGTCTGTGTGGGTCGTACAGTAAAGCTGTATTCCACACTTCTATGGGTAAACTTTGGCAGGTATCGGCAAGCTGGGCAAGTTCACACGCTAGCCGATACCTTCCTGACGCAGGCCATTCTTTGCGTATTAAGGTGATGTTATTGGTGCATTGGTCATCAGTAATGCACACTGCACTCTTTTCCTACACAATATACACTGCTGTTTGCTCACAGACTCGTCCTTGTCTCTGACAGAGAGCAGACGAGGGAACAGAACAGTGCTAAACTGGCTAAAATCAACGTCTCTGGAGCAAGTAAGCACAATGGGCAGATTCAAGGTCAGCAAAAACAATCAAGGTCATGTCCATAATTTGTACGATGAGTCGATAACATAATTATCGTAGGCTCATATTCTGTATTTAACCTCATTATTTCATTTAAAGTCCAGTGTGCTGTAGTGCAGAACCTAAAGTAGAACAACTGTAGATCTGCACACTCTTCAAGCAGGGGTTCTTCAGAGCCAGATCATAGAAGAACTGGTTTCAGTTGAAACATACTGAACCGAAAGGTTCTTTAAGGAACCGATAGCGGTACGGATATGATATCGTTCCAAAGAACCCTCCCAGCACCTTCATTTTATGGGGGTTCAGTTCCTTACAGTTTGCCAGTTTGCTCTGCATGTAGCAAGAGATGACTTGGCTAACCTGTAGCCAGGTTGGTGTCCTGTGTGGAAGTGTGTGTGTGTGTGTGTGTTAAATAATGGATGATCCTTCCTTTTTGGGCAGAGAGCCATGAGAAAGCAGGTCACTGTTAGACTACTGACCGTAAGACCTGTTCACATGCATTCAAGCATGCATGCACTCACATACACACACACACACACACTGCACATATACCCGATACATGCTAACCCGCAGACGTTCCTCCAGACATTACTCAAGGCCAGAAAGAGAGCCGGGGTCATTTGATAGAGCTGCAGAAGGACATTTCTCTGACATGTTGTCTTAATGACATCAGCACAAATAAATGTGGCTGTTTAATCAGACTGACTGTCTATTCGTTTCATTTTACCGCCTGCCTCATGCTCGGATGAGCTAATGTGTTTCCTCTGTGAGCATTAACCTTAATTTTTAGAGCTTTCAGAGAGGAAAACATATCATTTAGAAAAGGACCTGTCTCCTGAACGTAGCACATTATGTGAGCATGATATTATAGCAGAGCTGCACAGTCTGTATCATCTGTTTATTAAAATATTAGCAGTGCAGTACTGATATTATAAGGATTATTTGTTGTGTGTTTGGAGCATTTAGGCCTTATCAGATGTAAAAAGGTAAAAGGCCTGATTTTAGCCGTCTTTCATCAAGGCACTTGGCCACATATTGGCCTATTTTGCTCATGATCTATCAAACTCTGTTAATCAAAAGTTTGAATGTACTTGAATGTGTGCTGACCATCATCTTAAAAGCCTTTGACCAATCCAAATGCTAGGGTGACCATATTTTCAAAAAAGAGGACACAGTGCACATGCAGGTATCCATTGTAGTTAGGATGTCGTGGCTGGAAGGTGGGGGGTCTTCAAGTAGGCCTAAGTTGTAGGGCCGTGGCAGTGTGTGTGTGTGTGTCAGGGTGGAAATACCTTTCAAACCATGCAGCTACAGTATGTACATTAATACATACACACTAACTGATTTAGCCACAGACCAATAAATAGCTTTAATAGATATTTACATTTACATTTAAGGCATTTAGCAGACGCTCTTATCCAGGGCGACTTACAAGTGCTTTGTTATTTACCAAGAAAAACCTCAGCTAGTTATAATAGACTAATAATTCAAAGATCCTCTAAGCTTTTGACATTACTAAGCACAAGTCAATAAGGTAACCTTGGTACTCTGCTATTCGTCCAAGTACTCTCAGAAGAGGGGGGTCTTCAGTCTGGGTTTGAAGACAGCGAGCGTTGGACTCTGCTGTTCGGACACCCAGGGGAAGCTCGTTCCACCACTTTGGTGTAGGACAGTAAAAAGTCTGGACGCTCGTCTTCAGTGGATTTTGAGGGATGGCGGGTCGAGCCGAGCCGTACTTGAAGCTGGAAGGGCTCATGGTGCGGATCGGCTTTTGACCATTGCCATCAAGTACAGAGGAGCTGGTCCTTTCTGGGCTTTGTAGGCCAGCGTCAGGGTTTTGAATCTGATGCAGGCAGCAGCTACAGGAAGCCAGTGAAGAGAGAACGCAGCAGTGGAGACACATGGCTGAATGAGAGAATAGCCTACATGAGCAGATCATCACCTTTCAGTTCAACCAATGTAGGCCTATATGTAACTACAGTGGATACCCGTATGTTCCAAGTAGGGTTTTTTGGGGCTGTTTTGGGTTGTTTTATAAAAACACGTTTTATAAAAATATGGCCACCCTAGCATTTGGTTCAAATGGTTTAAAGATGACGATCAGCACACATTCAACCAGGTGTGTCCAAAGTGTTTTACATGGCTTTGTGGCATCCTACTGATTACTTACTAAGTACTCATTACTACTATGTTAGTCCTATCTGAAGGACTAACATATTATTCATTTATATTACATATTACAATAATATACAGTCATTTTATACATTTATTTGCAAGAAAATTGGTTTCATGTGAACTGGCAATGATTAATAGATGGATTTCATAATGATAATGCATATGTTAAATTGTCCTTTCACTAGGAAGCAGACCTTTTAAGGACAGACTACTTAGTATACCTTTCATTGATCTTTTCCCAGTGAAGTATTCTTGTTATTGTTAAGAAGAAATTAAACCATTTAAAGTCTGTGTGTAAGCCCTTTACACTTCATTATTGTTATGATAATTTAATTAAATTCATTTAATATTAATTGACATGTTTCAGAGGCCCCAAAATAGAACCCTGTGGGACTCCACAAAATCCGGTAAGCTAAACGGCCATACAGCGTTTTTTTTTTTACTGTAGGATAAATACCTGAATCATTAACCTAGGATTTATAAGGTTACAGCCAACTTAGTTTTCATCCCAATAATCAATATCTTACCTTGACAGTAACATAATCCATAGTGGCAGCCTTACTGAACTCGTTCACCTCTGGGTTTAGTATGTAGTATCACCTGATCACCTGTGTTTGGGTGAATGGATCTGTGCTTTGTTGTCGACACCATGACCCAGAGTACTGTCGGTTAAACGCTCAGCATCTTCTCTAAGCAGGAACACGTAGGCCCAAAGTAATTGGTTCGGGTTTCATGGCAGGACGGGCCAAAGCGGGCTTAGAGTGACCCCCCTCAGAGCTGGAGGAACCTGAGCCGGTAATGTAACCCAGACCTGCTGAGAGAAGGTGGAGTTTATGACCTCAAGCCAAGTGAGACGCCTGGCAACAAGAACTGGGCCAAACAATAATGGAGATGACAACAGTGTGTGTGTGTGTGTGTGTGTGTGTGTGTGTATGTGTGTGTGTGTGTGTATGTGTGTGTGTGTGTGTGTGTTTCCTAAGGAAAGCAAGTCAATATTTTATCAGAGGGCAATTACTGTGTAAACGTCTCCAGGCTTAGATTAAAGGTGCTGTCAGAAAAGTCAGTGTGGAGTTTACCACAGAGCTTTCGCTGCACCTGCAGGACTGACGCGCAGCATGTGGAGGGGGATTTTAACATGCTGACTATGAGGGATGTATTGTGTTGCCTTCTTGAGCCTCTTTTCCACGGACACCGGCATGCTGTAGAATTACGGCGCACACTGACTGGGCTGAATGCGGGTGCAGGTCTTGCCCTTGGTGCTGCTTGGCCACTGACCCTCACAGTCAGGTCTGCTCTGAAATACAAAGCATCTCTGCCAGGTCTGAAAGGTCAGAAGGGTTTCGGCTTGCATCTGAAGCTAAGGCCCACGACGCCTACTGAAATATAGATTCACACAGCACCAGATATAGGACTGATTCGGCACAGGCCGGAGCCATTATGGGGATTTGACTTTTTTTGTTTTTCATTAAAATTGACCTTCTGATCAATTTTTTAAATAGTACATTAAAATAAATAACACTTTGTGCATAGGACTTTTATTTTGTATCATATCGTATCAAACTGTCTTTATAGTCATAACACATTAACACAGGTGTACAGCTGCGTTGTCCTTCGCAGTTATAAACATATACTTATACACAATAAATTGTAAAAATACACAATATATATATATATATAAATTATAGTTGCACATTAAATACACAATATGTACACAATTTATTGCTCACATAATATAAAAAAAAAACTAAAACATATAGATCACACATTAAACATTTTACTCACATCATTTTAAATGTAGTGATCTGTATGTATTTTTCTGGTGCATGTAGTACATGGATAATCCACCAGGGGAGCTAAAACACATATGTATGTAATTAATTACTGTTTCCTTATTTTTATATATAATATTGTCATTATTTCTATATTAAATCAGATTTTAATAAATGTATATATTATGGAATGTATACATGTACATTTATATTTTAATATATTTACATTTTAATATATTCAGTATCACCCTGATGTTGCAGAGGTCCCAAAAACTCAGCTATGATACACTCAGCCTCAGAAGCTGATAAAATGAGCCCGAGCAGACCTTGAATCAAGGGCAGAATGCAGAGTAACATTACCTCAGAATTCACGGGAAGGACTGCGCTCCGGTCCTTTGCGTGTGTCTTTTTATGATAGATTTCAGTGAATTCTCCCGAGTGCTTGCAATCTGGTGGCACAGGCCCATGGCAACAGCCAGAACAAAGTACTAGTGCAGCGTCTTTAATAGCGTTATGATATAATCACTCGTTTCAGTAAATCAGAGGAGTCAAAGTCCCATCGGCCCAAAGGACAGTTTTACCTCAGGCAAAGTCAATAGCAGAGGGCAGAACATAATTTATCTGGTGCACGCATCTGTTGTACTTAGAAAACATAGGGGCCGAACAACAGGAGGTCCGTCGCAGAATACTGATGCTACATTGATGCTGGTTGTTGTTTAATTTTTCTTTACAGCAAACAAACAAACAAACTAACTAACTAACTAACTAACTAACTAACTAACTCAAACAAAATGGTCTGCTTGATGACATCAGTCATTTTAGGTTCTTAGTGAACAGTGAACGTTAAGAAAATTGTAAAAATAATAATAATAATAATAATAATAAAGGCATCAGTGTGTCATCATTCATAAGTCTGAAGATAAACATGAAAATGAACTTCATGATGTGTTGCAACTGATTTCTGTATATTTGGAGAGAATTTATGTAAAATAAATGTTTATTTATAATAATTTATAATAATTGTATAATTTATTATAATACAATTCTAAAATATTAAATATAATATTTTGAGACATTAAAACTAGCTTGGATTGTTATCATTTTTTAAATATTTTTTTTATTCAAACACAAAATAAAGGTGCTACAAGGGTTTCTATAAGTGATGCCATAGAAGAACCACTTTTGGTTCTATAAGGAACCATAGTAACAGATGGAGAGCCTTTAAATTTGATGATGAACCTTTAGATGAAGTGAATCTTCTTAAAACTTCTTTATTTTTTATTTTTATTTACAAAGGAAACAAGTGGTTCTTCTATGGCATTGCTCAAAGAACCATTCTGTAGCACCTTTATTTTTACTGTAAGTGTTCTGAGGAAAACACTTCAAATGTGATGAAGTGTGAGATTTCATTGTACACCAAACCAATTCCTTAAAACTGGGCTCGCTGTAAGATCTGAGATGAACACTCCCAGCGTTTACAGAAGTAGTTCTTCTTTGAGACCAGAAAAAAGGGCAGAAACCGGATGCTGCTCCTGAGTGTGAACACCCTGCGTCGCTTTGCTGGAGAACCCTACACACTGTGTAAGACTCATGCAGAAACGAGTCACGCTCTTGATTGTGTTTTGTTTTGGGGCTGGAATTTGTTTTGGGCCTGAACGCTCTTTCAGCGAGAGAAAAGCGATCATTTACAAACGGATCAGGAAAAGCCTTTGTCCCGTTTTAACACCCGACTGAAACTCCAGGCTGTGCTCAGGCAGCGTGATCAAAATCCAAAGCCCGTCAATTCCACCTTTTTAAAGGTACAAATCAATGTTTAAGGGCCTTTGGATGCACCATCCCCTTCCATTTATGCACTCGGAGGTAAAAAAAAAAGGCATTCCCTATTAATAAACATTGTCTGCCTTCATCTCTCCAAAAGCTCTATTTATGAAATGAAAGACTTCAAAGGCAGTGTTGTGCCCTTTCATGTTTTCATCCAGAGCCGATTAGAGCGCTCTGCTCTGCTCTGTGCTGAGGCTCGACTGTGTTCCCCACACAAGGGGAAATGGCTCTGATGTGTGTTCACGCCTATAGGTGCTCATGTTCTCATGACTCGTTGGCTTTATGAGACTTGCGCACTCTTCTACCAGGATATTATATTTGGAACAGGCTGGGTGAAGAATTACCTGAAGATTGAGATGTTTGCAGTGGAGGAGTTTAGCGATGCTCTCCACGCGTTTCGTTCCCTGGATGTTTTGGATATTGTACATCTTAAGGTCCTGACTGTGGCTGTAAATGTTTCAAGTAGAGCATGCTCTATTTTCTGCGTTTTACCGATGCATTAAAATCAGGCTGACCAATCGGAGCTTTGTTGTCAAGGTTGCAGACCAAACATATGAGCATCCAGACGGCAGCATCTCTAACTCCCCAACTCATCCCAAAAGTACTGGATCCATCACTCCATCACTCTACTGCTCCACAGCTCAATGCTGGGGGGCTTTACACCCCTCTAGGCCACGCCTCGCATTAGGCAGCCAATAGGTCCATGTTTATCTGCTCCAGAGAGTCCTATTACATTGGCAATACTTCTCTATAGGGACTAGCCAAGCTGTGTGTGTGTATTGGCACATCTGTAAGTTCTACCACTCATGCAAAATTACTAGACGGCTTAACATGCTTGGAGGAGAGCACTAACGGCCAGTTCTGTTACATCAGCTAACAGACATCTGTAGAGGCTAGCACCATGCTGATGGATGTAGAGGGAGGGAAGGCCATCCTACCCACCTAGAAAGAGTCCAAGTGCGCCATCTAAGACTCCCAGAAACAAATATCTGAATTGTGGAGGTGGAAGCCACACAATTACTTTCTATAAATATTGACACTGTATTATAAGACAGCTGCGTTTTCTTGCACAGCCGTAATTTTGATAAATCTAGCACTTTCCAGACCAGCTGCAACACTAACAACAGTAGCACTCCTCCATACAGTATATCCAGTATATCCGGACGTCCCAGCTATTCCATTATTCTAGTATCACAGTGATGATCTTCAAGCAGTCTGAAATAAGCTTGGTGCAGAAGTTTGAAATGGAGAACTTAACATTAGAGGTTTAAGAAGTAAAAAATAGGGTTCTACACTAGACAGTAATGTGTATACGCACAGAGAGAGAAATGGAGATGAAGTCTTGAGGAACAAGTAGAGATCGTTTCGTTATAGAGGTCACTCTGTATACGTCTCTGGAGTCTCTGGAGGACAACGCCTAGTTCTGCAGTAATCAGCCCTACAGCGGTGGGGGGCTGTGCTGTATGGAAGATGTTGGAAAATGAGTGGAACTGTGCAGTTTGACAGATAATATCTCTCTAATATCTATTTGATGTTTGATAGTTCATGTTTTATACAACCTGAAAAATAAAGGTTGAGGGTTGATGGTTCTTTGAGGGTTGCCGTAGAAGAACCAGCTTTGGTTCCATAAAGAACCATGTGTGTAATAGAGGTGTGTGAGTGTGAAGAACCTTTTAAAGGTCTAAGGAACCTTCACTTGATTTGATATATAATACATAAATATACATGCACACATTAGAAACATGGTTCTTTATTAAATCAAAAGGGGTCTTCTTTCATAGCATTTCTTGAAGAACCATCTGGCGCACTTCTATTTACAAAGAGTGGATTGAGTGTGGAGAACTTTCAGTCCATACCACACTCCTTTTTCTAGGTAGAAGTGAAGAATGTTTTATTATGATCTGAATTTGATAAAATTATTACAGCACTGGGTTATTGGTGACAGAGTTGTAGGTTTGATACCTGGGTTTGCCAAGCTGCCTCTGTTGGGCCCTTGAGCAAGGCCCTTAACCCTCTCTGCTCCCTGGGTGACGCAGTAAAGGCTGCCCACTGCTCCGGGCATGTATGCTCACGGTCCACCATGTTGTGTCTGATTGGCTGTGGGGGGTTGTGTCTGATTGGCTGTGTTCTTTCCAGGTGGGTAGATGGTGCTCTGTCCCCTCTTTACTCTTAAGTGATGTTGGTCGGCACACATTGTCGTTCGCTAGTGTGGTGGAGCTGGAGACCTGGCGCTTTCCTTCAAGCGTGTCGGCTGCTCAACTATGCCAGCTCTAAAACAGGTGATGGCGTGTATCTGAGTAGACACGCGATATGTCCTTCCTCTGAGTTATGATGGGGTGGGCTAATTGACAGTGCCAAATTGGAAGAAAAGGTGAAAAAAATTGCCAAACAAATAATAATATAAAAAAGATCTAATCTAAATGAGCAATATTCATTTGGTTGGAGATTCTGATTGTCAGTTTTTATTAATTTTCGATTAATTTCCCAGTCCAATGCTGTAGGATTGACCCTGTTGTGACTTTAATATCCTACTGACGGGCCTGAGCTTTTCAAAGACCAGCTTCTTCATCTTAGTCAATGATGACCTAATTTTAATGGCCAGGTAAGCAAAGCTCTGCTGGGTGCAGATGATAGAAATGTCCAAGGGTAAAATGACTGAGGCGCCATTGTCTGAGGGCCTGTGGGTGGATTTATTCCTGTTCACCTTGCAGCTTGATAAGCCTGATGAAGCCAGCTAAATGTGGGTCAAATTTCCAGCACATGGGGGAAGAGCAACCTAGACTCAGTTCCAAGGAACACTGTGTCTTTTTACTGTGTTTATTTACTGCATTTAATATTATTTTATGTGATTTAGCATTTATTCATTCATATTTACCTTCATGAAGACTAAACAGATTTGACGGTTTGCTTACAGGAGCCACGTTCAACCTCACTGATGGATATTAAGGTCAAACGACCTGTCACATAGATTATGGGTTGTCATACAGAAGATGTAAACAAGTAACCTTGTTTCACCTCCGAGCTAATATCTTCTGTCAGCTTGTTACAGTGCAAAGATGGAGCCCCTCCTCTACCACCCACCCCCCCCACACACACACATACATACACTCGGTCAGAAGACATGTGTTTGTCCGGGACCTGCGGGGAGCGCCTGGCTGATTGATGCCTGAGGTTTGGGCTGCCCTGGCCAGGGGTCACCACTTTGATCAGTTACTCTTTTGGTTATGACACATTGTTTTCCGCCGGCCACTTCCTCCACCGGCCCGGGCAGCCGGACAGACGTGAGAAAAGGACGCTTGGGGCAAGAGCGGTGCACGTTAATGCATATGGAACAACGGCATGCCGCTGTTCGGATTTCATGCCCATGTGTCCAGTTTGCTGCCAGCTTTTTTTGTTTCTTTTTTCTCCTGACTGCAATCACGATCGAGGCCCACGTTCATTTGCGCCCACTGGCTTCCACCGTGGCTCATGAATTTAACATAGTTGACCTTTGGTGTGAGTAAGGCTGCGGAATTAGATAAGCTGACTGTGCAGATTAAAATAAAACAAGGGATTTTTCAAATTTCCAATCGCTCCTCTGCGCCCTGGTGTTAGAGGCCGCTTCGCCCAAATCCATTTTGATGGCAGCGCGGTCTTATCAGTGGGTTGTGGTGGTCAGACGCAGAATTGGATGAGGGGGCTTTGATGGCTGATGTTTGCTCTACACTGCCTCTACTCTGCTAAAACTAAGCAGCTCGGGAATCGTGGATCTTGGATTAAATAAATTGGTTTTCCAATTCATCTTCTAAAACATGTAGGGGGTGCCTGGTGTTATGGGTACATATTGCTATTGTTGTTGTAGCTATTGCCTGATTGTTCTGGCTAAATCACCTTGCCGTTTCTGAGATATCTAGACCATTCCAGCTCCAGATTTTTGGGTCTGGTTGTGATTTGGGCTTGTATACAGCTTTTTGATTGGATGTACAGTTTCTGACTTTTGACTAAAATGATTTATTTTAATCTAAATAAAAGAATGAATGGGGTGCACCCTTCCTATATTACAATGGGCACCACAGCAACCATGTGGCAACACTCTAGCAACCCCTTTGGATACCATAGCAATTGCCCAGCAACTACGTGGGATACTATAACAACCCCCTGGGATACGTTTCACCCCCAGGGACCATATAACAACACCCTAGCAACTGCGTTTTCATCTGTAAATGCACTTGTCAGCTTGGTTTTGCTGTACATATTGAGGCATGCACTATATGTCCAAAGTTTGTGGACACCTCTTCTAAAAAATGCATTTAGCTACTCTAAGTTGCACCCATTGCTGACACAGACAAAGCTTGTCTAGTCGAGTAAAGAACTACTACCAATTGAATAGGACTCTCTGGAGCAGATAAACATTAACCTATTGGCACCATGCCTAATGCAAGGTGTGGGCTAGAGGGATGTAAACGTATTGGGACACACCTCTTAATCACTGAATTCAGGTGTTTCATTCAGTCCCATTGCCACAGGTGCATAAAATCAAGCCCCTAGCCCTGCAGTCTGCCAGAATCTGTAGTTCTAAAGAGTTCTGTCAGACCACGTAAAGTTACAGAGCGGGGTCAGGGCTGAGTGCTGAGCTCAGAGCAGAGTGCAGAAAAGCCTCCAGCTGACTCAATAACTGCAGAGCTCCAGACCTGCTGCTGTTAGAGCTGCCAAGGAAAGGGCTCCTGTAGATGCAATGATGGTGTCCCAATACTTTTGTCCATATAGTGTGTTGCACATGTTGAAAGTTTAGAATCTGCAGTTTTGACAGGAGTTTCTCTACTTGATGACTTTTAAGGGTTCTCCACCAGGTTGTGGATAAACATGCTTCATGAGTTTGGAGTTGCATGCAGTGCTGCAGTGAACCTAACATTTGGTGCAACTAGCTAAGATGAGTCAACAGGCTATGCTCTCTCTGCATCTTAAAAGACCTCTCAGGCTGGTGTGCAGAGCTTGCTTTCTTTCCCCCCCATTTTCTTGCTGAATAGGGCAGGGTTTTATATACCCGTGGACCTTTTTTGTAGATACAGCACAAAGGCTGTGGGCTTTACCCATAATCCAGCTTGTTATTCAAATGCACCAGCCCTGTCTGATTGGAAATGCTGAAACCACAGGCCGAGGTGGGTTACCGGTAGGGCCTGTTTAGTCTGCATATGCAGCCATTGTTGTTGGCCAACCCTTTCAATTATTTAGGCACCCAAAAAGCAGCCATTAAGTGTATATTATTTATTATATTATATAGAAAAACTCTGCCGCACTTCCAAAGTTCAGTCTTAGAAGTTCAGGAGCATTTCCTAGTTCTCACCATTCAATTAATCCCAAACACATTCAATGATGTCGAGGTCTGGACTCTGGGGTGGCAGGTTCATTGTTCTGAGAACATCAGCAGCTTCTTTGCTTGACTTGTCTGTTGGCTTTTCTCAGTGAGACCTTATTGATCAGACCCACAGTGTTGTTGAGTCGTCTTTACGCAGTAGAAGGATGGTCAGAAACATTTTTTCAGGTGCTGAAGTGAGTGTGAAGCCTGATTCTGTGATTGCTAGTACGGACCAGTTTCGGATCATGTCTTTTTTTAATGTATGAAGATTTGGGAGAAGACTGTGAGGGAAAGGAGGAGAACTCAGAGGAAGCTTAGGCCGGAGTTGGTGTTACGCCGTGGTAGGAAGCCGGTCCCCTCCTCTGATATGTGGATGCAGAAGTGATAGAAGGGTTAAAAGGGAGGAGACTGGGTGGTGTAGGGTTCTGCTGGCTTGTCATAGACACATGAACAAGGTGGGGATGGAATTTGTAGGACATTAGATTTGTTAGGAGCTTCAGGCATGTTTCTCCTCCCAAAATTTAGTTATTTCACAATTCTATAATTTGATGGGGATAATTTTGGTGGTCTACCAGGTCTTGCATTCTTGTTAGGGATCATATGTTCTCAATATAGTTTTTAAACTATTCGAAAAATCATATTTTTTTATAATAAGCATGTCATGATCCTGGCTACCAACTTGCTCATTTACTTACATTTAGCAGCTGAAGATTTTCCAACTGAAGGCTCACTCATTTTCCTTAGTTGGTACTTGGCCATTTTAACAAAAAAGAAATAAATATAATAAAAGTCTGTATTTGACTTTCAAGAGTACTGCACAAAATGTACTAGGAAGGAAAGGGTGTAGGATGAAGATAAACCCTAAATGTAACCCTAAAACAGTGTCATGCAAGAATATGTTTCTTGCTGCTGGGCTCCCCCTCATTACACATGCATTTCTGGACAAGCCGAGGGATACAGGAGCGGCATCTGAAGGTAAGGAGCATGTGGACTGAGGCGGTCGAGTGATATTTCAGGATTTTACACAAACATGACTCGGGTCACGCAGTATTACACAGGTCTGGCAAGCATTTTTATGCTGTGGTTCAGATAGCAGCATTGGCAAGCCCAGAGTAGCAATCACAGAGACACTATTCTCCCTATTACACATCAGTAGAGCATCACAGTGAGTTTGCAGTTGCTATTTTAATGGTAAAATGCTACATCATTTTGCAGTAGTATCAAATACCAATATATTAGCAATGGCTTTCAGTGCCACCATTGCTCTTTCAGGGTTTGCTCATTCAAAGCTCAGTATCTAGGCTTTTGTAAAGCAGGCCCCTATACAAAAATAAATAGTACACTAAAGATTGTTGATATGGCAGTGTGCAGTTTGTGTGTTCGTGAGTGTGTTTAACTAGTGTTTATTGTGTCCAAAGGCTGGTATCTGCAACCACTCCAGGCCTTGTTTACCCTCAGGAGCTGTTGCTCTCACGTTAGATGGAGCTGATGTGTCAATGTTGCACTTACGTGGGCGAGATGTTGTCATTAAAAACACCCTTTCTATGTGTTACACGTCGGTGTGGCATCAATAATGAGAGCTAACAGAATGTTTTGCAGCTTAAGATGATAAACGCTCCAGAGGCTCTGATTTCACATTTGTCCTGCATTTGCAGAGCCGTTCTTCATTCTTGGAACTTATGGAGATGAGAAGATGGTCCCGCGAGGTATGAAAAATAACCCGGGTTTGTTTTATGGCCCTCCTCTTGACTGATTGCTGTTTGAGTGTATTAGCGAGAGAGGAGAGCGGAGAGGAGGAACTGATGTAACATCCAGTAAATGCAGGAAGATTGCTTACAGTTCTTTTCAGTAGGAAGTGCTTAATGTGGTGTTGATATTTTCAAAACTAATATCGCAAAGGCTATAATACACACAGCATTGCAACACATTATACATGTATTATTATTTATTATTTAGGTTTATTTGTATTCTATTTATCATCATGTATTTATTTAATTATGTATTTTTATTAGGGATGCACAGATACCACTCTTTCCTTTATGATACCGATACCGTTATCAGATCTACCGATACTGATTATCGATACTGATACCAACTCTGACTTAAATACTGGATGTAATGACTATAATTCCTGATAAGCCTAAAAAAGAACAGCATGTACTGGTTGAGTAACGGCACATTTGAGTTGTGAAAAAATAAAAATCACCACAATGCAGTAAGCAAGTTGGGAAGCATAATCTTGCTAAGCTCGACCAAACAGCTTTTTATTTGGTGTTTAATATTCTTATTTTTATTACAAGAACACGTCTTTATGTAAAAAGATAATACACTTCAGCGAGTGGCTTTAAAACAAGCTGCTTAAACTCAACTTTTGGTTTTAAAACCAAAGAAACCCCACATGGAAAGAAAAGTGCCAAAAGTTCCATTAAATATCTGATTAATGCTAATAACTATTTATGACTGGCTGTTTACTGGTTGTTTAAATGTTTGGTTTTATAAAGAATGCAAACCAAAATTTTCTATGTTTTAAAAAAAAAGTATGGGGTTAATAAGCTTTATGGTATTGGTGCTCTCTATTGCTGATACTTAAGTTGTGTAAGTACCAGTATCAGCACCAATACTGATACAGTATCGATATCGGTGCAACACTAATTTAATGAACTTATGTAAGGTATTATTATGAGTATCTTAACCAGCACTCTTAAAAATAAATAGGTGCTTGTATATAAGGAAACACTCACATGTTTAATGCCCTGAACTCCTCCTCCTGGCCCTCAAGCACCTGTGCGAACAAACAATAAAGGACAAAAGTATTGGGACACCTTCTCATTACCTGTTTCTTCCATAATCAAGGGTATTAAAAAGAGTTCATCTTGCTTTTGTTGGAGCAACTGTCTGTATTGCTTTCTACTAGATATTGGAGGAGCATTAGTGTAAAGATTTGATTGCATTCAGCAACAGGAGAGCATTAGTGCTTGGTATAAGTGTTGGTGAGTATCCCATATATATTGGATGGAGCACCATCTATTATTCCAGAGAACAGAGTAGTTCCACTGCTGGGGGGCTTTATATCCCTCTAGCCCACGCCTGGCATTAGGAGGCATGGTGCCAGTAAGCTCATGTTTACCTGCTCCAGAGAGTCATATTCTTATGGCTGTACTTCTCTACAGGGACTAGATAAGCTGTGTGTGTGTGTATATGCATTTGCACATATGTGTCACCAACTTTTGGGCGTACAGTGTAATTGCAATATAGAATTTGGCCCATATCCCGCCTGCCTAGAAAGTAGTACTATTCCACATCGCCATTTTTGCTGGGCCATCCCCCCTGAGGCCTTCTGTGTTTTGACTCCATGCTTTTTCAACCTTTGCCCTTTGCTGACACATCTGGTCTGGGCAAAAAGAGGAGAAACCCCCTATAGCGGACCCCGAATGCTGTGTTTGAGAGCGTCTACGGTCTCTCATAAGACAGTGTGCATACTCATGGACATCACAGTGACTGCTGACTACACAATCACGGACAGTCCAGTGGGCGATCGAGGCGTTCTGTGGATGGGCCAGTGTGTTCTCCCCTTCTTCTGCCTTCTATTTTTATTTTGGGAGCTAATGTTAACAGTTTTGTCAACTGCTCTGAGCCTCAGGCAAAAGCGCTTAAGGATATCTTTTGCAATTTAAGTGACCTGCTTTCCGGCTCTGGCTTTTTCCATTACTGAGAGTGACATTTCATTTAGGCTCCATCATTCATCTTCCCCCCGCCTGGGCTCAGGCCACACTCACCCGGCCCTCTGCTTGCCTCCTGCAGCTCGGAGCAGACTTCCACCAGAGCAAACACACACACAAACACACACACACACACACACACACACACACACACACACACACACACAAGTACAGACACTCACTCACTCACTTGAATGCATAGATGCATGTGGGATAGGTCCATAAATACACACACGTAATCTCACCTATTCGTGAACACAAACACACAAGCATAGATCACGAGTGGCTGATGGTTGTGGCATAAGCCTCTGTGGAGGTCAATGTAGACTGTATATAGGTGTTATGTAGCTGTATAAGCGTAGTACAGTGTCTGTTTATGTGGTATATACAGTAAACCATGCCAATTTAAAATGATGCAGTATCTGATTACAGATTTTTTGAGTTAGCTAAGCTTAGTTTAGCATAGCTAAAACTGATTGAATACTGTGTAAGATGTTTAGTCTGTGGCTCCGCCCCCTCAATCTGTTTGCTAGACTTGCTAAGTGACTCCTACTGTCACATATTGGGAGGCCTTCCTGTTCTCACACTTCTGACCATGAAGGGCTGTTGTGTTGACCATGTTGACCGCATTCAAATTCATGATTTCCTGAATCTCTTGTCAAAGCAGGCAGTTAGACAGTCGCTCCACTCTAGAGCTGTGATGCCGTGTAAATTTCTGTGTCTGAGAAAGAACAGAAGGGTAGATTTACTCAGAACTGTGTTTTAATGTAGTGGCATTTCACAGCTCTAGACTGGCCCTACAGTCTAACTGCTGCTCATCAAGTGTGAGGAGGACACTCTGCGGCTGAGCTGCTCTCTGTGGTTCCTCCTAAACGCTTCCACTGTTCAGTAATAATACCACTCACAGCTGATGGAGGAAGATCTACAAGGGAGGGTATTTCACCAGCTGACTTGTTGTTGTTGATGGAGTGGTGTCTCCTATTACATACAGAACCATGCTGGAGTTCAGTGAGCTCTTTAGAACCTCCTATTCTTTCACTAATATGTGTAAGAAAGGCAGACTGCATGACTAGGTGCAATGGGACTCAATGAAACGCCTGAATTCAATGATTAAGAGGTGTGTCCCATTACTTTTGTCCATATAATGTATTTCAGGCACCTTTATTTTTAATAAGTAATAAATAATTTTTAATTCTGTATTTACAGAATAATAAGCCTACGGGTATCATGACAGATTTTAAGGAGTTAAGGAATATTGCATGTTTCATCCATTCATGTATTCATCCATTCATTCATAGTGTGTGTATATAAACATAACAGGCCCATATAGGCCTTCAGGGTAAGCTCTCAGCCTTTTTCACGCGTACATATGCTTTTGTCAGCTAACTATAGCCAGGCTGTTGAAGAGTGTCATTTGTGGTGAAGAGCACTTCTTCATGCTGCTTCTGACCTTGGAGATAAATACGAAACATCAACATCATAAAGGCAAGCAGAGCCAAGCCAGGCTCTCTCCGGCCACTGCATTCTGAAGGTGACCTTATTAATGGTGGAAATGTATACTAGCCTGTAATGACAGATCCGGTACGGGAGCAGCCTGTGTGTGACTGTAGCGGATGGGACGGTGGAGCTGATTACATGTTACAGATATGGTGGCAGTAGATGCGACCCTCTGTTTTAATCAGCATCATTTATTTCCGAGAGCAGCTTTGCAATGATTTCCGTTATAATGCAGCTGTGGAAAGACTCCAATTTGCTCTGGGACAGAAACCGTTGTTCATCTGTAGGCCTGGCTGGGCTGGAAAACAGGTTCTGGGAACTACTTGAGATTTATTGTTAGAGATAAAGAAGAGGTGGCCCTGCATGGTGAAATGGCCTGAGGAGTACACAAACACACTCTCCGAAACCAGAATTACACTGTTTGCTTGTGTGTGTGTGTATATATATATATATATATATATATAAATCATTGTGACATGCATGATACTGATATTTCTCAGAAGTCTGCAGTGTTGTTCTCTGTTCTGTGAGTTTGAAGACCAATCAGGGGTGTTCTTTAGGGTTTTTCGAGGAACCAAGAGATCCAGAATAATAAGCTTAGATAATTGCAACAATTTCAAAGAAATTAGTAATATAATTGACATATGATGTTTTGTCCATGTGATTTAGAACAAACCAGGTTACAGACCTACTGCTAACTCATAATTAGCTCCATTTGTATAGATGAAATGATCTGTCTGCATTTATTTATTTGTTTATTTATTTATTTATTTATTTATTATTATTATTATTATTATTATAAGTAGTAGTAGTTATAGTAGTACTAATACTTAGCTACTTACTGTTTTGTTTTGTATTTTGACACAAATTGTCTTAAAAATATTTTTCCTAATTACAGTAAAATAAATTATCATACCATCATTATAACATTATAATAATTATCAGGCTGCATTTATTTATTTATGTATTAATTTATTATTATTATTATTATTATTATTATAAGTATTAGTAGTAGTAATTGTAGTAGTATTAATAGGTACTTACTGTTTTCTCTGTATTTTGACACAAAATGTCTTAAAAATATTGTTTTTTATTTTTCCTAATTACATGAATCATCATACCATCATTATAACACTGACATTATCTGGCTTTATTCATTTATTTATTATTATTATTATTATTATTATAAGTAGTAGTAGTAGTAGTAATTATAGTAGTACTAATAGCTACTTACTGTTTGTTTTTGTATTTTGACACAAATTGTCTTAACAATACACTTATTTTTCCTAATCACAGTAAAATGAATCATCATACCATCATTATAACAGTGAAATGCAGGATGCACTATGGGACAATGGAGGAGCTGAACGAAAACCTCTCTGCAGAGCTGTGTAACCCGAGTCATGTTAGTGTACCGCCTCTCTACCGCCTCAGCCCACATGCTTCTCTACCTTCAGATCAAGCTTCTGGATCTCTCAGCTTGTATTGTGCATGTTACACTCCCCATCTTCCTCGTGCAGCTCCACCAAAGAGACGCCGTTCTCCCTGATACAACTGCATGATTCTGAAGCTGCTGTTTTAAGGTAAACATGCCTACTTAATCACATGTATGTGACAATAGTACGCATTACCCTGCTACACATGCGTCTCCTGTATAACTGAGTATACAGCGTGTGCATGTACGTATCTCTCTTATCTTCACCCTCTGTCAGAGTGTGTGTGTCCTTGTTGTAGTCCCTCTCCTGGAGGCAGCAGTACGTCGGACCCTGCCTGACTGAGCTGAATACTGCAGGGTGTAGAGCATTCTGGGAAGGAGGCCACCACTTCAGGGGATTGGCACAAGTCATTGATAGTCTGATTTGTGGGGGCATCTTGATGCCTAATACACACTCTGAGAACTTGATGTGTGCGGGCCTGCGGCCTGCTTCTGTGTGTGTGTGTGTGTGTGTGTGCGAGTGGTGGCGGCTAAGCTGCTGGCCACTCAGCAAAACTCCCAGCCCCCGTGCTGAGGCAGATCGGCTGACAGAGGCAGCAGTTTTCTGGCACTCCAGATGGACGCGTGGGGCAAAGCTCCATCTTTACTCAAGGAGAATAAGCCCCCAGAAAAAGAAAGAAAAAAAAAACAGCCCAGAGCCTTTTGTCAAAGAACTGCATCCTCTGCGGTGCTGCAGCTTCCTTTGAAATGGGAAAGTTTTTGACAAATTAAGGAATCTTGTACACAGGCCTTTCAAGTTCTCCCTGCGACAGTACGCCACTTTGATTAAAGTGTATTGTGATCACAGGCAGTCATTGTTCGCACTGATAGTAGCCATTATTCTGTCCTACATCAGTGGACATGAATGATACCAAAGGAAAGAAATGCGTTCACAAGATGACAAATATCAAACATTAACTGCTTAATTTGCACTAAAACATGGACTTTTTCCTACGATCTTAAAAATAAAGGTGCTTCAAAAGGTTCTTTGAGCTTTCATAAAAGCACCACGCCTGGTTTCATAAAGCAGGCATTGAGAAGACCCTTGGAAAGGTCTAAAGAACTTTCACTTGACAAAAAAGGACCTTTCCAATGTAAAAGTTCTTCACACTCATTCATCTCTATTACAAAACATGGCTTTTAATGGCCCCCGGAAGTGGTTCTTCTACAGCATTGTTCAAAGAACTGTGTGAAGCACATTTGTTTCTTAACCCATAAGACCTTGTAAGTAAGCCCGCACTTCAGTTCTTCACTCTGATGACTACATTACTGTCATAATTAACGTCAGTTTCATAGGCCCCAAAATAGAACCCTGTGGGACACCACAAGATATGCTAAACCAAGCGTTTACCAAAATAATACACAATAGTTTCTGCATTAGGATTAATGATAATAATTAACCTAGCTGTCAAGAGGTTAAACTATGTATACTAGTCTTTAATTCAGTTTATAATTAGTTGTCATAATTGTTATACAAAGGGTTTTTTATATATTGCAAAGCATTGAGTTTTTAGAATCACAGGTTCCATATTAGCTTTTGGCTTAGATATAGGGTAGTAGGAAAAGACCTTTAATTATCAGAGAACCTTTACACTATGTGAACACTATGGTGATCCTCAGAAAGACTCTTTAACAGAAAGGAAGACTCAATTAACAGACTTTTGGCTCCTTTAAAAAAACATATGTGGTAATGGATTGGGTATCAAGAATGTTAACATAGTGTAAAGGTTCTCAACCAATGAAAAGTATTTTGCTATAATCCTGTATATAAGATATATAACAATATTACTAATAATATAACTATTATATATCAAATATTATTCAAATATAATATACATTATTTAAAATATATATGTTTTTATTGTATTTATTGTTGTTTATTTTATTGTTGATTTTTAATTGAGTAAAAAATGTATTTTTTGTTTGTATTTTTCTGTGATTCTATAAAGCCCTTTGAATTGCCACTGTGTATGAATACAATAAACATGCCTTGCCTAAGCTGAGAACTATTTAGGATCCTGACATTCTTCCAGAAACTGGAATTGTCAGCATCTAGACTAATCTGCGCCATTTAGGCCAAAATAATGAGAACGCTTTTAGTTCATCTGAAAAAAAAAGGGTACTTCAAGTGACTCTATAAAGCAATGCCATAGAAGAACCACTTTTGATTCCATAAAAAAACACATGTCTGTTAATGGATGGAGTATCAAGAATGTTCACATAGAGTAAAGGTTTTCTACCAAAGGCCTTTCCTACAACCCTGTATCTAAGCCAAGAACCATTTAGGAACCTGGGATTCAATTGCTGTATATCATAAATTAGCATATGCCTTACAGTTTATGAAAGATGGAATTGTAAACATTTGATTTTACAAGTCATTTAGGCCAAAATGATATGAATGCCTTAATTCATCTGAAATATATTTTTTTATTTACCCTTTATTTAACCAGGTCGGTCCCGTTGAGACACAATGATCTCTTTTTCTCTGGAAGCCTGGCCAAGACAGCAGCCTAAAACATCAGTTTCAACATTTAAAACAGACAATTCATAATTACACCATAACACAAATGAAACAACAGTAAAATATAGAAATACAATCTAATTGGATCAATAGGATGAGCGATACGAAACTGAATCCAGGTTCCTTACATGATTTCTAAACGTTCCAAGAGAAGTAAGTTCCTCTAGATTCAGCGCAGTTGGTGCAAAATGCATAAAGGAACGCTTGCCGAATTCAGTGCGAACTTTGGGAACATTAAGCAAGTAACGATCATTGGACATAAGGAATAAGTACTCTGGGTTCTTGAGATATAACCACATAAATATTGAGGAAGTTGGGCTAGGATGGCTTCATATATAAAAGCATGGATATTTTATAGTGCTTGAAATGGTTCTTTTAGCGAAATCACAGAAGAATCATTTTTGGTTCCATAACGAATCTAAAATACTTGTAATAGAGACGTCTGACTGTGAAGAAACTTTTATATTGGTAAAGAACCTTTACATGAAGTGAAGGTTCCTCACACTGTTCATAAACATGTCTTCTCAGTGTCTGCTTTACAGAACCTGAAAAGAACCAGCTGAAGTATCTTTATTTTGAAGAGAGTATTTAAGTCAATGCTCTTTGTTGGTGCAGAGCTCTTTGTTGGCGTCATTGTTTTTCAGGGTTTTCTTCCACAGCAGAACTCTGAGCAGAGCCTTTTTCTTTTTCGTGACTACCTCGGCCCTGCCTCGGGCTTTCAATCAGGTTTGCCAAACAAATGGCTCATCTAAGAGCCTGTCCGTTTCCCTCCGAATGACTGCAGGGACATCTCTTCCCCTGCTGGATCCTCCACAGTGGGAAAGCCTCCCAAAGGGAAACATTTCAGCGGCGACAAATAACACAAAAAGAAATAAATTAGACGCTCTCTTTGTCTGACAGACAAAGTGTTATACTGCGGTCAGTCGTATTTGTTGGCGGACATTTTTTTTAAGCGTAAGATAATACATCATGTCAGACGTATTTGAGCACTATTTGCACTCAGCAGAAAATTGAAGACGGAGCACTTTGTGCTTTAAGCAATTCGACCAGAGATAATATAGTAAATCTCTGATAATGGATGTCAGATGGTCGTGTGTCTTCTTTAAAATGAAAGGCCTTGCTCTTTCCATTTCCGCTAAAATGACTGCATGCATAATGAGCATAAGAGTGGTCCTGCTGCTCTGTGGCAAATCTGCATGATTTGGACAAAATAGAGGTCTTTTGAGGAAACACTTTCCCACCCTAACAAATCTTTCAATTAATATTTTAAAGAAGTCTTCCTGAAGATCAAGAACATCCACGCAGTGTAACGGTTCTACAGTATACCACTTTACATGTTTTTCTTAGAACCTTACACTTAAGCCAAGAACCCTGTAGGAACCTGGGGTTTATAGTCATATATACAGTCAGGATATTATGACCACCTACCTAGTAGTGGAAATATAACCCAGGGGCTTGGATGACACTAGCGGGACGTGATGATGGAAGGTGTTCATTATAGTGGTTGGTGTGGCGCAACAGATAAAACCACTAGCTGCCAGTGAGCTATTACACCATGTGGGAGACCAAGGTTCGATTCCCAGTCTGGGTGACCGTATGCTGCGCTACACCAATAAAAGTCCCTGGGCAAGACTCCTAACACTACATTGGCCCACCTGTGTAATACAAGTCACCTTGTAAGTCGCTCTGGATAAGAGCGTCAGCTAAATGCCATAAATGTAAATGTAAATTATAGAGGTTAGCTGCTCCACAGTGGAGCCACTTGCTGGAGTCATAGTCCCCTCTGGCATCACAGGTCCGTAGGGCACCACTGTTATGCCATTGGGAGGCACCCGAATGTACAACGAGGCCATTTTCTAGAACATCCCACAAAGCTTCCACCCTTTACCCACTGTCACAGTCATGTTAGAATATTATGACCACCCTTGGTTTGGAATGGACTCGGCCCGGGACGTCACAATGTATGTATAAATAAGTGTCCAAAAGGGCATGATAATAGGGTATACTCTGTACGATGAGGACCTTCTGAATAGATGGCTCCATAAATGGTCTATGCATGTACCAGGCATTTGAGTGTATGGTGGATAGAAAGATTCCCCTCAGTGTGTGACTCGGGCTCTCCCCATGTCTCTGATATGGAGACAGATGGAAGTCTGTTGGCTCAGCGTTGGCGCTGCTGACTGCAGGTGAAGCTTACACACGCCCACCTTTATGTTTGTGTGCACTGGTCCAGAAGCGCTTCCCCTAATCATCAAAGAGCTGCGTGTGCTCCAGGCTAGTCGAGGGCTGTCGTGGGGTGAAGAGGCGGCTCAGACGCTGACTGGTGGAGTGATGTTGACGCTAGCGTGGATGGCACACTCTGGAGGCTGGGAGCTGGTCCAAGCACACAGCTTCCTCCTCTGAACCCCAGCCAGAACGCTGATTTTACCCCCAATCGCATCCCAAGCCAATTTGTGCGTTAGGTGAGGCATTGATGAGAGGAGTTTAGCTTGCGTGTTGTGTTTCTTATGCTGGCTGATGAGTTTACCTGGTGATATAAAGACGTGACACAACTGCGTTTAGAAACCCAGCTTAAATAGGGAAATTGTTGTGTAATGGAATTATTCCAAACACTCCCACTCAGTCAAGGAGAGTAGATTCAGCACAAACCGACTTTCTTAACTCAATAGAAAATGCAGTTTATTTCATTTGCACCTATTTTCAGCTTGTTAGGTCAAACTGCACTATAAATTTATGGATTGCTAAGTGCAAAATAAGGTAAATTATTCAGTTTATCTGCATATTATTCCATACTCAGATCTTTAAAAGATTTTAAATGTTTGACAATGACAAGTTTCTACACCATAGCCTCATTAAAACTGAAAATGATAATATAATATGAACACCGACCAAGATGATTGGAGAATATGAGAGCGCACATATGGATACAACAAGGACTGTTGTAGAGAAATCCAAGAAACACACAGTTTGCATTACAGTTGTGGCCATTTCATAGTAATAACTATCATAAGGTCACTGTTTTTGTAGTTAAACTGTAAAATAATTCAGTTCAATTTAATTCAATTTAATTCAACATTGTTATTCTAACACTGGTTGGCTGTAAGTCTGCAAGTCTCCAGTGCAGTAATAGTTAAGGATATGGTGTAATAGTGCAAGGACAATAGACAAGGCATGAGACAGGGTACAGTACGATAGTACAATAAATAATAAATACATAAATATACAAATATGTTAATCTGCAAATATGCGCATGAAGGCTGGGTTATTAAAGTGCAAACACTGCAAAATTTTTAAACTACAAAAAGTACTATAATAATGTAAGATAAATATGTAATGTATGTAAAAATGAATATATAGTCCAGCAATGTTTTGTATGTGTAAATGGAAGGGTATTATTAATGTAGGCCAGATGTTGTATTATTATTATTATTATTATTATTATTATTATTATTAACATGCTTTATTCTTAATACTCAAATTTCTGCTTTATTTATTTTTTTGCTTTATATCTTTCTAATAAGAACTGGAAACTAATATCCTAAACTGAAATTATCTGAATAATAAAGCTCACATTACATTTATAACAACAGGAACACACTATTGAGTATGAAGATGAAAGAAATTAACCAGAATAAAGGCAGTGTTGTTTAGTATCACTGCATTTTATTTATATAGACCAGTTTATTAGTATTATGTTGGATATATGAATATATTATTATATTACAATACAAATATTTAAAAACATATAATTTACACATTGAAAATGTAATAAACAGATTCTCTGCATAATAAAGCAGATAATTCAGTTCAGGCTGTGATGGAATATCAATATTGGAAATATCTAAAATATAAGGCAGTATTCAGTGTGTAGGAATGCTTATTAGAATCACTTAATAAACTGAGTCAGGTAGGAAGCCTCAGATGTATATTTTTGTAATATTTGATGTAATATTTCTTTTTAACTCACACATACACTCACATACAGATAAATATGTACATATATATATATATATATATATATATATATATATATATATATATATATATATACAGACACGCACTATTCCATCTGTATATTTTCTTGCTTCTTTTATTTCTATATTTCTATATTTTCATATTTTTATATTGTATTTTTAATTTTAATTTAACATAAATGTAACTGTTATTTTATTGATTTTAATTGTTTTGCACTTTTGCACTTTATTTCATTAAGTTAAGGTTTAGTTTAAGTTTACATTTAGATCTTTACTGTATAGCTTTGATGTGGGCAGACTGTCAAAAAAGCATTTCACTGCAAGTTATACTGTGTATTACTATGCATGTGACAAATAAAATTTGATTTGATTTGATTTGAGATGTGAATCCTTGGAGGGCAGAGAATATGCTGAATAACTGCCAGGTCAACTCTGACTGTACGTTAACTACTTAAACTAAACACAGTCCAAAGTGCTTCTGACTGCTAGAGGAACAGTGTAAGACAGGGCCTGACAGTTAATGAACAGCAGGCTGGTTAACTCAGGGAAACCTTCAGACTGGTGAAGGGAGCTCTCCGTGGTGCTGAACTACTGCTGAAACACAGCGGAGCCTCACTGCAGCCCGCTCTTCATTTAGGCTACTCCCTCAGGACAGATTATCAGACCTCTTCGCCCTGCCTCTTAATTTGTCCTGAAAGGATGGATGGGGTTTCCTCCAGCCTGTCTGTCTGCCTCACACACTTTCCAGTCATTTCATAGTAAGATGATTCTGATGGTTGTGATGAATTGTTGTAGGTTAATCCTCTTTTGTCCAACCCCCCACCACATCCATCTGTTTCATTTCACTGCGCCCACTGCCTCTTTGGGTTTGTGTTCTCCGGATTATTTTTAGGCTTTCCATAGGTTTTTATGATGTAGGACTGAGTCAGAATTTTCTTAAATGATGATTTTTGAAAAAGAATTGTGAATCCAGTCTTTCAAATATTAGCCTGGTCGCATATGTGTTGTTAAGCTCTGCTAAAAAGGACTATAAAATGATATAAAGGATATCATAATATAATATAGAGAGAGAATTGTGCATTCTTAGCTCAATTCGACTGCGTAACGTGCTGACTCACACTCTCTTGACTTGCATATTTACTGCACTGTATTGTATTCACTGTGCAGTGCTGTCTGATTGCACTATACATAGACTGTGGCTCTCTAGCTTGTACTGGGTGTCCTTTAACCCCAAGCAATGAGGCCTAAAATCTTGCATCTCTCATGTCATTGTTTGTTAAATGTGCAAATGTTTGTGGACACCCCTTCTAATGAAGGCATAGATGTGCAAATGCACACTCACAGCTTGTCTAGTCCCTGTAGAGAAGTATTGCCAATAAAATAGGACTTTCTGGAGCAGATAAACATGAACCTATTGACTCCAGTAAGTATCCAGTAAGTATCTAAGTATCTTTTTAGATCCTTTTAGAGGTTCTTCAGTTTTAAACAGTGGAGGAACCTCTTAAGGAACCTTTGATTTCCAAAAACCAAAAAAAGTTTAAAATTAAAAAACATCCAAAAGTTTCTTATTGATCTTATGGATCTACTTTTAAAAGTGTATAAAGCACCCCCAGGGGTTTAGCTATGGATACTTGGATAAGTTTTTTTTTGGGTTGGAAAGACACAAATTTCTTCAGGTGGTGGTCGTCCAACATCCTGACCTCACTAACGCTCTCATCACTGAATGCAATCAAATCCTCACAGCAATGTTCCTCCAAAATCTAGTAGATTCTCTGGACAGTAGAGACAGTTACTCCAACAAAAGCAGGATCAACTCTTTTTAATATCCTTGATTTGGGAAAAAATATTGAATGAGCAGGTGTCCCAATACTTTTGTCCATTTAATTTACTATACAAACATACATATAACTGTAGGCTAAATATCTATATGGATAAAATGACACATTCTTCTTAACCTTAATACGGATTGTTAAAACATCACATACGGGTATTTCCTCGATGGTGCTCATTCAGCCAATAAAGACCCTTAATGTTTACAGTTGCAGATTGCATTAATCCTCGTTGGGTTTTCCAGGATGTGTTGTGGTAGCCTTTGTTCTTTGGCCGTGCTCTTGTCATTTTACCATCCCGTCACTTTTGTGCTCACTGTGTGCTCAGAGAGACCCCAAGGCTGTTTTTATGCAGGAAGTCAATTCAAGCACACAGACCAAGAGGAAATTAACCCAATTATGCCCCCCTAATCAGTACCCTGCACCCCTCCAGAAGGGACTAATTGTAGGCCATGCTCAGTGCTTTCAAAAGGAGGATGGTAGTGCACCCCTCCTCCACCCCTGTCATTTTTAGGGACTGAGACATTTTACAAAGGCTTCAGCCAATTACAGTAATCAGCCCGAAAACAGTTCGTCTTCCATTCATGTAGGGTGGTTAAAAGGGGGTGAGGGGTCGGGTTAGACGTTAGACAAGACGTCAGACATCTCTTCATTTCTAAATTTACTTAATGCAGTTTTTTCTCCAAAGAAATACTGACTGATCCATTTCTACTGCTACACTATTACTACTACTGTTATTAGTAGTATTACTATTACCACTATCACAAAAATTATAGATCATTTTTGTTTAAAACCTTTAGAATTTGGGTCAATTCCTAATTTTGAAGACTGAAAAATATCCAAAATGACAACTTTGGGCAGTTACTTGATAAATTTGCACATAATCACATAGTGACGAACAAGTTTACATTTACATTTAAGGCATTTAGCATACGCTCTTCTCCAGAGCGACGTACAAAAGTGCTTCACTATTTACCCAAGAAAAACCTCAGCTAGTTTAAATAGACTAATAATTCAAAGATCCTCTAAGTTTAGACTCTACTAAACACAAGTCAGTAAGGAGACCACTCTGCTATTCGCCCAAGTACTCTCAGAAGAGGAGGGTCTTCAGTCTGGGTTTGAAGACAGCGAGCGTTGGACTCTGCTGTTCGGACACCCAGGGGAAGCTCGTTCCACCACTTTTGTGCAGGACAGTAAAAAGCCTGGACGCTCGTCTTCCATGGATTTTGAGGGATGGCGGGTCGAGCCGAGCCGTACTTGAAGCTGGAAGGGCTCTTGTTGCAGATCGGCTTTTGACCATTGCCATCAAGTACGGAGGGGCTGGTCCTTTCTTGGCTTTGTAGGCCAGCGTCAAGGTTTTGAATCTGATGTGGACAGCAGCTACAGGAAGCCAGTGAAGAGCGAACGCAGCAGTGGAGACACATGGCTGAATTTAGGAACGCTGAAAACGAAAGACGTCCATGAGTGTGACCATGAGTGTGTAGCAGCCCAAACCAGACACCTGCATGCATTTACAGTTACTCTGAGTGAGCTGATACAGTTTCTGATCTGTGAGGTTGGTGTTGTCCTGCCGGAGAGACAGGTAAACCTGACCTGATTGAGCTGTAATGAGGGCCCGGTTTCTGATCCAGTGATGGAGGCACAGATTGTGGTAAAAAAGTGCTCTTCAGATACAGATGCAGTGTCTAGACAGCTGTTAATGTATGACTGCCTGGGAGAGGTGTTAACATCTACTGGCCCAAACACAGTACTGTACATTTCACATTCCTGCTCTCTGATAGGAGCACACTCCTTACTGGCAGTGTGTGTATGTGTGTGTGTGAGAGTGTGTGAGATTGCTTCAGTCAGGGAGCTCTAGAAGCCCTCACACTTTCACAGCCCAAAGCAGTGCTGCGTTTTACAGCTGCTTCACATATTTACTTGTGGAAATCCAGAAATATCAGTGTAATGCACACAGTCAGCAGTTGCAGTTTACTCAAGCATGGAAACCAGAGTTCATATACAGTCATGAAAAATTAGAACACCCCAGGAAATCCTTTGTCCTTTGAACATATTTAACCAGCTGGATATTTGATCTTCATGTAAACAATAGAGAGATATGGAGAGATATGGTAATCTAGCTAGACTCATTCCACTGAAGAAATGTCTTAAACATCATTAATAACATAATTAATAGAAATGCCAGCTGCAGATGATCAGAACATGGTTGGAGAGGATTATTCTGGAGGAGTCTGGAGTCTTATTTAAACCTCAGACGTTTAGTCTGGTCGGCTCTTGACCGAAGTTGAAGTGAGGGGTGAAGAAGATCACCATGGCCAGATCCAAAGAGCTCCCTGAGGCCTTCAGAAAGTAGGCTGTAGATGCAGATGAGTCTGAATGGGATTTAAAAAGATCTCAGAACAGTCAGAACAGTCAACCGTTCCACACATTTACAAGTGGAGAACATTAAAAACCACTACCAACATGGCCCGGTCAGGCCATCCTAGCAAGTTTAGTCTAAAAGCAGACCACAAGATGAGTTAAGAAGTCCCCAACAATCCTAAAATGCCATCATGGGACCAACATATAGCTCCTACCACAGTTGATGAAATTAATACTGCATCTACCATCAGAAGAAGATCTATGGATTTTCATAGGAGGTCACTTCTTGGCGTAATGTGAATCTCTCCGTTGTTATTTACATCGTGTCAAACTTTCATGATGAATGGACCAATAGAAATGCTCCAAAATTGCACAGTTCCAATTCTAATGAATGCATTTAGATGTACACATGCACACACACATACACAGCTTGTCTATTCGCTGTAGAAAAGTAATGCCAATAGAATAGCTCTGGAGCAGATAAACATCATGAACCTATTGGCACCATGCTGCCTAATGCCAGGCGTGGGCTATAGGGGTATGAAGCCCCCCAGCATTGAGCTGTGGAGCAGTGGAAGAACTGTGTTCTCTGGAATGATGGATGGTGGTGCTCCATCCAATGCTTTTGGGATGAGTTGGGGAGTTGGGGATGATGAGGTGGGGTGGTGATCATCATCCAACAGCCTGACCTTACTAACGCTCTTGTCACTGAATGCAATCAAATCCTCACAGCAATGCTCCTCCTAAATCTAGTAGAAAGCCTTCTTCTCTGGACAGTAGAGTCAGGCTCAACCCTTTTTAATACCCTTGATTTCTGAAGAAACAATGAAAGAGCAGCTGTCCCATTACTTTTGTCCAAATAGTGTATTATACACACATACTATACTCACACACACTCTTTTTCATATACAGAGATTAACATATTAAAAGAATCTCTGTAAAACACATTACACAAACGTCTTGTGTTCTTTCTGCTGTCGACTGCATTCTCGGAGAACGTGTCTTTGAAGTGAGAGAGGTGTGGGAGTGTAGAGGGCGGCTGTGCCCTGTGGGGTTAATGAAGGGACTCGTACAGCGACAGTGTGTGCTGGAAGTTTGGTTTGATTAGCTAATATTTGATTTCTGCTCTGCCACAGCCTCTCAGGCATGTAACTCATTGTGTTTGTTCAGGGGAAGTGATTGTAGCACACCTGCAGAATTTCCCTGCCTTATTTTCATTGAAAGACTGCCCCTGAGAGATGAGTCTGTTAGAGCAACAGTCAGCAAAAATATTAATACAATTAGAGGAAAACTCTGCACTGATTTACTTTACTTATTCTGACATTTTTTCCTCCTGCACTTGCAGTGTGTTATTTATTTAGCTGTGTTTTAAATCACATTTTTTACTCTTTTTATTTATAAATTTGTTTATTGAATTTTTAGCAGCAATTAACCCACCCGTTCATAACTCCCCCTAACAGTACCAATGCTCCCAACAGTAGGAGGGTAAGGACTTAACACATGTCTCCTCCCATACACGCCTGTGCTGACCAACATGGCTTTAAAAGAGTGATGAGGGGAGAGAGCGCTGTATACTCACCTGGAGAGAGGCTGGCCAATTGTGCTCACTCTGACTCTAGCTGCTGATGGCAAGGTGGCAAGGTTCGGGATTCACATTTTGTACTTCTGCATCTCAGTTTGGTCAGCATCCATATTGAATTGAGCCTCAAAATAATTAGTAAATGTGTAAATATGTTTAGTCAAATTGTTTATATAAAAGATTATTTAGTCAATGGCTCCTCCCCCCTCAATCTGTTTATGGTTTATTCCCACCTGCAGGTTCCTGTTCTCAGACTGCTGACCATGGAGGATTGTTGACTGGATTCAAACTTATGATCTCCTGAGCCTCTTGACATGCAGGCAGTTAGACAGTCGCTCATCTGTCGCTCAGCACATGGAATTGCATCTTCCTGTGTGCTACAATTTATTCTATCACATGCAATAGGACCTCCTGCTGCCCTTATTGTTGGATGCACTGTAGTAGTTTGGTAGTTTCTGAGCAAGTGACTAGTACTGATTTGTTTCATCAGAGTAAAAAAAAAAAAAAAAAAAAAAAAAAAATATATATATATATATATATATATATATATATATATAAAGCATAGCGCATATCTCAATTTCTTTCTGCATCATTTGAGCAGACCAGTTGCTTTTAGTATTATGTGGATATTCCTGGATGAATGAACCAGTATTTCGTAAACACTTGGAATTAAAAAAAAAAGGTTACAAATTTTGCTTGTTTTTATGTGATCACCATTTGGAAGATACATCATTGTTTGCACAGGGTGCAGGTATTGCAGTTTACCTGTTATTTACAACTGTATGACCCTGGATTGGAATTTTCAGGAAGAGACTTTTAGCTTTTTAGCCTTAAAACTCTTTTTTATTACAAATTTAATATAGAATGGCTTAGAGGGGGCTAGGATCGCTGATTCGAATCCCAGGTCATGCTTCTTGCCATCAGCAGCCGGAGTCTGACAGAGTACAATTGACCTTGCTCTCTAAGGGAGGAATTGATAACACTTATTTCTAGTGTGATGTTGGTCAGCACAGGCGTCTGCTAGCTGTTGTATCTGAGCTTTCCTCAGAGCATGTTGGCTGCCTAGCAGGAGGCTAGCTGTAGTTGTATCGGAGGAGGCATGTGCTAGTCAGCGTGCTTGTTAGAAAAATGAGGTAATCAAAGAATAACTATATATATAAATTGACCTTTGGATCATTTCGATTGGATTTCAGATAAAATTGGACAGTTTCTCCAGTCTGAACTTTTTAAGATGACCTCTGCTGACAGTTTACCTTCAATAATGTGTTCCATTTCTCCATGCTCAACTCCTGGACCTAAATTCCTCTCGTCCTTGTAGGTACCACTTCAGACAGTTATGCAATGTGTAAATGGCACAAACCGCAACAACTTGCTCACTTTGTGATAAATTGTCAGAGGGACCAGCACTCTTCAAATATAAATGGTGTAGAGCTGATCTGAGGTCAAACAAGGCCATCAGAGAAGGAAAGCACTTCACTGCAAGTAAAGAGTGGGAGAGAGCGACCCGGAGCGAGAGAGAGAGAGAGAGAGAGAGAGAGAGAGAGAGAGAGAGAGAGAGCAGTCAGTCCTCTCCTTTTGTATCTGTCTCTTCTTGACAGTCACTTTGCATCTCTGACAGCTGAACAGGCAGACAAACAAAACGGCTGTGCCTGCGTTTCACTGCCGCTTTTACTGGGGCTCCACTGGGAGATCTCACTTCCCTCACATTTGTTTCAGATGTAGGTTTACAGAAGCCAGCGCTACCCAACCTAACCATGTCCTCCCTGGCTGGGTTGCATTTCATTCAGCACGGAAATCAGAGCATTAAGCGGCGATGGCACGATACCTCGGCTTTATTTTCCGATACTGATGCTGAAAGCTTCATTTTCTGCAGATTTGCATGCAAATTATTTGCATATTTTCTGTGTGAACAAGATGGTAACTGTCATTACGATGTGAACTGTGCAGAAGAAAGGAAAAGACCCTGTAAAAGTGTAATGTAAAAAGATTAGAGATGTCCCGATCTGATCCAGGTATATCTTAATAGATCAGGTATAGAATATTATGAGCCCTGTCCAGTTCCAAATCTTTGTTTTGACCGCTGTGTTCATAGCAGCCTCTGGCATCCTCAAGGCACAGGCATTATTCACAGCCTGCAGTGGTAAGGGGTCGTCTCAGAAGGTAAAAGAATGGGGGACATGTAAAACTCTCGAGGGGAACAGGAGCCCCACTTTGCTGCTGGTTGAATCATCCACAGGTTTCCTACAAGCGTTGTTCAGAGTCTGTTGAAGGTTCTAAATCACTTCGGGTTTGAACGAGAGAAGCTACGACTTGTTGGATTATCCATAGGTCTCCAGCAAGCGATATCCAGAGTTTGCTGAATGTGCTGAAGGTATCACTTCATGTTTCCATGAAAGGAACTCCTGCTTGTGTCAGTTGCTGCTTGTTGGATTATTCATATGTCGGCAGCAGGCGCTATCCAGAGTTTGCTGAAGGTGCTGAATGTGCTAAAGGTATCACCTCATGTTTGAATGAGAAAACTCCTGCTTGTGTCGATTGCCGCTTGTTTGGATTATCCATAGGTCTCCAGTAAGTGCTATGCAGAGTCTGCTGAAGGTATAACCTTATGTTTGAATGAGAGGCGTCATTGCTTTTATTAGGTGCTGCTGTTTGCATTACCCATAGGTATTCTGCAAGGCTTGTTCAGAGTCTGCTGAAGGTGCTGAAGGTATCACCTCATGTATGAGTCAAAAAAAACTCCTACTTTTGTCAGCTGCTGCTTGTTGGATTATCCATAGCTCTTTGGCACGCATTATCCAGAGCTTGGCGAAGGTGCTTTGAACAAGGGGCTGTACATTTCAGAGCGACAAACAGCCCCACACAGAAATCTTTTTCATGGCAATACGTAGATTTCATATATATATATATGGTTTATATTAAAATCTTATATCCAGCATATTTTCCAGCATAGTGGTGTTATCTGTTGTCTCATTTTGAAACATATGTCCAGAGCTTGATTCCTGAGCCATTTTGCTGTGCCATCAGTGGCCAGAGTCAGAGAGAGCACAATTGGCTATGCTTTCTCCAGGTGGGTAGATGGCGCTCTCTCCTCTCATAATTCGAAAAGCGATGTTGACTGGCACAGGTGTCTGTTAGCTATTATGGCAGACCAAGGGACGTGGCACTTTCATCCAAGTGTGTCAACAATGCAGCATCGACAACAGTTCAAAAATAGTGGTGGTGGCTTGCAGCATATGTATTGGGGCATATATATCCTTCCCCTCCTAGTGACAGGAGCTTTGCCGGGGCTGGGGGGAGTTCTAGATGGGTTGGTTAATTGGCAGTACCAAACTGGAGATATATAGGCCAAATTTGATTCAGTCTGCCATATGCGGGATATTCATATTTAACAGTATATCATAGAACATTGTCACGGCCATTGTGTGTGTGTGTGTGTGTGTGTGTGTATTTAAAATAAATAAAAATAAATAATGCATATGTGTCCAGAATATGCCACTCATATTACTATTTTACTATGGCCTGCATGAGCAGCTGGACTTCGGCCTGGGCTACTACAAATGGCTCAATCGGTCAAAACATGAGACTTAATCTGCAGACGTCAGTTCAGTTCTGATACAGGGAGTTGAATCAGTGCTATCTCTAGCAGAAACAGAACTGCACAGTTCCACAAACAGAGCATCAGTCTTGCTTTCTGCAAGCCTGGAATCTGATGACTCTGATGAAGTCGGGAAAGACTAGTACAGTGCTTGTCAGGTAAAGGTCAGCGTGGATGCAGGGACATGGCCATGCAGATGTTTCCAGCAGATAAGCTCTCCTTTCATCCTGTCCCTCTGCGGTTGTTACTGCCAGGTGTCCCATTGGAGAACACGGCTGCCGCTATCAAGCGCCTCTCGTTTCTCTTCACTCTGAAGTGGCTGTTATGTAAATCACTCCTCAGATGTAATTAAGTCGCAGACAACCTTTGACCAAACCTGCAGGATCCAGTCCAATCTAGTTCTAGTCACAGCTCTTCTTTCAAAGGCTGATAGTCTTACAGGAGCACACGCCTGCTCGGAGCCATCCAAATTCAAATGCTGCCATAACTCGTGAACTTAACACTTTAGGATCATACCTGCGATTATGCAAAGTGAGCAGCACACAAAGAACAGTGAAAAAATATAAAAAATAACTATATTAATCAATATACAGAATTATGCAAACGGTGAAAGACATTTTCTGGCGATCAGTGCCATTTTACTTGTAAAAGCATCATACATAAGCCATAACAATAACACCACCTGCCTAATATTAAGTAGGCACAACAAATCTGACCATTTAAGGCATGGACTCCACAAGACCTCTGAAGGTGTCCTGTTGTATCTGGCTCCAGGGCAATAGTTGTGAGGTGGAACCTCCACGAGAATCAGTGAGACTCTGTGGGGCACTTTTGGTAGGTCCTGACCACTGCTTACCAGGAACACCCCACATGACCTGCCTGATGTTTTAGAGATGCTTTGACCCCTCAGTCGTCTAGGCCTCACAGTTTGGCCCTTGTCAGAGTGGCCATATATATATATATATATATATATATATATATATATATGGTCATACGGGTCTATAAGCAGTAACAGAAATCCCAGTCTACAGAAAATTTTCAGACAAAAATATCTAGGCAAGAACTTCTCCTAGAAGTCAACGCAGGTCCTTCACCACCAATTTCTAAAAGAAAATGATGGAGCATTGAGACCTTTGCTCATTTCTGCTCAAGAATCACAAGAATTTCCTGTAGACTGGGATTTCTGCCGCTGCTTGTAGACCCGTATGACCGTATGCTTCCATACAATCATTAACTGTATCTGCTGAGCAACCCATTTTCCACACTGCACCACCTCTTCTCAAGCTGAGTCCTGGTATTTATAGCCTCATTGTCCTGTATGATGTATAATTTTTTTAATTATTATTTTGCATTACATTTATCTCTTATCCAGAGCAACTTACAAGGTTACACATATTACAGCAGTGGGTCAATGCAGTGTTAAGAGTCTTGCCCAAGGACACCCAGCCCGGGAATCGAACCCCAGCCTCCCACATGGTGTGGTAGCTCAGTGGCAGGTAGTGGTGTTATCTGTTGCGCCACACCAACCACATTACCGCATTACTTGGATACCTTGATTCACACTCGCATCACAGTAAAACACTGCGACTGGTCAGAAGACTCATTCATATGATACCATTCTGTGGTATCAGTATTGCAAAGGCCTTAAAGTCACAATAATGACAACAACCAACCATGTATTTATGATATTAAGACCAAATCATCTTTATATTTATAACTTTTTAAAGTTATGCTCATTAGATGCTATATATTAGCATGCTGCAAGTTTAACCATGTCCTTTATGTCCCTATGCAAAAGACAGAAGACAAAAGACATTAGGCATACCCAAAACCAACAGACTAGTAATTAAGGTGGATTGAAGGTGGTTAGGTAGAGCTTTGACACTGTATAGAGGTTCTTTTCTTCACAGTTAAACTTATTTACAAAAGCAGCTTCAGTGAAGAATCAGCTGTGATGTTCTTTAGGGTTCTATGGTTTATTTTTTAAGGGTCTTCACATAAACTGTCCCAGTATTGTTTTTCTGCTCGCCTATATTTAGATTGTTACTGTGAGTAAACCCGTAAACAAGCCGTGGAGGCCAGGCTCAGTAAAACGCATATTCAGGTGCACTCGCTGATGCTGAAAAGGGGTGGGCTGGTAGAAATGTCTGTGTCAATCTCCCCTTTGAAAAACTACAGGCGAAAAAGCAGGCAATCAAGCCGGGGTGAGGAGCGTCACACATGAGTGGCTTCCACTTACCCACGGCTGTCCATCTCCAGATGGAGGCGGGCTGATGCAGAGCAGACTGGACTCACCCTGCTGCGGCCCCTCTGGCTCCTTCAGCTCCTAAGGGTGGACGATACGGCAAAGCAATAACATCAGGATATTTCATCATTTCATGAGACAATTTTTTTTATCACAATTAGGGGTTTGGATTCGGTATTATATGAGATGATACACTTTACAAAGGGTTCTTGAGCAGTGCTCTAGAAGAACCCCTTTGATGTGTGTCTGTGAAGAACCTTTCAAAGGGCTTTAGAACCTTTGTGTGATGTAAAGATTCTATACAGGTGGAAAAATACTTACAAACATGGTTCTTCTATGGCTCATTCAAAGAACCATTTGCAGCACCTTATTAGATAAACACTATATGGACAAAAGTATTGGGACACCTGCTGTTTTATTGTTTTTTTTTCTGAAATCAAAAAAAAAAAAAAAGTTTCTCCTGCTTTTGTTGCTGTCCAGGGAAGTAGGCTTTTGACTAGATTTTGGAGAAGTGTTGCTGTGAGGATTTGATTGCATTCAGCAACAAGAGCATTAGGAAGGTCAGGGTGTTGTATGATCACCACGCCACCTCATCCCCGCGTCTCCAGTTAATGCCAAAAATATTGGATAGAGGATACAGGCAGTACTTCTCTACAAGGCCTAGAAAAGGTGTGTGTGTCAGATCTGTGGCAGCAAAGGGTGCCGAAAGTAGATGAAGACATTCATTAGAAGCATTGTCCACAAACATTTGGACATTTAGTGCATGCTAACAATTTATTAGATTATTCTATCATAATAAGTAATTTATTAAACAAAACTGCTCATAATAATAAGCTCAATACATCACATAGAATTGGCACTAGCTAACACACTAACCACAAGATAACATATTTAATACTATGTGAAATATGATTTGCTGCAGTACAACTCAATACAGTATGATTTGTTGTGTTGGCACATGCCTGCTAATCTCAATACTAACTCTGGGTTCGGTCTGTAGTTGCTCTGTCTGTCTTTTTGTTGTTCCACAGTGGTTCAGTGGTTCAGTGGCCAGCATACCCATGATATAATTGCACCATAATCTATCATGATAAAGGCTGCCCACCCTCACTGACTCCATTCTTTAGCTTCAACTCAGCCGGGGGCTCCACATTGGGATGAGGGGGGGCTCTGAGACGACCCACTCGGCTTTGTTTGGCGGGGACTGGCCCGGGCTGAAGGAGAATGGTGATGAGGCTCAGGTCATGGGTGAATATTAGCCTACTTATGCCCAGCTTTTATTCTTTTCCCCTTCACTGAGCTTCAGTCTTAAAAAGTGGCCCGGTACAAGCCAAACCAAAGCCTAGAAAGACACATTAGCACAGCCTAGGTTCTACTTCTCTCTCTTCTTCTGCTTCTCTTTCCCTCTCATTGAATCCTAAAGGAAAATGTACTCAAAAGTTGATATCCGAGATGGCTCTCTGCATCTTTTTTTTCAGATTTCTTTCATACAGAATGAAAAATATATGGCCAAAATGGAAGCATACATTCATATGGGCTACTGAAATTGATATTTAATGATGGGAATAATAATGCTTATTGATTTTGAGGGCTGGGATGTATGCATTATGTCCAGACCTGTATAGATTTAAAATTGTATCCTTATTAGTATATCATATTTCACAGTGTGTACAGTATCTACAGTGGTTTTAGGCACATAAATACTCTTTAAAGCCATGTTTCGCATTAGAACAGATGATGGTAAACATACACACTATCTGAGACACTAAATAGTCTGAGACACTTTGATAAGAACTAGACAACTGGGTCAGAAAAGTCTGGTATGCAGTGGTCAGTTCCTATCAAAAGTGGTCCAAGAATGGACAACCGGTGAACTGGTGACAGGGTCATGGGCACCTAAGGCTAATGTCTTGGTGCCAGACACCACAGGACATCTTCAGAGGTCTTGTAGAGTCCATGTTTAAAATGGTCAGGTGTGTTGTGGCGTCACGAGGGGGACCCACTCAAAATTAGCCAGGTGGTGCTAATGTTATGGCTAATAGCTGTATATATATATATATATATATATATATATATATATATATATATATATATATATATATATATATAAGAAGTGTCCAGTATATTTTATATATCATTTATCTCTGTCTTGTCCATCCTGTCCATGCCTGGCTGAAGCGTGTACAGAAATGTGTCGTGGGGAATTTGGGCCATATTTGGAGAATCTGTGTGTAAGGCCTGTCAGACGCTGGCTGTCGGGCAAGAGGGGAATGCACTGTGAAAGGACGTGATTATGGGCTGCCTAGGGACTGCTTTTGTCTCGTCCTCATGAGAGAAAGGGTTAAGAACACTTGGCCTGGGGGAGATTCGGTGAGGGGGAAGGGAGGGGGGGGCGACGGGAGGGGGCTGCAGGGGGGCGGGGGGTTGTTTGCGTGACTGGGGGAGAACTGACTGCTCTCGGAAGTCAGAACCCCCCTGGTTAATATGGAGAGAGAGAGAAAGGGAGAGACAGAGAGAGAGAAAGCCTTTGTGGGGTCATGGTGTTTGACATTCTCTGGCTGAAAGGTTCGCCCTCTGGTGTTGGACTGGTGAACTGCAGAACCTCAGAGGAGCTCTTCACTGTTGCTCCTGTCCACAAGCATCTGACTGCTTGTCTCTTAGAATTTAGTGTGTGTGTGTGTGCGTGTCCTAAGCCATGAAGTCCTACTTCAGTGTCATCTTTTCCAAGAATGGATATTTTTAAACCGAGATTTTGGTGAATGTACATGGTGGACTGTACAAGGAGCATTAAGCCACAGTATCTGAGATGCAGCAGTACCTCTCCTGCCTGCTGTAGGTGTAAATAATTAGCTAAGACATGGATGGGGTCAGAATTTGCACTGGTTTTGCACTGCAGCTATAGGGATAATGTGGATGGAAAGTAACAAGACAAGACAAGACATCCATATTCAGCATTCATGTCGGACACAGATGAAATTTGGCCTCTGCCTTTAACCCATCCGTGCAGTGAGCACACACACATACACACTAGTGAGCAAACACACACACACAGTGACTGTGAGCACACGTGCCTGGAGCGGTGACCAGCCTTCGCTGCGGTGCCTGAGGAGGAGGAAGGGTGAATGGCCTTGCTCAAAGGCCCAATAGTGCCAGGTGGCGTCAAACCCACAACTCAGTCACCAATAGCCCAGTGCTCTTACTGCTGAACCACCACTGTTCTTATACAGGAGCTTATATTCCACTAATTAGCACTGTACCAACATGCTATACTGTAGGTCTAGCTATTAAATAAATGAATTCTGACAGTATGTGAGATACAGTGTTCTATAAAAATGAAGAGAAGCTGTTTTTAGCTAAATGATGCACGTTTGACTGTTTCTATAAAGAAGAACAAAGTATTGGCTGATCACCTACATTTAGGGTAAAGGTAAAATTGTGTAAATTTTGACAAATGCTTGCTTTAAATGGGTCATATATTCAGAATTATGGCTAATAATATATAATATAATATAATATAATATATAAAATACAACAGTTTTAAAATTTACATTTAGGGTAAAGGTAAAATTGTGTAAATTGATTTTTTTTAACAAATGCTTGCTTTAAATGGGTCATATATTCAGAATTATGGCTAATAATATATAATATGATATAATATAATATAATATATAAAATACAACAGTTTTAAGATTTACATTTAGGGTAAAGGTAATATTGTGTAAATTGATTTTTTTGACAAATGCTTGCTTTAAATTGGTCATATATTCAGAATTATAGCTAATAATATATAATATAATATAATAATATATAATATAATATAATATATATAAAATACGACAGTTTTAAGATGATGTGCCTTGTTGGCCGATTTTCTCAACACACCAGTTTTTTCCGTCTTGGCTCAAAATTTTCGGGTCACTGATACTCCACTGTTGTGGCTGAGTTGTGAATGTCTGTCAGTGTCATTAGAATTGATGTGACTGAATTGAGGCCTTGTGGCCCCTGGCACTGTAGCGTGGCGGCCCTCTCTCCCCAAGAGAATGTGAATGTAGGGGGTCCGGTCCTTTAATACAGGCCTTGGGGCACGACTGCCATTTCTGCCACAACTCCAGTGCCTGTCACTGTATTATGGCTGATTCGGCTCTGTGAGTGTGTTTGTGCTTTAGACACTTTTTTTAGGATTCAATACGTCTTTATTTTTATAAAATAAATATATGTATATATATATTGTAGAAATATATTTTTAGTTTTCTCCATGGTTTGAACTCTGCATCTGCTTCTGTACACTGTGTAAATAATTCTGGATGAATGGACCAATAGAAATGCTCTAAATCACTTGGAATAAACTCTTATTTTACCTTGACTTTCATTCAAAGTTAAAAGCATTTTTGCCTTCTCCTGTAAAGTCACCATTTTGGAGATACATGTTTTTCATTGGACAGTGACGATATGTGACGTAGAACTGATGTCATATCAAAATGCCTGTGTGTGTGATAGAAAAGCAGTGTGTGAGAGAAGATGAGCGTGTGGGTGACTTTGTTTGCATGATGGAGTGTGTTTGAAGCACACTGCCAGTCTGTGTGTGGAGATGGATGCTGTGGTTACTAAAGGTATTTACTCAGCTTTTGTCTTCCTACATTATGTATGAATTGAAATGAATGCATGTATATATTATTTATATGCCTCATGGTCTCAGTCGTCATCTGCTGTTTATTCTGACTTTACTACAAAGCACTGAACATCCTGAAGCATGAGACTCTTCCAGTTGTATATGTCTGCTCTGGTACGTGAGAGAGACCCAGTCATCTGTCATTGTAGATGCCAGACTAAACACCACAGGCCATACCTGGAAAACCCATCACTAACATATGTGAGAGCTTATCGGGAGATTAGTGTTATATAGGAGATTATATATATATATATTCCAGGACATTTTGGAGCATTTCTATTGGTCCATTCATCATGAATCCATATGTTATTCAAGAAAACTGCCACTTTTTATTGTCTCGTACAGAGCAATGACAATAAAGTTGAATCTATCAATCTATGAAATTGTCATACTACATAAAGGCCATTTCCATTATGCCAGATTCACATTACGTCAAAACAGGGTTCTTAATTGACAGTGGCGATTTCTTATTACCCATAATATTGTTATGCCGTTACACAACAAATGGTGCAAAACTAAATTAAAAACTACGTAATTCAGATCGCAAACAGCTCAAACGCTTAGCATTATGTTGCTAGTGACACTAGGCTAGCACACAAATGTTGCTGAAGGTCCCCTGGGCTGAAGTATGACGATGGAGAGGCAGGGCCGTTAGAAGGCCCATTAGATCTTTAGGCGGGGTCGTCGACCAATGTGTCCGTGGGGGACACCAGGTTGGCGTACCTGGTGTACTGACTTGGCAAGTTCCACTCTCGAGTACGAACCCCCTATGGGCGGGAGGACACTGTAGGATAATTTTGCAATTGGTACAGCAGTGTGGTGCGTGATGCATTCTGGGATATTTCGCTGGGTCAAGTCCAAACAAGTCACGTCCTGAAGCATCCTCGATAACATGGGCGGAGCTCTTTCTCTCTACACACACAAATACACACACACACACACGGGGTGCCAAGCACTTTCTGAACATGCTACAGTAATGTTGAGAAATTATTGTCTTTCTGATGTAAAACTAAACTTTTTTATTTATAATTATTTATTCTAAAGTTTATTATCTACTATTTATTACTCTAGATTTATTATGTCACTAAAAAGTATTGATATACAGTTTTCCTGTTATATACAGGAATTAGTAAAATAAGCCACTGGTAATCCATTAAGAGAGGTCTACTGTTTCTAATGGGATTGTAGGTTAAAAAGAATTAATCAGTGAATATGAAATTATAATAATATATGAATAAAATAATATATTAATAAAACAAAAAACTGTCATACACATTTTTGGCCTTACCGCCCAGCCAAATACATATACAGCTCCGGACAAAATTCAGTTCTTCTGGTTTTACTATTTGTAGGCAGTGTGAAATTAACATTTGCCTTGTATTTCATAAACCATGGATAACATTTCCCCTAAATTCCAAATAAAAATATTTGCTACTTAGAGCATGTATTTATTTGCAGAAATGACAACTGCTCAAAAACAACTGGTCAAATAATGCAAATATATTATTATAATAATTATAATGTAAAGAAGTTATTCAAATTTAAACAACACAGTGCTAATATCTGAACTTTGAGAGCATTCAGCATCACTATGGTGAAATAATAACCTTGACTGCCAATCACAGCTCTCATGTCTTGGCCGGCTCTTCACTAGTCTTTCACATTGCTGTTGGGTGATTTGCAAATTTAAGAAAAATCATTAAGTGTTCTTCTAGTTTTTTCTAGAGGTGTATATTCATACGGGATATGATAGTCTTACCTTTGGATACCTACATGTGAATGTGCTCATATTTCAGTCCATATTTGAAAGAACATAATCTACAGAGATTGTACTAAACACAAGAGTGTACTAAAATGTTATTCATCTGGTTTTCCTCTAATCCACACCAACCTCAGAGCTGCTGATTCGTCTTTAAGTGCACACTGGCTCTGACGATGCAATTGGAAAAGAAAAGCAGCAGAGAACAAGGGCGAGTGTAACTGCTCTTACGGCTTCCATCTGGTGGGCCATATGACTAATGTCTCCTCGTGCTGGATCGGCAGGCGTAACTTTGAAAATAACAGAGATGAAGAGGGGGAGTAAGTGGCTGCCTGTGGCCTGCTGCTCTCTTTAGTGTACTGAAAGCAAGCTGTAGAAATGCCAAGTGATCTACCGAAGACATACAGCAGGGAAATGGCAGGGTTCGGAGGCCTCTCAGCCTGAGCACCTCTAGCTGGTGTCCATGCCCTCATGTGTTGCACTTAAAATCCCACTTGGGGTTTTCTGGTTTGCAGGTCTGATAGCTAAACTGTAGTGTGGCTAAGCATGCATTGAATTATACTGATTAATTATACTGATCAAATATACTGAAAGCAGAACAGCATCTACATTTAAACATAATCAAAATGTAAACGTATAAAAAATGAAGGGTTTAACAAATAAACCAGTTTTCTAGTTTTTATTTGACCAGTTATTGGGTGGAAACATTTTAAAGGCAATATTATGTAACAATTGTACCTTAAGATAGCAGCATCAGGATCATGCTGATGCTCCACTGACTGTAACAGGGAGAGTCCCGTCTCGGTCATTCCCACTCCGGGCCGGAACGCTGCTGCTGCTACTGCACTATGCAGCTTTGGTGGTGGAGCTGCAGGAGAGAGACCTCGTTCCAGAACTGCTGTGTAACACTGCTCTGTGTAACGCATAGAGTCATATTAGTATAAAATCCTGTAGCCTTACTCTACCGCCTCAGCCCACATGCTTCTCTACCTTCAGCTGCTGCTTCTGTATCTCTCAGCTTGTCCACAAATGCACATGTGCTGCTGTACATGAGGGGGCACCCAAAATGCAATGACTTTGTACACTCCACAACTGTAGGGGGAGCCCAGGAGCAAAACTTAATGCTGCTTTAAACTGTAAAGCAGTGATTTGGTTGGATGTTGTAGCCTTTTGGTGGGTAACTGAGTAAATGTGTATGTATTAATGTACTTTAACATGCTGTAGCTGAAGGGTTTGAGAGGTATTTCCACCCTCACACACACACACACACACTGCCACGGTCCTACAATTCTGGCCTACTTAACCCCTTCCCCAGCCACGACAACCTAACTATGGTGGATTCCTGTGTGCCCCCAGTGACTTTTGACTGGTGCATTGTTTGGGTTGGTCTGGGAGATATTCTGGTGCCAGGTCAAAATGTTATCATGACCTATAGGTCAAAAGGGGGATACAGGAGTGCCTTATTGTGTGTGTGTGTGTGGGGAGGGGGGGTCATAAAGATGGCCAGCTGTTTATAAATACTCACACCTGTTTACATTCATCCTTGCCTTGGGGTGGAAATAGCCTATAAAGACCTGGGTATAGCCTGGCCTCCTCAGACTGTGATGGGACGCTGACAGTGAACAAACGCAGAATAAACCTCTCCCTACATTTCTAGTCTTCTGACTCTTCCTCCTGAATCTAAAATCAATTATACAACACCCTTGACCCTTAGAAGCCACAGAATCCACATGAACCAATGCTTATTAGTAGCTTTGCGAATTAAAAAAAGAAATTCAGTGGAAAACACAGATTCTAAACCTTCAAACTGTGTCATATTTGTGTTCAAAACATTAGTTTTAGCATTTCATTATGATTAGAATTTGATATAATGTTGCTGTTGTGTGGAAAGTCTTGCTTTAGGAAACAAATCAGAAGTGTAGACTCAAACCTGTCAATGCAGGATGTCATTTTATGTAATTGCGTAACTCACTGTAATGAAATATGCAGTAATTTAACTATGCAATTAAAAAGTATTACAAAACAAAAGTGATCATTCTCAGCTCCTGAACTGTTTCTCATTTCTGCTCTGCTTCAAGAGCTCAAAGTGACATTCAGAAAGGTTTCCCTTTGATTGCATCTCCATGTTGGACACAAATGACGGTCATTTCCACTCAGCACTCTGACATAACTGTATTTTGACACGTTCAATAACGTGGAAATTAGCTTTGACGGAGAAATGTGAAATGTACAGTGGCTGCGGCCGCGGCTTGTCAGGCAGCCGTTTAATATGAAATGACCTTTCCTCTGAACTGCTAATTGTTCTTTCTCAGAATTCCCCCCGTCCAGTCATATTCACTTTAGACCGCCACCCCAACAACACTGATATCTGTAATTCATTACAAACATCTCTGATCTCTCTGTAAATTAGTTTAACATTTTGATCAGTCTTAATGTGTGTGATCTCTGGTGTCAAAATGCAATTATTTCATTTCTCAGGAGGATCGCTGGACAGGCATTATGAGAAATTATGGAAAATGTCTGTCAGCTTGTGGATAAACCGCTGCCTTTCAGACCACCAATTGTAAATACAGGTAGAAGCCCATGTCGTACCTCAGCCTGACTGTTATCAGCAATGTTGAACACAACACCTTTAATAATGCCATTAATAATATAATTTTTTATTTAAAATTTAGAAACATTTTGTCACTATAGATATAAGTGGCTGAGTAAAATGTGTTTCCATAGCATTGCATAGTGAATTATGCTTTAAATGTGTGCATATGCTCACTCAGAAACTATCACAGTGCATCCAACAATAAGGGCAGCATGCGGCTTCTTTTATACAGTGATAGAAACACAGTAGTTCCCAGAGAGCTCCGTCTAATTCCACATACTGATTCTTTTTACTGACCAACATGGACACGCAGCCCACCCACTACTCTAGGGGGCAAATTTTAATAAGTTAAAGAGGTAGATAAACACTCTCGACTCGACTTAAATTATGTAAAAAAAAAATCAAAGAAAAAAATAAACAACATGCACATTTTTGTGCATATATATTGCATTGCATATCATTTTAAGCCCATGTTGGGTACATACTGTGCAATCCCACAGTCAGAGAATTGTCAGTTAGTGTTAGTAGTGTTTAGTTCTACACTATAATGTTCAAGAAATCATGTAATAAATAAATAAATAAACAAAGCAACAACTACAAAAAAATAAATACATTTATATTTGGCTTGAATGGACAATGACAATGCAAATGAACCCTTCAACAAACCAATCACAAGGCTGTTTACTGTGTGTTTTGAGTTGATACTGATTCTTTTTACTGACCAACATGGACACGCAGCCCACCCACTACTCTAGGGGGCAAATTTTAATAAGTTAAAGAGGTAGATAAACACTCTACATGGATTGCTGACTTGGATCTGAGGTGTGTAGAGTAACCTGAACCCATACTGAAGTATTGCCATATTTTTTATAGTATTTTGCTGTATATGTTATTCGTTTGGAAAGATGAGTACATTCAGCGTGCAGTGTTCACTTTTTTATTTCCTTTATAATGTGCGGCATAAAACAGCAAATGTGTAATTACATCTCATATAATACGTAAAAGCTATTTGGAGTGAAAGTATAATGCTGAATTTGGCATTGAAAACACATCTGTACTCACACTACAACATGGTGAGCTAACCTATCCGAAGTGCTGCAGATCACATTTACACACAATTTAGCTGAAATAGGTGGATTATTCAGCACATTTGTCCCTCATCTGTGGACAGAAGGATACATGGATGGATGATTAGATGGCTGAATGGATGGATGGATGGCTGGATGGATGAATCTGTGGATTTCCAGACGACAGATGGGTCTCAATGGTAACCAGTACCCCCCTCAGTTTGAGTGTTAGGTAGATATGCTCTGTTTTCAGGACAGCAGGACTGTCTTTCGCTGTGGGGTTAATGAAGCTTACTGTGCAGTAGAGGTCTATTGACAGCTATCTGTCATGGATATCTCCCTGAGGACAATGCTAGATGGCTATGTCGTTTTGTTGATGTCCTGTTGGTGCGATGTGTATTTCGTGTTAGTAGGGTGTAGCAGACACTGTAGGTCTGCATAGTATATCAGTGTCTCTATATTGGCCTGTATGGACAACATGCAAATAAGCCACCCGTAATTGGCCTATATGTGAGCCCTCCAACCAGTCACAGTCAAGGTATCTATACACAGAATTCAGTCATTATGAAATATAGAGCATTTATATTTGTCCATTCATTGGGAAATTTTGACACAATATAAAGAATAACTGGCCGACTTAAATTATGTAAAAAAATTCAAAGAAAAAAATAAACAACATGCACATTTTTGTGCATATATATTGCATTGCATATCTTTTTAAGCCCATGTTGGGTACATACTGTGCAATCCCACAGTCAGAGAATTGTCAGTTAGTGTTAGTAGTGTTTAGTTCTACACTATAATGTTCAAGAAATCATGTAATAAATAAATAAATAAACAAAGCAACAACTACAAAAAAATAAATGCATTTATATTTGGCTTGAATGGACAATGACAATGTAAATGAACCCTTCAACAAACCAATCACAAGGCTGTTTACTGTGTGTTATGAGTTGATAAGTGCTTTTGTGGGTGTTTTAAAGAATCTATGTAATTAATATGTAGCTATAAATCTAATTTAAATATATTTAAGTATTGGACATATATTTGGACATATTAAAAATATCACCTATTGGTATATATATATATATATATATATATATATATATATATATATATATATATATATATATATATATATTGACCAATATAAATGCTCCAAAATGTAACATACACACACACACATATATATATGTGTGTGTGTGTGTGTATGTGTGCGTATACACACATGGAATTTTACTTTGGAGCATTTCTATTGGTCAATTTACTGTGCATTATGTAAAATTAGGTATATATATATATATATATATATATATATATATATATATATATATATATACATTTAAGGCATTTAGACTTAAGTGCTTTGCTATTTACCCAAGAATAACCTCAGCTAGTTTGAATCGGCTAAAAATTCAAAGATACCTCTAAGCTTGGACACTTATGTAATGTGTCAGCAGTGCGCAACCTTACACAGTGTAAGTGACGTGTCATTTGAATTGGACTATTATGCTCCTTTCTAAAAAAACTCGATCTTAAAATAGGAGACAGTGTTTTATGCTACACTATAATGTTCTAGAAATCATGTCATTAAATCCCTACAGCAAAAAAACATGCACGTAATTCTGCTTTACATGCAGAGTCATTGCAAATCCAATGCAATTCCTAAACAGCTCCGGATAACATTGCACAGTTATGTCTGGAATACTTCAGTGTCTGACCTCGTCTCCATTTCGTGCTTTAAACAGTCGTCTTTCCACCAAGCCCCCCCCACCCTTTCCCTCTCTCAGGGTGTAACATTTGAAATATGCACGATGCAAATGAAGGGGGCTACAAAATAAATATTGAATGTGGGCTCTGGCACTAAATGCCTGTCTTATCTGGTTCAAGTGGAAAATGATGGGCCAGGCCCCGCTGCCCTCCGCCGGTGCGTCTCCACGGCAACGGCAGGGAGCTGAAAAATGGCATCCAGACATAGATGCCCCTTCATTAAATATCAACATAGCGGCTGACAGCAGAGATAATGGCCAATAACACGGTATTATGTTGGGAGTAAATGAAATGCTCCTGGGACTTGCAGACATGCTTCAGCGGGCGCTGCTCCACCGGGCCCAGGAGCAGACGTATATGAGTGCTGTATGCGCTGCTGCACACCTCAGCATATAAACGGACAGCACTGCATTAGGCTGTGGCATAGGGTGGGTCAGGCAGATGAGCGTGATGCATTTGCATGTGGTTTTATTTAGACGGCTTTAGTGTAAATAAATATACTGCGGTGTAAAGGTCTCAGTCAGTTAGAATAAATACAAATAAACTTTAAAATAATACAGTGTGCTGAATCATGTCCTTTGTAGGACCCTGGGGGGAGGTCCGGTATTAGTAGTGTTAGTGCTTACTGTTCATGTTTAGGACAGCACTATACTACAGAGATATATGTGGCTTAAATACGGGTAATGTTGTACATAAATTCTTCATATTGTTCATATTTTAGAATGGATTTTTAACATTTTTAGATGCTCTGTTCCTACAGCACATGTCATTAGAAGAGCATTGAAGAAATACAATGATATAGAGGGATTTAGCCTGGATCAGGTGTATGTATACTGTTATTATTATTATTATTATTATTATTATTATTATCGTTATTATTATTAACATACATCATGTAGTACAATATACTGTACTCTATTCAAATAGTAGAAAATATTAACAGCCTATGACAACATATTTATTGTATAGGCATATACACTGATCAGCCACAACATAAGCACCACCTGCCTAATATTGAGTAACATTGAGGCGTGGACTCCACAAGACCACTGAAGGTGTCCTGTGGTTATCAGCAGATCCTTTAAGCCCTGTAAGTGAGGTGAGGCCTCCATGAATCGCATCATAGAGCCTTAGGTGCCCATGTACCCTGTCGCCAGTTCACTGGTTGTCTTCCTTGGACCTCGTTTGGTAGGTACTGACCACTACCTACCAGGACTACCCCACAAGCACTGACCCAGGCATGTAGCCAGCTCAGATTCTTGCGTTCGGACTGACTGTTCACTCGCTGCCTAATATGTAGATCTACCCCTTAACAGATGCCACTGTAGATGAAGAGGCTTTAGACTATATGGACAAAAGTATTGGGACACCTCCTTATTCATTGTTTCTTCTGAAATCACGGGGATATTAAAGACGTTGTCCTGCTTTTGTTGGAGGAACTGTCTCTACTGTCCAGGGAAGAAGGCTTTCTACTAGATTTTAGCGGAGCATCGCTGTGAGGTTTTGAATACATTCAAACGACAAACAAGAGTGTTAGTCAGGTTAGGATATTGGATGATCACAACCCCACCTCATCCTCAACTCCTTAACCCATCCCAAAAAATATTGGGATATAATGACTCATCTCAAAAGTATTGGATGGAGCACCAACCATCATTCCAGAGAGCATAACACAGTTCCACTGCTCCACAGCTCAAAGCTGGGGGGCGTTATACCCCTTTAGCCCATGCCTAGCATTAGGCATGATGGTGCCAATAGATTCATGTTTATCCACTCTAGAGAGTCCTATTCTATTGGCAGTACTTCTCTAAAAAAGCTGTATGTGTGTCAGCAATGGGTGAAACTTAAAAACGTAGCTGCATGCATTCATTAGAAGGGGTGTCCACAAACATTGGAAATACTTGGTATCAACATCTGTGGGTACCAGCAAATAAAAAGTCTGGAGTAGATACTGGATTGTTCTCATCTTATGTGAAGAGCTTAAAAATGGCTTGTGTTAAAGATTGAAAGTCTTTAAAAAGGTATCAGGAGTTTGAGGATCAGAAAAGAAAGCATAGAAATGAACAGTTTTAGGCCTAAATCCATAATATTTTGCTTCCGAGTGAATAAATGGAACGGCAGTAATGTCGCACCTCCATCTACAGCGCCGTGTTCATACAAATCAAAATGGCCGTCGCTGGTGTTTCCACACTGCTCCAGCGAGCCGAGTTGTGCCGTGGCGACGTGTGATGTTAAATTCATCCACATCCGGGCTCTGCATTGGTCACAGCCACTAACAAATGAGGAGTCTAGTGTGTGCAGAAATTGCTGATGGCTATCAGGGTTCTGCTCCATGGAGGAATGTCTCTCTCTCTCTCTCTCTCTCTCGCTCTCTCTCACTACCCCCACCCTTATTGTGAAATACATTCTGCCTTCCTTTACCCCTGCCTAGCCCTGAAATGATTCTTTTAGCTTTGTGCGAATGGGCTGAACATCTTTCTCTCTCGGCGGGTGCTGAGCTTAGTCTGGTCTCTCACTTCTTTCCTCTCTGTTTGAGAATTACATCAAGTGCTGTGAGCTTCCGCACCAAATAATGGCGGCGGGAGACACACCTGTCAGCGTGGAGGGAAATGTCACGGTAACTCTGGATGTGGAGAGAGCGATGTGACATTTGCAAGAAGATGAGAAGAATAGCTGATCTGGAAAATTCTTGGCTTTGGTCTAATGATCATTTACTCCCGATCTCTTTTTTTTCTCCTAGTGTTTCAGTTGCAAATGGAATTGCTGACTGCAGCCTTTCCAGTAGACTCTCCAGCTCCAGAGAGTAAAACGGGGGAGAATAGCTGATCTGTAGAACAACAGATGAAGATACAAGCTTTCGATTGAGAGATATAATAAATACATATAACATGCCACTTGTTATATGTATTTATTCACTTACCAAACATCGCTGCTGTCCAATGAAGGCCATGTGTCTCCGTTTTTGTCCGTTTTTAGTTTTCTCAATGGTTTAAAGCCTGTAGCTGCATCTGTACACTGTGTAATCCATTCTGGATTCATAGACCAATAGAAATGCTCCAAATAACCTGGAATAAACTCTTATTTTACATTTTACATTGACGTCCAATCAAAGTTAGAAACTCAGCACATGCCGAGACATTGACAAGGCAACCGTTTCTAAACAGTGATTGGATGACAAAATAAAAAAGGTATCATATGATGCCTGAGTGTAAACACTAATACCTAAAAAAAAGTTTTTGTAATAAAATTTTAAGAACAAAAGCTGAGACAGTCATGGGGTCTTCTCAGTGCCCCTACGCTCACCCACACACCAGCAGAAAGCCGGACATGGCGTAGTGGAACTTCTGCAAATGAATTAATTTGTGTTCTCATAGGTTGCGTCCCAATACACTAATAAATACACTAATAATGTGTAAACATTAAACACGCCCCCATCATTAGAAGGGCATTAAATAATTAGGGAAGTGTGTAAAGCACAGATGTTGTGGCTACAGACTTGGTGTGGAAATGTTCGTGCAGCCATGCCCCTACCCAGAACTGTGTTCTTTAGTATGATGGCAGTGATCATCCAACATCCTGACCTAATGTACGCCCTTGTCACTGAATGCAATCAAATCCTCACAGCAATGCTCCTCCGAAAAATCTAGTGGAAGGCCTTCTTCTTCCCTGGACAGTAGAGACAGTTACTCCAACTTTTTTTTTTTTAATAACCTTGATTTAAATAAGCAGGTGTCCCAATACTTCTGTCCATATAGTGTAGCATCAAAAATGCTCTCCACTATTGTTCCACTATTGAACCCTATATATATATATATATATATATATATATATATATATATAATAACCTTGTATCTCCATGTTTGCCTTTTTCCACCCACTTTTTGACATAATTTGAATCTGGCAGCTGTCCTTTGTCCACTGTGTCAGAACTTCATGGTGAATTAACCAATAGAATCACTCCATGAATGATCAGATTGAATGGACATCATCACCGATGAGCGAGTGCTACATTCCTTATCACAGAAAGATTTTTTATACCCCTGAATTGACTCTGTAAATAGCAATTACATATCTCAAATGGATTTACATCTTCTGCGCTCGCTTCATCTGAGCTTATTTCTTTGAAAAGCGAGACGGATAAGAACACAAACACCCGCTCCCGAGTGCCACTTTATACACTTTGAATCGAATTCCGTTTGAAATACATTTGCCGCTGCCGGACCACCGAGGAGGTAATGGTGGTATTTTCTCCTTCAGATGGCCTCTGTGTCCCAGAGCTCCTTACCGGAGTCATACCTGTAATTGAAAATATCAGAGAATTAATGAAATACAGCTAATGGCACAGATCAAAAAGAGCTGGCAAATTTAAATTAGCTGGGTATGAAATTGCTTTCTGTGGATGGTGAAAGCAAGGCTTAAAACCTGCAGCTTTTTTCACAGGAATGGAATAACAGTTTGCAGTGTGGGAGCTAAAGCAATCCTCCAAGTTTCGAGAGGTGATCTGCACGTAGCTTATGAGCTTTCTCGTTTGCTGCACGGAAAGTCTATCAGGAAGCAGCGGTGGCACAGGCGCGATAACACACTCTTTCCCAGCAGATGGCTCGATAGAACATGCCCTTTTAACAATGTGCATTTTCTCCTGGTTTATCTTTGCTCATCTCGTCCTTTAGATGTATGAGCAAAGGCTTTGCGGTCGCGTGCACTTGGTTTAATCTGCCACTGAATTTCTGAGCAGTTTAAATTGCGACGGCTCTCAGGCTTTAACCCTTGTGCGGCCTTCACTTCTGCACCCGTTGGTGATCTTCACAAGATCAGATTGACCTGGGAGACCCAAGGCTTTAAACGAAATGCATAATTACAGTTCATTTAAACTCTATAGTAACTTCCTATCAACCCGTGCTAATGGCAAATCTGTTTAATCTTGAAACTTTACCCCTGCTTCATTCCTTTTCTCACTGATTTGATGATCTGATTTTGTGTATCAGTTAACATAATAAATATTATCTAAGTTTTTCTTGTAAAATCTAATGACAATCTCTTATCTTCTGTTTAATATTTTGTGCCAAGCATGGCAGCTCATGTATTGGCGAAGATGTCCAGTTTGTTCAATGTTGGTCTGAGGTGCTGGACTGGATGCTCTCCTGGTCTCAGGCTGAGCAGCTTTCCTAGTCTCAGGCTGGGGTGCCCTTTTGGTCTTCTGGTCACAGACTAGGGTGCTCTCAAGATAAGTTGCTCACTCTCCTGGTCTCCCTTTCTTTCAGGCTGGGCTGCTCCCTCTCCTGGTCTTAGGCTGGGGTGCGTATCTGGTCTCAGGCTGAGGTGCTCCTCGTCTCAGGCTGAGCTGCTCACTCTCCTGGTCTTAGGCTGGGGTGCGTATCTGGTCTCAGGCTGAGGTGCTCCTCGTCTCAGGCTGAGCTGCTCACTCTCCTGGTCTTAGGCTGGGGTGCGTATCTGGTCTCAGGCTGAGGTGCTCCTCGTCTCAGGCTGAGCTGCTCACTCTCCTAGTCTTAGGCTGGGGTGCGTATCTGGTCTCAGGCTGAGGTGCTCGCCTTCTTTAAGGCTGGGCTGCTCCCTCTCCTGGTCTTAGGCTGAGCTGCTCCCCTTTCTTTCAGGCTGGGCTGCTCCCTCTCCTGGTCCTAGGCTGGGGTGCGTATCTGGTCTCAGGCTGAGGTGCTCTCCATTTTTTAAGGCTGGGCTGCTCCCTCTCCTGGTCTCAGGCTGAGGTGCTCCCCTTCTCTCAGGCTGGGCTGATCCCTCTCCTGGTCTTAGGCTGGGGTGTGTATCTGGTCTCAGGCTGAGGTGCTCGCCCTCTCTCAGGCTGGGCTGCTCCCTCTCCTGGTTTTAGGAAGGGGGGTGCGTATCTGGTCTCAGGCTGAGGTGCTTGCCTTCTTTCAGGCTGAGCTGCTCATTCTTCTGGTTTCAGACTGAGATGGTCTTCTGGTCTCAGGCTAGGATGCTTTTGTGGTCACAAGCTAAGTTGCTCACTCTCCTGGTCTCATGCTGGGGTGCTCTACTGGTCTGGAACTTTCAAATTCATTATCATGTTCAGAGTTCATTTCCACATTCCTCTGATACATCCCCATCTTAAAACTCTATTCTCCAGTTCCTGAAGTGTTCACTCTTAGGCTCCTTGAGCACACATTTTTCTGCTCATGATCTTTTTCCTCTGAGAATACGAAGATGTGACCCAGACAGTGTGATATAATAGGTGAGAGGTCTTGTGAGATGTTTGATTTTTCAAAATTGTCTTTCACATTAACTCCAGTCTTAGTTTGATTCTTTCAGTGACCTGTTCGTTTTAAACTAGCCATTTCGATCATGTATTACTGCCAGGTCAGACTGACCCAAGAGGTGTAAAAGGGGGTGTAGTAGGGGGTGTAGAATGATCATTTTAGGATTTCTTGCTGGTGTTCCTCAGAGAAAATCGACCAGGGCTGCCACAGGGAAACAAATGACACTTTCCACACTTTTTCCTTTATTCAAATTTAAAACCAGGTCAGTTTGCCCCTAAAAGTATAGGCCAATGTAAAGTGAAAGCATGTGTGTTTCATGGTACATAGGGTTTATGTAAGTGTGTGTTTGTGGCGGTTATTGAAAAAGACCAGCAGATGGTTTGAGCTGGAATTCCTGTCTTCTCTCTCCTGGTCCAAGTCCAAATCTCCCTGCTGCTCTCACACCCACACAAGCCCAAACCTGGCATAGCAAGCACACACATACACTACTGCTCTATATAGTGCCACTGTTTACTCACCATATTTCCTTCACCGTTTCATACGGTAATAGTCTTTATGTCAAACATGCAGCACAGAATATTCAGTAGAATAAACATAAAATAATTAAAAATCCATTAAAAAATGTGTGTAAAATGTCACATAAATAAACAGTGTCTATTTTATTTTTGGTACCAGCTGCATACTGTGCATTTAACATCAAGCACGCTAGAGAGAGAGAAAGAGAAAGAGAGAGAGAGAGAGAGAGAGAGAGAGCTAATAGTAGCAGCTGTAGTGCTGCAGAAGGGTGGAGCAAACCATTGAAGCTGAACGAGTATTGCAGCAGGCTCCAGGCCTCTCCTCCAGACAGGGAGAAGGGAGGCCTCCTCACACACTCTCACCATCTCCTTAATCACATCATTTGAACCCATTTCTCTCAGCAGTGAGAGAGTTTTTACTGTAGAAGCTCCAGATCTCATGTGAACAGGTAAAGCAGGTGAACATAAATCCAGTAAAAAGAAGCAAGAGCTTCTCATTCTGAAGAAAGTAGTGAGATCTTGTCGGTGAGCTAGTTGGAAGAACAGAGCTCGGTTCCTCCAGGGTTCTCCTGGACGCCTCCCCCCCCCCCCCCCCCCCCTCAGTCCAGCCAGCACAGTGTGGAGGATGTGTTCAACTCCATCAGCAGCAGCAGCAGCAGCAGCTCACCTGATTTACCATCATTAAGCCCTGATTTACCACCAAACCAGGTGTTGATCTAAGGAGAACTCTAAATAATACTAGACTCCATGAGAGAGGAGAACTTTGGAGATGTTCTAATGATGAACACAGTGATGGAGAACCACCACAACTTTCTGTAGGAATATTATTATTAGTGTTTATTCTAATATCAGTGATTTACTGAGGAGATAAACACTTACTGCCAAGATCAGCAGCTTTTTAATGCTATAAGTTTTAGGGAGGAAACTGGACAGAATAATTTAACTCATCTCATAAATATATAAATTTAAGCCTAACCCTGCAGCTGACCCTAATCATATTCATTAATATTATCTCATTTTACCAAAAATTGGAGATCTAAAACATCATGCATTTGGTTTTTGTTTAACCTGTAGGTTATCCCTGATTTTTCTGGTTGTCCTCCAAAGCCAGTAAACACACACACATACACACACACACACACAAAAAACACAAGCTCAAAATCCGCTTTGCATCCAATCAGCAAATAGATGCCTGTCAATGAGGGGTCAATGGACAGGCCTCCAAATCCATCTTAGTAAATCGAGGAATTACTGACATCAGTGGCACTTATCATGACGCATGCATTTCCAGAGCTTTTAGCTGCTCTCTGTAATATCTATCATTAGTTCCTAATCTAACCTAAAACCAGTGTTTAATATTATATCATTGTTGGATAAACTTGATTAAATCTGGTGCTGAAACTGTACAAACTGCAGTAATACAGAAATCAGCTTTTCTGCTTCCTCGGTCAGTCTGAGCTCTCTTTCTCTGTGTTCTTTTAGAGCTGTGTATGTAATATGTATGTAATACACTCATAAACTAATAGGAATATTGCTGTAACGTTTGCTTGGGGCAATGTGCGTATGGGCGTGTATGTACACCACTTAAAAGGGGTAGGTTAAGAATGATGGTTTCGAACCATGACCTCTCAAAGAATCCCTTTGGATGCTTAAATGGTTCTTTGACTGGTTAAAGGGTTCTTCACACTGGCGGACCAAATAAATGTATGGTGGTTCTATATAGAAACATCCACTATCATTTTTTTTTGCTGTAGAGAAGTACTGGCAATAGAATAGGACTGTCCGGAGCTGATAAACATGAACCTATTGGCACCATGCTGCCTAATGCCAGGCGTGGGCTAGAGGCGTGTAAAGCCCCCCATAATTGAGCTGTGGAGCAGTGGAGGAACTCAGTTCTCTGGAATGATGGTTGATGCTCCATCCGATACTTTTGAGATGAGTTGGGGAGTTGAGGATCAGCTGGGGTGGTGATCATCATCCAACATTCTGACATCATTAACACTCTTGTTGCTGAATGCAATCAAATCCTCACAGCAATGTTCCTCCAAAATCCTCCAAAATAGAAAGCCTTCTTCCCTGGACAGTAGAGACAGTTACTCCAACAAAAAGCAGAATAATCATCTGCACTATTTTCGTGAATATATGTATATATGTGTGTGTGTTCTTGTATGTGTGTGTGAGACAAATGTGACCCCATGTCCTGATGTAGTCTAAAACAGAGAACTGTGTGTATTTGCTTTTCTGCATCTCTCTGTTTCGGGGGGACGTAAGGGGTCGGTGAGTGTATGCTGTGTGTTGACTCTTTGCTTTTCTGGAGTGTAGGAGCCACTCTAGGTCAGGATGGAGGGAGACGGTCACTCTCTCTCTCACTGTCTCTATCGATCCATCCCATCACTGCTGCATGACGGATGTTCCGGCCACACTGTCTGGAGGCTCCCTCTGGGGCTGCTGCAATGGATTAGCCCCAGAAACGCCTGCAGAGAGAGAGAGAGAGAGAGAGAGAGAGAGAGAGAGAGAGAGAGAGAGGATGATGTTCACTGATTAGCTCTGATTGCACACTCCATTGGCAGGACTGGCTTCATTTCTCAGCACTCTAAATGAGTGGCTTTGTGTCTGAAACCCGACTCCTGTCTTTCACTGTGTGAAGGAGGGCGATGTTCAAAGGCAAATATACTCGGCTCTAGAGATGAGCCTTTAACTGTTTTTGCTATTAGTCTGATCTCGTTTGTTAAATGAATAGTATTCAAACATCCCAATGACAGAATATCACTCTGGGTTTTAGATTTGGACTTCTTTACAGCTTTTTTATTGGACGTACCGTTTCCATGTAGCAACATCATTTTTACAGAACTTTTTCTCATAGGAATGAATGGGGTACAATATGTGAGGCACCCTTCTACTGTGCCAGTTATACAATTACACTAGTAACACCCAACCAACCACATGGGTGCCACGGCAACTACTTGGCAATACTATAGCAACCACTTTAATCATCTTGGCAACTGCCTGAAATACCACATCAACCACCACATCAACCACCTGGAACACCATAGCACCAATTTTGCGAGTATGGAGCGAGCTGGAACAAGGGGGGGGGGGGGGGGGGAGGTAAACTCAGGAGACTTTGGGCTGGAGTTCTGGGCGGCTTGGTGGTGGATGTGTGGGGTCAGGCCCCGCTGTACTGAGGTGAGCAAGGAAGAAGAACAAGAAGGGAGAAGATGAGGTGGTGGTGGTGATGGTGGTGGGTGTGACGTTGTTCGAAAGAGAAGTGACAGAGGAAGGTATATAGAGGACTGCGGAGGAGGAGTTAGGGCGTAGTCCATCTCCCGAAATGCATTTACACCTTAACTCCACTTAGCAACACCTTAGCAACCACCTGGAAACCTTAGCATCTACCTGAAATTCCACCTAGAGCATCTTAACAACGAGCCCAGCAACCACCTGGGATACCATAGCAAGCACTTAGTTAAACAGTTTGACCCTAGTAGGGTTGTAAAATTCTGGGAATTTTCTAAGTTGCGTGGCGTGGTCCATCTCCCAAAATGAATTTACATCTTAACTCCACTTAGCAACACCTTAGCAACCACCTGGAAATTCTGGGAATTTTCAAAGTTGGGAAATTTACCATGGGAATTATGGGAATTAACGTGAATTAATGGAAATAAAATGGAAATATTCAAAGTTAAAGGTAAGAAACCTACATATAGTTGACCAAACACAGAGTCATCCTCAACTAGACTAGGCACTGACTCAGAGGAAGAGGAGGAGCTATTGAGCAAAAATGCAGAGCATGCAGAGACCAGGCTCGAGAAGCATTTTTGATTGATTGTCAGTTATTATTTGTATTGTTATGCCTTCATGTCTGCTGTTGACAAAAAAATACATTGATGATAGAGTATGATATAGTTTCTTTAAAGTGTCCAATATTTCCTATTAATTCCAATAAATTCCCATAAATTTCCATGGACAGTTTACATTCTGGAATAAGTTCCCGAGCTAAAGTTCCCACGGACAGTTACCAGTAATTTGCCTCTTTGCAGCCCTAGACCCTAGTGACTTCATAGCCACATCTAGCAACTGCCTGGACGTGCACTGTTAAACATATAAGATCCTTCAGGAGCCTTTGGAGTTTCTTCAATATTAAAACTGTGGAGGAACCTCCTAAGGGGCTTTAGGGAACCTTCAAGAAAAGGTTTTTGAAGGTTCCTCAAAGCACCTTAAGAGGTTCCTCCACAGTTTTGAATGGTTCCTCAAGGATCTTATACTTTTACCAGCCTTGGATAAAAGCCACAGATCACTTGCATTAATTGCACCTCTCTTCTATTGACATTTTGGCACCCTCACCTGAGCTCGTCACCTTAGCTGTACATTTCCCATACCAACTGCATTACAGCCCTTATTTATGACCCCTATTTGAGTTTACATCTTTCTTATGGCATGCATTTGTACATATCCATGCCATAACCCATTATAATAATCCATTAAACTGGAGTTAAAAATCTGCTACAGTGAGCAACCGGCAACTGTCCATTTTGTTTCATGAGCGCTGAAAGTGCAATTGATCAAAATGTTGCCTGCACTCTCCCGTATCTGAATGACAGACTGAGGGCTCTTGTCCTGTAATGGCCTCCGTCCTAAAGCTGGCAGGATTTATGGTAGCCATAACTACAGTACTTCTCATCTACTCTAATACCTCTGGCACCGTCGGTGCGTTCGTACGGCGCATGCCGCTCCGCTGCCATCCATATCGGTGTGTGAGTGAGTGAGTGTGTTAATGTGTGTGTGTGCTTTAGTGGGAAAACCGGCACGGGAAGACCATTACAATTACGGTCAGATAGGAATCTTGGTCCCTGGTGTCCATTCTGACTAATAATGATGTTTTCATTAAGATTCCATAATTCAGCACATTCGCTATCTTGCATGTGACCAAGAACTGCGGAGCCTCGTCTCTGTCCATTTCCACATTACGGAGCAGATTAAAGGCCTTTGGCCCCCTGAGGATTTTCATTAAAAATCTGGACAGATAAGGTTTGTTTTGAAAGAGGTGCTGGGCTGAAAGGAAGCTTTCTTTTCACTCTGCCTTGTGTGAGAAGGCAGTTGGTAGTTGGGAGCTTTAAATTGTTACTAGAACGAAGCACAGCCCACCTACACTGCTCTGTACATACTGTCCTTGGTCCCTATAGAAATGCCAGTGAGACCCACATTCACAGGGCGCAGTCATTTCACTGTAACGCTGCATTTACACTGCCCCCCGCTCTTCAGCTGACCACATGTGTGTAACGCTGCATTTACACTGCCCCCCGCTCTTCAGCTGGCCACAAGTGGGCTTTGACAGCGGTGTTCCCTGCATCATCCAGTTGAAATCCCGTCTTGCAGGGCTCTGAGTGACTCTGCTGTCTAATGTACTTCCACTATGGCCCAGGGGTCGCAAATGCTCGTGCCCTTTTCCCTCATCACTCTTAAGCGATGTGGGTCGGCACAGGTGTCTGTTAGATGATTTGGTGGAGCTGGGGGCCTGGCACAGTTGCAGTTCGTAAAGAGGCAGGGTCTGGCTTTAATTAAGGGTCATTGGAGCATTGCTGTGAGGTTTTGATTGCATTCAGCCATAGGAGCACTAGTGAGTTCTTCCACTTCTCCACAGCTCAAAGCTGGGGGTCTTTATGGGGGGTCTTTACCCCTAAAGCCTACGCCTGGCACTAGGAAGCATGGTGCCAATAAGTGCATGTTTATCTGCTCCAGACAGTCCAATTCTATTGGCAGGGCTTCTCTACAGGGACTAGACAGGCTGTGCATGTGCATTTGTACAGCAATAAGTGCAACTTAAAGTAGCTGAATGCATTCATTAGAAGAAGTGTCCACAAACATTTGGCCAAATGGCCAGATTGGGCCAAATGTCCCCCAAAGTCAACATTCACTTGTCAGCGTTTTCCATGGGGACAACTGGTCCTCAAAAGAGCTAAATACCCTCACAGTGATACTTCCCTTGTGCTGTGTGATCTATAACATCTCACTGGTGGCTTCAGCATGCCCAAGGACTCATTAAATATTAAGTGGCCCTGGATTAATAGAGGCGGTAGCAGCTGGTGGTAAAGCATGGCAGTGTCTTTAGTAAAAACAACACTTGCTTTAATTAATAATTGATCAGCGCTGTGTCCAGGGAGACTTACAGGGACACTGGAGCTGAGCGAAGAGGTTAGTGAGCCTCTCAAGCCAGGGGGCAGATAAGGTGCTATGGGATAAGTTCCTGGTGAAACCCTGTTCTCTCTGAAGCAGCCCTGCTCAAGGCTATTCTGGTCTCTTAGGCCTTTTATTGTTTTAGTGAAGCCTGCTGGGGATTTGTACAGATCAGTGTACTGCTGAAAGTGCTAAATGTAGCTTACTGTGAATCACCTCTAACACAGGACGCAGCGCAGGTTACACTATAGGTATGTTTTTATAAGCCAGTTCTCCATTTTTTTGAACATATTAAGCATGCATGCCTCTAAAAGCTACATCACTACATCGCAGTTATTAGACAGAAACCAAATATCAATTCCTGATGCCTGAGACAGTCTTTTACAATGTTTTAGAGATCATAAAATACATAATGAATTGATTCTCTGTATGTCCAAATGTTTGTGGACACCCATTCTAATGAAAGCATTGAGCTGTCCAATGAAAAAATTGTGACTTTACAGGAAAGGGCAAAAATGCTCTTAACTTTGAATGGAAGTCAATGTAAAATAAGAGTTTATGCCAAATGATTTAGAGCATTTCTATTGGTCCATTCTTTCAGAGTTATTCACACAGTGTACAGAGCAGCTACAGGGTTCAAACCATGGTGAAAACTACAAACGGCCAAAAAGCTGAAAAGCTGTTCAATGCTTTTGTCTTTAGAGAAGTCCTGCCAATAGAATAGGACTCTCTGGAGCAGATAAACATAAACCTATTGGCACCATGCTGTCTAATGCCAGACGTGGACTAGAGGGGTGTAACTCTCCAAGTTCAGTTGGGGATGAGGTGGGGTGGTGATCATCTAACATCATGCTGAATGCAATCTAATCCTCACAGCAATGTTCCTCCAAAATCTAGTACAAAGCCTTCTTGCCTGGACTGTAGAGACAGTTACTCCAACAAAAGCAGGATCAACTCATTTTAATACCCTCGATTTCAGAAGAAACAATGAATGAGCAGGTGTCCCAATACTTTTGTCCATAGAGGCAGGGCTTTGTAATTCAGTTTATTTGGTATCATATGGATTTTCAGGATTGTGTGTCAGGATGTATGATTGCCCTTATCTGTGCTGTACATGCTAAAGTATTCTGGGATCTGTTTGACTCTGTTTGGCCTAATTCCATAATCTCCACTGCCTCAACGAGAGACTCGATATTGTTGTGCAAGCTAGCCAAAAATGAATGGATGTTTGAGGAACCTCAGTGGAGCAGGTATAGCCTGTAAAGCAGTGGAGCTGAGCTCATTTGACACATGGATCACTCTTGTACTCCACCTAACAGACTTGTTTTGTTTCCGGTGTAGCTGAACAGTATTCTGCATTTGGCAAGTAAATAAAAGTGAATTGGAGCCTCAGAATTCATGTAATGTTAAAATGTTCTCTTAACCACTGACCAGTAAAGTGGATATCATTGGTTATCTGCTTTCAATGGCACCTGTCAAGGGCGGGGATATATTGGGCAGCAAGTGAACAGTCTGTTCTCGAAGGTGATGGAGGTGTTGGAAACAGGAAAATAGGACAAGCATAAGAATCTGAGACACTTTGACAAGAACCAGACTGTAATGGCTAGACTACTGGGTCAGAACATCTCCAAACCATCAGGCAGGTCTTGTGGGGTGTTTCTGGTATGCAGTGGTCAGCACCTACTAAAAGTGCTCCAAGGATGGTCAGCCGGTGCAACAGAGTCATAAGTGCTCAAGGCTCATTGATGTGATCAGTAGACTCCCACCTCATGACGGGGACCTACACTGTATTTGGGAAGGGTTTTAATGTTATGGCTGATCAGTGTATTTAAGCATTTGAATGGTGAATTGGAAATAATCAGCCAGCTTTGTAGCAATCAACCTTTTTAAAGCAATGCTGTAGAAGAACCACTTTAAGCTTCAAGAACTTGAATGAGGAACCACATAAAAGAAATGTTCTAGACCCAGAATTCAAGGTTCTAGACTCGAACTTTGAAAAGGTTCTTCACATTCACGTCACATCCTCATCACCCACTAAAATGTTCTTCAGGGAACCAAAGGTAGTTCCACTATGGCATTGCTCCATTGGCACCTTCATTTTGTTTGCTGTGGAGGCTTTCAGCCAAGGAACAGCACTAGAGTTGCAGTGAAACCCTTTACGATGCCGATCTATTCCATGGCTGGCTGTACTGCATTTCTATGCAAAGTGCATCACAGCTGGCCACCAGCACCAGCCATGATGAGCGAATCAGCGCCTTAGCCCAAGAGCCACTGAACGGTCTCCTTGCCAGGCGAATCAGAATGTGCAGAATGTGCATGCATGCTCAGACACATCCATTAAGCCTCACACTGCATTTATGGATGCAGATTAGTTTGGTAGAGCATGTTGTTGGATGCATTTCAGCTGTGTTTAGGTGGGGAATATATTTCCCTCACAATGGATCAGGTGAGGCACTAATAAATCAGTCCCGTCATTACTGCATGGGCACTTTTTCAGCAGCCTGATAGAGTGAGAGTGTGTTGGAGCTCTCTGTTGATGGGGGTATTTTACCCTGTCCACACTGAACCAGTCTGGTGATTAATGGACTGGGGACCAGAGGGACTGGAAACAAACTGATTTCCATGCAAAGCACCGCAGGAACCAAACATCTAACTCATTCGTACCGTCACCATCCCTGGCTACTATGACCCACCTCAGCTAAAAGCTGTGAAAAACACTACTAGACTTCAGAAGCTTGGAATCCATCCCAATCTCAGTGAACTTCAGATTATTATTAATCTTATATTTATCCCTTGCACCTTCGTACATGAGCAGTGCCATTGAAAAAATGCTTTTGGGAGGCTCTGAGTGGTCCAATGGAGCAGTGCTGTGAGGAGTTCATTGCATTCAGTGACAATGTGAGTGTTAGTTGGATCATCACCACCCCACCTCATCCTCAACTCCCAAACTCATCCAGAAAGTACTGGAAGGAGCACCAGCCATCATTCCAGAGAACACAGTTCTCTTCCACTGCTCCACAGCTCAATGCTGGGGGGCTTTATACCCCTCTAGCCCACGCCTGGAATTAGGCAGCATGGTGCCAATAGCTTCATGGTGTTTATCTGCTCCAGTGAGTCCTATTCTATAGGCAGGGCTTCTCTACAGGGACTAGACAAGCTGTGTGTATGTGTGTGTGCATTTGAAAACCGGTGTCAGCAATGGGTGCAACTTAAAGTAGCTAAATGCATTTATTAGTAGAGGTGTCCACAAACATTAGGACAAAGAAATCAATAAAAATGTAGAATTTCAACCTTTAACTTTTATATTTAATAGTTTATATTTATCTCCTTTTCTACTTTCTAGTAAAATACAGGCCAGGTAAAATACATCAGGCCAGGTAAAATACATCAGCCAGGTTGGGGTGTCCACAAACATTTGGACATATAGAGTATCTTGGATAATAGTGTATTTTAGAGTAAAAAAACTCTAAAAATGTAGAATATCAACATTAGGCTTTAACTTCAGGACTGAGAGCTTATATTTACCTTTGTTTACACTTTCTAGTAAAATACAGGAGCAGCCAGGTTGGGGTGTCCACAAACATTTGGACATGCAATATATTTAGTTTCAGCTTTGCTGGTGGGAAACTACTGTAAAATATGTGAAATTAACAAAACACTTCTTAACAGTTACTACTCAGATTCAAAACCTTGACTCTGGCCTACAAAGCCCAGAATGGACCAGCCCCTCCGTACTTGATGGTGATGGTAAAAAGCCGATCGGCACCAAGAGCCCTTCCAGCTTCGAGTACGGCTCGGCTTGACCTGCCATCCCTCAAAATCCACAGAGGACGAGCGTCCAGGCGTCCAGACTTTTTTCTGTCCTGCACCGAAGTGGTGGAACGAACTTCCCCTGGGTGTCCGAACAGCAGAGTCCAGCGCTCGTTGTCTTCAAACCCAGACTGAAGACCCTCCTCTTCTGAGAGTACTTGGGCGAATAGCAGAGTGGTCTCCTTACTGACTTGTGTTTAGTAGAGTCTAAACTTAGAGGATCTTTGAATTATTAGTCTATTTAAACTAGCTGAGGTTTTTCTTGGGTAAATAGTGAAGCACTTTTGTACGTCGCTCTGGATAAGAGTGTCTGCTAAATGCCTTAAATGTAAATGTAAATGTAATACTTGTGTTGAATGTGGTCAAGCTCTGTCTTTGACTACTTCCAAGCGGTTCTTTTTTGCAAAAATGTGCGCAGAATAGTCACGTATAATCGATCCGTGGTTCATATGGAATTTTTAGATGTGAAAGCAATCTCTGTAAGACTGTGTCCAGCCACCAAATCGTGCTGTTTGTACTGTGATGGATACTAATACACATGGCATTACATCCCTATTGTTAATACAAGGTGTAAGCAGCCCATGTTGTGTCTTTCTCAGATCCGAGCTGCAGACGCTTGACGTGAATATAGGCCACTGGTTTTAAACGCTTTCCTGGACGAATGCACTTTTAAATATTGCAGTCGGTTTCCGTGCCGAACACAAAGTGCAGCTTAGTGCACTAAGAGTAAATTGTGCTGGATTGTGATTGAGTATGCAGGTCTGGTGTTTTGCTGAGACTCTTGGTTCCTTGGTTAACAGATGCGACTGTTTGGCGTGCAGGTACCCACTGGACTCGGGCATTTTTCTGCTTTCAGGACAGGGACCTAATTGAAGATGATTTCACTGATAAGCGTTCCAGACCTCTGGCCTGAGCGCCTCAGTCTGAGCGTGTTTAAAGGCCTTTTTTTTCATTCCCCACCCGGCCTAGCCTCAATCTGATCTCTCCACTTCTTGCTCCACTGCGTTTCAAACAACGCTGAATCATTAAGAATTAATTGCTCCACAAATAGCATTTCCAGAGGCTGGGTTCATGTTTTTTTTTCCCCTTTCCTTTATTTGCTTTTTCAGAGGGTGATGTTTGGGGGCAGTTCTAACGCAATCCTCTTTGTTTGTCCCCATCCAGCACGCGAGGAGAATGTGGCCACTTTCCGGGGCTCGGAGTACTTCTGCTATGACCTGTCCCAGAACCCCATCCAGAGCAGCAGCGATGAGATCACGCTCTCCTTCAAGACCTGGCAGCGCAACGGGCTCATTCTGCACACGGGCAAGTCCGCAGACTACGTCAACCTGGCCCTGAAGGACGGGGCCGTGTCCCTGGTCATCAACCTGGGCTCCGGAGCCTTCGAGGCCATCGTGGAGCCGGTCAATGGCAAATTTAATGACAACGCCTGGCACGACGTCAAAGTCACACGCAACCTAAGACAGGTAATGCTAAAGAAGCAAAGAGCTGAGGTGCCTTAAATAGGTCCAGTTAAAAATGTGCACCTGTTATACTGTTGGTAATACAATATATAGGCCTGTATACTGCGTGACAACACTTGTTGTGGAAGCACCTACCTTCAGTTGGTTTGCAGTAACTACGTAAAATATCACATGCACTTCTGCACAAACATTAGAGACCACCTTTCATTTCGCAGAATAGTTGGTAAATACAAAGTATTCATATTTCAGCATCAGAAAAAAGCTAAATAATATATTTTACATAAAATACACAGATAAACAAACACCTAAGAAGAACCCCACCACCCAGTGAGATGTTTGAGTGTTTAGAGCTCCACCATTGCCTTCATTTCTGTTGAAATCTACAAGAAGATCTTTCCTCACCTCCAAAGTTCAGTTATAGAAGTCTACGAATTCACCCTCCAAGTCCTCCCAACACATTCAGAGATGGTGAGGTCTGGACTGAGAACCCAAGCAGGTTGTGTTGTTTGCTTTATTCAGATGTTCCTTTATGTAAGAAGGTCTTGATCAGCTCCACATTGCTTCAGACCCTCAGTGTTGAGCTGCCTTCTCACAGGCTGGAAGGACGGAAACAAACGCCTGTAGATGTTGTCAGATCTGAAGCAAGAGTAGAGCTTGATTTTCTCCTCTGAAAAAAATCTTTAAGGCTTTAGCTGCAGTTTATCTGATGTGGGGCAGTTTTGGTGGTCTACCAGGTTCTTGCATGGTTGTTAATAGTCCCCTTTCCTCCTTTGAAGAATTCTAGTTATGGAAACTTCAGAGGTGGATGATATTGAACAATTATAGGAGGGCTTCTGTCTTATGCAAAGCACTGTATGATTGGTGTAGTGTAGTGGATAACAAGCCTGAGTCAGTGTCAACAGGGGTTCAATTCTCTGGCCGAGAAAGCACACTGCACTACACTGTGTCCTTAGGAAAGACTCCAAACAATGCATAATCCATACCCATACCTGTGTAACATGATGGTAAATGTGGATACAAGCTTCAAGCAAACATCTCACAGTCAATGTTCATATGAAAATACTGTAAACTAGGAGCTATAGCAGCTGTTTCGTAGTTTTTGTCACAAATATGTGGACAGGTGGTATTGTCTTTATTTAAGTAAGCCTGATTAGTCTCTACTATGTGATGTTTTTCCAAACCAACAAAGGAAATGTGCTCATGTTGAATAGCCAGGTGTCCACAAACTATTGTCAAGCAGTGTACAGAGCTATCCCTTAAGTCTTTCAATAGGAATCGCATTCTGTCTTGATTTAATGATCTTAATTAATCTTAATTTTTCCTTTCTATATTTTTATGAAGTTCTTCAGCAGCTATCTCTTGCCCAGGGTCTTCTTTACTTTTTACCTCATGTTGCACCTCCATAAGCAGTAACCTCTGTCAGAGGCCATCAACAGCGTGATGGCTTTAAGAGGCTGCCTCCCTCCCTCTCTCCCTCTCTCTCTCTCTTTCTCCTCTCTGTAGACATTTTCCTCACTCGGGCGAGTAGTGCCTCTTATCAGGGTGGCAGGGAGACGCTCCAGCCAAGCTCAACCGTTCCATTTACCCACAGCCAATTTCTGTCCAACTGTTAAATCACTCAGTGCGCTGCATTTTAAAATATGTAAATATTTAGGTTGCTTTTGCCCCTCAGGAGTGGATGGAAAAGGGCGATGCTTTAGTGTAGGCGTGTGTGTGTGTGGAGGTGCCGGTGGTGCCCCTGAGCTCCATCCGTTTAATTCAGCGCACTTCCACCAGCACGACCGCCTTTTTTTAGCAGAATTTAAATGATGAAGATGCAGCTGGAGATGATGAATAAGAGCATGAGTGAGGAAGGGTTTTCGATTTTTTTTTCCAGCTGAAAATAAAGGGATGTTCACCCTGAGATTCAGCTGCTAAAATGAGACTCGTGTGAAGTCGCACCTTTACAGGTGTCCCATTTGTGGGAATACGGTGTCGGTGGAAACACCAAAATACAGTTCAGCTCTGTGCAAAAGTCTTAAACAGTCATTCTGTGAAGTGCAGACAACGCTTACTAGCCGGGGCAAGGAAGGAGAACTCGAGAAATTTGGGCTGGAGTTCTGAGGGGCTTTGAGCTAATAAGACCCGAAGCCAGGCCCCTTCCTTGGCAGGTAGAGGTTGGGTATAATTGGACCATCAGGAGGAGCAGGGGTGGTGGTGTAAGTTTTCGTCAGGAGAAGGAGCAGGAATAGGAGTGGTTTAGTGGTATAGTGGGTAGTAATGGAGAAGGCGGGGTCCTTCTCCCGAACTTTTATTTAATACATAGCTCCATTTAAAAGGATTGATTGAGTATCAGCCGATCAGAACCAATGGCTGCACTGGAAACCAATGGCGTTGCCAATGAACAGCATGTATATTGGTAGTTATTGTAATATTTTGGAGGAGAGCTAATAGAAAGACCCCTGAAGACCCCTGAGCTCTTTGTCTCTTTCTTTTTCTCCCTCTTTCACTCTCTCCTTCATACTTTGCTCTGCAAAGGAAAACACATCATGTTGGATCAGAACTAACCACTCATCGGAATGGCTCATTGTTCTACTAACCGTTACGTGGACTAATGTACTAACACCCGAATTATTCATCATTGTTTCATTTTGGTTTATCTCATTTTCTTAACAACCCTTTTGTTCACTCTTTAATTTCCTTTCTTCCCCCCCTTTCCGCAAAGCATTCAGGCATTGGACACGCTATGGTAAACAAACTACATTGTCTGGTAGATATCATTCTAATTGTCCTTTTTTTGGGTTTGCCGTGTGCTTCCCTTGACCCTCTTCCTTTTTATTTTTCTACTCTAAACCTCATGAATTACTATGAAATAAAAACTGGGCATTCGAGGAACTTCTTCACTTTATTTTTCCCCCTCCCTTCCCGGTATCGTTTTGTCCTCTCAGCTTCTACTCCTTTTTTTTGGGTCTTCCTCCTCTCTTCAGAAGACCTGGAGATGTGTTTTTTTTTTGTTCAGTAGGGCTTTAGTGTTTTTTCACAAAAGCCTTCACGCTTTATTTTTTCTCTGTTTTTTATTGTTTTTTATTTATATTTTTGCCGAATACTGTCGACGAAACTGGCAGAAGCTTTCCACAAAGAAACAAGAGAGAGAGAGAGATCAAAAATGAAACAATAGACCAAGCATTTCAGCACGGGAGCTCTGACAGTTGTTTCCAGTAAAACAAATGTGCGCATGGCGCTCCGAACCATCTCCATCGCCACCATCCCACCATCCTCTCCCCTGTGGGTTTCCTTGACCTTCCTAACTAACAACTTAACCAGCCCTGCCCCATCTTCCCTCAATGTGTGTCCTGCATGCTCTTACGACCTCACCATCCTCATCATACTCTGTAAGCTCCCTCTCATGGCTTTTGCTGTGGTTTGTGTTTGTGTTCTGGTGTGTTCAGCTGGCTTGGCATGCTGCTTTAGCCTGAAATAGCAGATCCGCTGCTACCGTTAGCTTTGTATACCCAGTATAAGTTTCATTCAAACGCACAGCTAGCTTCACTCAGTGTGGCTTGCTCATCAGTAGTGGTAGTGAACCATTCAGCACATGTTAAGCATGCTTATCAGCGTCTGAATTAACCCCAAATAATCGGAATTAAGCAAAAGCACAGTAGTCTATAGTAAGCTTGTGATGTAACAGCTACTAACCCCTCAGAACCAACCAATCCAACCAAACCGTAGGGAACTCATTTCTGACACCATCAAAGATAAAGAAAATATGCCGCAGAAATATTTTCTTTACCTGTCCCTTCTAAGAGCGAGATTAACACGCCTGATGAGAGAACCCAGAGCTGCTAGTGAGTCGCAGCAACCCCAGTGTCTGTACTGGCCACTGTACATCAGAGAGATGCTCCTACTCCTGCTAATGGAAGAATGTCTGTCAAACACAGGCCAGAAGGTCATCAGTGGATCTTTCCCCTCCCCTTCTCTCCTTCCACTCCTCGCAGGTCACCATTTCAGTGGACGGTATCCTCACCACTACGGGCTACACGCAGGAGGACTACACCATGCTCGGCTCTGACGATTTCTTCTACGTCGGGGGGAGTCCCAGTACTGCGGATTTACCTGGTTCGCCCGTCAGCAACAACTTCATGGGCTGCCTCAAAGAGGTAGGTATTTCTTGACGACAAGAAGGCTGATGGCTAATGATGTTGTCTTGAAAAGCCCAATGGAAAATGATCCAATCGATTCTTTCCTGTGTCTAGTGAGCTCTCCCATTGGTTAGGCCTTCAGGAGCTGGACTGAAGGTTTTACACATCAAATTAGCTAATGACATAACTAGGACGTGACAGAGGAATCAAAGGAATTGTCATTCTCAGAAATATTTGTAAGGTTATAAAGATGTTCTTCTTGTTTTCAGGTTCTTGAAAAAGAGCAAAAGCGGTCCACGAGAACTAGTTTAAGGCTGGTAATGAATGCAAATAGATACATTTACATTTACGGCATTTAGCTGACGCTCTTATCCAGAGCGACTTACAAGGTTACCCGTATTACAGAGGTGGACCAATGTAGTGTTAGGAGTCTTGCCCAAGGACTCTTATTGGTGTAGCGCAGCATAGTCACCCAGACCGGGAATCAAACCCCAGTCTCCCACATGGTGTAATAGCTCACTGGCAGGTAGTGGTGTTATCTGTTGCACCACACCAAGCCAAGATGTTCTTGATGATCTTTTCTGATATGTTCTGAACTATCCAGGAATGTCCCCTCCCAATTATAACAAGTATTTACAGGGTGTATATTATACATTTTTTTTAAAGTAAAAACCTTTAGTGAAATGCCTTTTTAAGCCATATTGCTTCTCAAGAAGCCCCTCTAAACAGAAGTTAGTCAAGTTAGGAAGTTAAGAGAATGTCCATTATTGGCTGGGATTTCAACAAAAGCTCACCTGATTTCATTTAAAGGGTCCACAGAATGCATTTAATACATATTTTAATATTTACATGTTGTTTAATATAGAAATAGTAAGTATGTGACTTCGGTTGGGGGCGAAACATGCTCAAATATGGTTTCACAAGTCTATTTACCACCCTGTTATTTTATCTCAAAATGAAAAATGCTGATTTTTCTTTTATTGTGAGCTCATGGAAAAAAAAGAGAAAACCCCAAGAGCTCTATTGGCTCATTTACATCTCTGCGACAAATCGCAGTATCCATACAGTATAGATTTTGGAAGTAATGATGAATAAGCAGGTGTCCCAATACTTTTGTCCATATAGTGTATATGTTGCTAATTTGAAGCAATGTTAACTCACAAAATCTATGTTCTAGTATAGTATATAGTGTAAGAATGTAATACAGTGCCAATGAGGTGCTACAAAGAGTTCTTTGAGTGATGCCACAGCAGAACCATTTTGGTAACTGAAGTACTGATGGACAATCAAAGCATAACTGAGGGACTGGCAGCCAATCAGAGAGTAACATAGGTACTGGTAGCCAATCAGAGAGTAATTGAAGTACTGATGACCAATCTGTGACAAATCACAGTAGCCATACAGTATAGATTTGCATAGCATAGCCTAGTATAAGTAGTATAGAGGCCTTCAGGAGCTGAACTGAAGGTCTAAGACATTTTTTGGAAATAATGTAAACATTCAGATTACATCAAGCCTGTAGATTTAAACTGCTTTACACCAGTGCAATACTGCAAATAGAGAGTAAGTGTAATGTGTGTACAATAAGCATAAGCTAATGTAAATATTCAGCATTTCTATGGTGTAATTATGTGTTACATTTGTCATTTTTCTTTGTACTACTGTGAGGGACGATGCACCCAAGTTTTTCACTCACCTTTACACCTGTGTAATGTGACGTGACAATGAACGTGATAGAAAGTGACGGAGGAATCAAAGAGAAATCTGATTGGCAGTGGATTGGACCAATTTTGAGGTTCTATACCTGCAGGTCCTAGATACATTCACTTAAAAAGACTCTTAACGATGGCTATGCGTGATGCCGTAGAAGAACCACTTCCCTCATAAGCCTCTCACTTCATGGTTCTCTGGAAAAACAGAAGTGGCACTTCTGTGGCACTGGTTCTCAGTCTGTCCTATGGCATCACTTCGTAATTCTGACAGGTTGCAGTGAACTACAGAAAGTGCAGATATGAGGCATGACCTCCTTTGCTTCATTTGTACGATAAAGGGAGAAATGGCTTTTCACAAAGACCAAACTTTGAAGGATGGAGGTACTGAGACAGATGTGATAAAGCATAATCAATTACCTGATCTATCAGTTTCCAGTGGAACTGCCCATAGCTTTCAGAGAATGTGCATAAATACGGACGAAATCGATGACAAATATGGACTCTAGGTTCTGTGCTGAGCATAAATGAGCTTTAACAGTCCTAAAAGATGGAATTGAGTTGCTTACATATAGTAAAAGATTCAGTACATGTGTTACACAGCTTGTTTGCTGGTTGTGATGTTGCTGTTTCAATAGGAATTATTACAATAACAGTTAACACATGATGCATTGTTCCGCCCTAGCCATGGATAGTGGTCTCTCTCTCTCTCTCTCACTCTCTCTCTCTCTCTCTCTCACTCTCTCTCACTCTCTCATGCAGCACATCATATGTCCTTGTCAGGGTGGTGAGGGTAGAACAAGTTGGAACAGAAAGTTGGAGCAGAATAATAGATTTAATAAAGCTTATCTGCCGAGAAGGATAGAGTGGACATCAGTATCTGTAGAGCTCCCCTGTAATGAAATTCACTGGACTTATACATTTTCTCCCGACTTGAAATTGTTTCAGCTGTATTTAATTTGGCTTTTCAATTGCGGTAAATCATTTGATTAAGGTTGCAGTGGCCGGAGAAGAAGCCTGTGTGATTGGGTGAGATGAGATTCTGCATGCCGGTCGGTATGCATCAGGCTCTGAACGCAACTTCAGCCACGGCGTCAGGGAATTTATTCCACAGCGCAGAATCCTCCGAGTGATAAAACTGAGCTGTAATCTAGCAGAGTAAGCTATAGCCTACATTACAGCGTTTGTTCGGTACTGACATAGTGCAGTGTCCTGCTCTTTCAACTGCTGTTCTCTAGAATAAATGTAGTCTTCCTTCAGGCCTGGAGGCCATAATCACTGAATAGATTGTTCCTTAATTTAGGTAGAAGTGGGCAGTTAATCTATAGGCAGGATAATGGTGGGATTCTGAGTAAATCTTCTCAGTTTTACATCATCGTGAGGCCATGGTGGACTGGCCAGATCGTAGCTCTGCATCATAGCTTGACCCAGTACAAACATCAGTCAGTATTAATGTGCCATCTGTAATCATATGATGGTAATTTGTCATTTCTGTGTATTGCAAAACTTGACGTCCAAATGTCTGTGGACACCCCAAATACATACACACACAGCTTGTCTAGTGCCCGTAAATAAGTACTGCCAATAGAATAGGTCTCTTTGAAGCAGATAAGCAACATATAACCTATTGGCACCATGTCTAATGCCAGGCTAGAGGAGCTGTGTGAATGATGGATGGCGCTCCATCCAATACTTTTAGGGATGAGTTGGAGATGAGGTGGGGTGGTGATCATCCAACATTCTGACTTTGCTGATGTTCTTTTTGCTGAATTCCATCAAATTCTTACAGCAATGCTCCTCCAAAATCTAGTAGAAAACCTTCTTCCCTGGACAGTCGAGACAGTTACTTGGACCCATTTTGGTTACTGAAGTACTGATGGCCAATCAGAGTGTAACTAAAGTACTGATGGCCAATCAGAGCATAAGTAAAGTACTGATGGCCAATCAGAGAGTAACTGAGGAACTCATAGACGATCAGAGAGTAACATAGGTACTGATAGCCAGTCTGAGAGTAATTGAAATACTGATATCCAATCAGAGAGTAACTGAAGTTCTGATGGCCAATCAGAGCGTAACCAAAGTACTGATGGCCAATCAGAGAGTAACTAAGGTACTGTTAGCCAATCAGAGAGTAACATAGGTACTGGTTGCCAATCAGAGAGTAACTGAAGTACTGAAGGCCAATCAGAGCATAACTAAAGTACTGATGGCCAATCAGAGAGTAACTGAGTTACTGGTAACCAATCAGAGTGTAACTGAAGTACTGATGGCCAGTCAGAGCATAACCAAAGTACTGCTGGTCAATCAGAGCATAACCAAAGTACTGATGGCCAATCAGAGTGTAACCAAAGTACTGATGGCCAATCAGAAAGTAACTGAGGTACTGGTAGCCAATCAGAGAGTAACATAGGTACTGGTAGCCTATCAGAGAGTAACTGAAGTACTGATGGCCAATCAGAGTGTAACCAAAGTACTGATGGACAATCAGAGAGTAACTGAGGTACTGGTAGCCAATCAGAGAGTAACATAGGTATTGGTAGCCAATCAGAGAGTAACTGAGGTACTGGTAGCCAATCAGAGAGTAACATAGGTACTGGTAGCCAATCAGAGAGTAACTGAAGTTCTGATGGCCAATCACAGAGTAACTAAAATACTGATAGCCAATGAAATTTGAAGCAATTTTAACCCTAGGTTCTAGTATAGTATGTAGTGTAGGAATGTAATACAGTGCCAATGAGGTGCTACAAAGAGTTCTTTGAGTGATGCCACAGCAGAACCATTTAGGTTCCATAAAGAACCTTTTCTGTAAAAGATGTTAGTGTGAAGAACCTTAAAACATTTAAGAGGTTCTTCACACACCTCTCTTGTACAGAAAAGGCTCTTAATGGAACCATTATGGAAAAATGGATTGCTCCAAGAACCTTTTGTAGCACCTTTATTTTGAAGGGTGTTCTGGAGTCTGGAGAAGTTCATCTATCGCTGCAGTTTGGAATGCTAACACACCGAGTTGTTTGAATAAAGACTCATTACGAGACCCCTGTCTCACCCCGAGCTCAGCAAAATTGGAGCCCATTTCTGAGATTACAGTAATCAGTTTCATAAGTGCTGTGATGTAACCGGCGCTTGTGCAACACTGGTACCTGCAGTGCTGGCAGGATGAGCAGCGTGTTTGGAGCTTCTAGAGCCAGACGGATCAGAAACTGTGGCCTTTGCCTGCAATCACAGCCTCTCACTCTGATTTATAGGAGGGATTTGCAGCAATTATGATGAAAGGCAAAATGTATGGCACAGATTATGTTCAGATTTTGTATTGAGCTGAGTACAGGCATGTGACGTGCTGTATAATACCAGCTACCATGACTGATAGGACTGATAGGACCCATGTTCCCCGTTAAGTTACATAATTTGAAGAGGTTTCCTGAAAGTACTGTGGTCTTCAACACTCTCAAACACGCACACGGACTGGCACATGCATGTAAGGGCTTTGGAGTGACCTCAATTGGAGAGTAGTGGCTCATCGCAAATGTCAGTGCAGTGCCTCGGAGAATATGTGAAGCCAAACATTTATGCAACACGTTTCGGCTAATTGTCACCACTGAATCACACTAAGCTGATAACAGTGTTGTTTTGCGGTGCGTAGTCATCGATTTTAGAGCACTGTAGCCCCTAAGCCCATAGCCTGTAATCTCTGTAGTCTAATGAAGCATTATACAGGGCATGCTGTCATCTCTCTGGATTGCATAAACGCTTGGAATCACTTGCCATAGCAATACCTGGTGTCGTTTCATATACTATAGGATATTAAATCTGCTGGAAATGCATTAACTGAGTATTTAGTTGTTGTTGTTGTTTGATGTATAAATAATGTACCAATGCTCAGTTATGTTTTTACAAGTCAATTTACCACCCTGTTATTTTGCCTTAGAATGAAATATGTTAAATTTCCTTTTATAAAAGGCTAACAGTATAGCTCTGCTCTGATTGGCTTGTTTACGGCACCGGCAATGGCAAACAGAACCCATATATTAAAGCATAGCTTTAACGCTGTTTTCCCGGGTCTTACCAAAACCGCTGCTGTCCTCTCCCAGTGTCCTCTCACTGCGATGTGCTGTTAGCAAGCCAAGGACAGCAGTGGCAACAGTGGTTTCCTCTTCTGGTCTGGTAGTGAAGGGAGCAGATAACAGAAAAAAGCCAGTGCCGGCTAGCATTAGCGCTAGCACAAATGCCTCTTAGCTTCCCTTCTGCAGACACTGGCACAGTAAACACTGGCACAGGCAAAAGCCACGACCCAAGGCCTGGTTCTTGTAGCATCCCGTATTCCCATAACTAGCAGAGACGCGAGGTGATGAGCGACTCTCCAACATCATATTCTCCTGAAGTCGCTGTCTCATTTTGCCAGCTTTGACTAGGGCTTTCGCTAGTGGGCGTGGTTTATGCAAATGTTGAGGGTGTAAATATAACGAGTCAAGACTGTGATGTAACAGTTTTGGGGTTTTGCAATTGGCTCATTTCCAGCTCTGTTTTGGTTCTGCTGGATTTTCTTTAGATGATGGAACAGCAGGGTTGTGGGGTTCACATTTTGTCACATTCATGTACCAAACTTAGATTTTTTAACTCTATCTTATTAAATGCATTTTGACATAGTAATAAAACTTATACAATGTGAATTTTAATATCCTAAACTATTCAACAAACTGTATTTTTAGACTTTTAACAATTTAAATTTTAATATTCAGTAAAAAAAATAAACAAGAGAATGAAATATAAACATGATAAACTTTATTTATCTATTTACATTTATTTTTGTAAAGTTATCTGCCTTGAGATTTGACCTCTATTCTTGAAATGTCATGAATTCTGGAAATTCAGAATTTCTGAGGATTTTCAGCTTTCTAAACCCCTCTAAACACTCCCTTAACAGGTGTAATACACACTAAAGTGTATTAATCAGTAACTACATGGACTTCTGCACAAACTAGGACTGTTCTTTGGTAATAGAAGTCTATAATAATGCCATCGAAGCAGCTGATGCATTTCATTCGCGCTTTCGCTGGGTTCAACACTGGCGGGCCACAGGCTTTTTAATTGGTTAAAGCTCTGTTCATTATTCTGGACTGGACTCTGGGTTTTATTTACAGCTTACAGCTTATTAGTATCCCACTAATCACTTACAGCAGTCAATTTAATCTGACACTTATCTGCAACCAAATTGCCTTAATATTATGGAAAAAAAAAATGATTCCAAACTTTTGAACGCTAATGCAGTTTCAGAAAGTGTTGCTCATGAAGTTCTCACTGCCTGTATGAGGGCTCCAGCTGACCGGACTGTCACCCTGTCCAAAACGTTCACAGCATGGCTCTCTCTCCCAAGCAGATAACACACACCCAGTGTCAAATCTGTACTGGCCTGAGGCCTGTGAGTGCCCCCTCAGTGACTCTTACACTTCTCCTTTCAGCAGAGTGGCCTCCAGTGGCCTGTAGCACATCTCTACCACATCTGGAGAGGCTGATAGATTTATGTACAAGCTTAGATACAAGGTTTTATGATTATTATGATTATTATCCTTTTTTTCTGTGTTCATTTTTTAGTTACTTATTTTTCTATTATATGAGCTGGCAGTACAGGAATGCCTTTAGTTGCAGTGTTTTTAAAGAGCAGGGACTTGAGAAGCACTCCACCTTGTGGCCTGGAATGCTAACTGCAGGCAAAATACATTACAGAGAGTGGTGGCATTTATGAGCAGTCATTTAATACGGTATTATTCTTATAAACAAAATGAAGGGCAACATCTAACTGAATAAAGTCCATTCAAATATTTATGTATTACTATTTTTACAGTATAATGTAATAATACAGTATAATGGCATTGTAATGCGTATATTCACCTTAACAAGGGAGTCATTTGTAGCTGACTACTTATTATTTTTGGTTCTGTAAAACATCCAAGGGATATATGTATGGAGAACCATTTAAAGGTTTAAAAAAAGAAGGATCTTTTCATATTTACCCCTAGTTTCTTTTACAGAAATAATATTTTTATGGCATCACTCAAAGAACCTTAAAAAGAATGTGGGCTATTACCAAAGAATAGCCCCATCAGTCTGTACAGGAGACCCTGTAGTTACTTGTGACCACTTAAATGCAAGACTACATTCAAATTAAAAGCCCTCAGCACATTGTTGTAATTGTGATTTCTGCACAAACTAGGGCTGTTCTTTGGTAATAGATATCTATAATAATGCCATCGAAGCAGCTGTTGCATTTCATTCGCGCTCTCGCTGGGTTCAACACTGGCGGGCCACAGGCTTTTTAAGGGGTTAAAGCTCTGTTCATTATTCTGGACTGGACTCTGGGTTTTATTTACAGCTTACAGCTTATTAGTATCCCACTAATCACTTACAGCAGTTATTTTTTGACACTTTGACCTCAAACAAAATATGGGCTATTACCAAAGAATAGCCCCACCAGTCTGTACAGGAGTCCCTGTAGTTACTTGTGACCACTTGAATGCATAGACTACCTTCAAATTAAAAGCCCAGCTCAGCACATTGTTGTAATTGTGATTTCTGCACAAACTAGGAAAACTGAGCAGTATGTGAGGGGCGCAGACCAATTTCTGGCCTCCCATTCGTGTTTCAGGCCAGTCGGAGCTTAGCACTCAGACTGTGAGAGTAATCTAGTAGTGTGTACTGGTCAGTTACTCAATCTAAACGGGCCCCGTCAATAGCCAATGAAAATAGAGCATGGAAAGAGCAGTCTTTAGGCTGTTATAGGCTATTAGTTTCTTATTTGAATTTTACGTTCCACCTTAAATGATGCACTTGCTACATCATTCTGGCGCTAGTACTTGTAGGATACTGTATGTAGGGCAGCCTCCATAATGTGCTGTGCTACTCACCTCACCTCAACTCTCTCTACAGTCTGTACAGATCTTGCTGACTCCATGTTCCCACTCACGACCTCCCCCAAAGGCATTTAGTAGCGTGAGTCTGCATCTCATAGGTAACAGTGAAGTCGTGTAGTGTATGATCCCTGATTGGTTAGTGTGTGATGGACATTCTTTGCATTTGCCAGCGAAGCTCAACGGGGAAGTTTGAAAGACCTGGGCTTTTCCTGCTCTCCTACGGCTTTAAAAGTCATGTACCCAAGGCTTAAGGTGGTCATATTGAAGCAGGCAAGAGGGAAGAGGGAAGCCCACTCCCACTCTTTCAGACCAGTGCATTTGGGCCAGAGCCTGAAGGACATTAATCAGCATACAGCTAGGTGTGTATGTGTGTGTGTGTTCGCACAGGGGTCTGCTGGCACTAATGACTAGTGAGGACTAGGAGCTTTCAGCACCTCTGAGCTGAAGTCGGGCTCTTCCCTGAGGCGGCACCATCACACTCACTGTCTCCGGCATGTTCGTGGTGGCTGTCATTTGTCACTGTGTCGGGCAGCTCCTCTGAAAGCACGCTCCAGAGCCTCCTGAGCCTGTCCTGCTCTCCTGCTGCGAACTGGGTCAGAACAGCAGAGTTTTGACAGATGGGTCGACCCACTGTGTAACCCTGCCGCTCCAGCTGATCCGTTTGGATGAGCTTTGTAGAAATGGTAATATCTGGCGCGTGTTTTTAGAGGGAGAGAAACAGTGAAGGTGGTTTGACTCTGACGTTGTTGGTGGTGGCTAGGCTACGTACAAGGACAGCTGACAGTGGATTGAGGAAATGTCTGTTGGTGTTTCTGGTCCTGTTTAGCACAATTTGGAGATTGGTGTGCTCAGACAGGCCTGGGTCAATTCATCTGTTAATTGTCAGGTGTTGTAGGTCTGTTTGAGCAGGGAAATTAGAAGCTGGGCTAATTTCTGACATTGCCCCCCCAGCAACCCTGCTGCAAAGATCTGCTCTTCTGACGAGAAGCTCGAAGAACAGTTTTGGCCCACTCTCTGTTTGATTTTTTGGTGTCAGCTGCTCAATTTTCCTAAGAACATTCTATCTGCCATGGACAAAAGTACAGAAGTTTAGGCTTCTAAAGTTTAGGCCTCAGTTAGCAGCTGTTACTGGTCCTACTCGGCTGGAAAAAGCCAAGGACAAACATCCAGGCCAGCTCAAACTGGTCAAGCTGGTTAAGGTGGTGACTGGCTTAGCTCTTGACCAGCACAGCATATGCATTTGATGGGTTAATGGTTGGTCGACAAGCATAATCAACCTGACCAAGCTAGACAACCAGCATGAACAAGCTTGACCATGCTGGTTGACCAGCATGGCAAAATTGCTAATTGCTAACATAACTGTGATTAACCGAACTGTGATAAATGATTGAGACAGTGCCAACCCTACTACATCTAGGAGGTAGATTTTAAAGTATATATAGTTCAGTGTAGTGGAGGATAAAGCCAGCCACTGATGAGTTTGGAGAAAAGTGCTGCTACCCAGTTCCCAAATAGCCAATTGTGCTCTCTCTGACTGGCTGCATGACCTGGAATTCATAAGAATCATAGTTGCAGTGCCTTAACATTGGGATACTCCTTGGGTTGTAGATTGACCTGCTCAAACTGGTTCAGTTCATCTGTTAATTGTCAGGTTTTGCCGATATTATTCCAGTCTAAGCCCTCTAAGACCCAATTAATAAGGCATTAGTACATTTGGGGTTCGGGGTGCATATTTGATTGTATTGCTAAAAGGCTACATAGGCTACAATATAGAACACAAAATAAAGAACACCTGCTACAATCAATAAGGCCCTACTGAAACCCTGCTGGCTTTGTAAATCCATTTTTACATGTTGTGCTGGCTGTATGTGGATTGGGTCATTGGGATACTCCTTGGCTTGTAGATTGACCTGCTCAGACACAGCTGGTTCAGTTCATCTGTTAATTGTCAGGTTTAGTCGATCTATCTGAGAAGGGAAATTAGCAGCTGTGCTGGACACTGGTTGTCCAGGAATCCTGCGGTAGAGAATTTCTGTCTTCTGATATGCAACAGTGTTGGATTTTTGGGGTCAGCTGCTCCATTTTCCTGAGAAATTAGTGTGGGATTCTTTGCTGCTTCAAAAGACGAAAACAGTAAAGACAGACTTACTGGCTACACAATATAAAATTTCGGCATCATCATCACAATGTGGGCATGTGCGAGCATCTATTGAGCAAACCAGGCATGACATGGGCAAGAAAACACTCCTTTACACTGAGAGGAAGAAACTCTGTTGCAGATTTCTTACTGTTCTCTTTTTCCATGACAGATTTACCAGACGTTACATCTTCCAATATTACTTATTTTACTCCAATCTTTGAAACACAGAAGGTTAGATTAATATCATAACATGTTGTATCATTGAGTTCTGGTGTTATCTGCTGAAAATTCCTTATTTTCTAATATCACAATATTAAATATATTACAGACAATGCAATGTCAATTTTCCAATATTGTGCAGGCCTACTTTTCTCTTCTGCTGAAACCTTAATTCGGCTTTGTAATTCAGTTTTTAGATGCTGGGTATATGTACATTGGGATTATGCCGAGTATATGTACTGGAGTATATGTACATTGGGATTATGTACATCGATATATGTACATTGGGATTATGTTCATGGGTATATGTACATTGGGGTTATGCTGGGTATATGTACATTGGGATTATGTACATGGGTGTACATACATTGGGATTATGATGGGTATATGGACATTGGGATTGTGCTGGGTATATGTACATTGGAATTGTGTACACCGATATATGTACAATGGGATTATGTACATGGGTATATGTACACTGGGATTATGCACATGGGCATATATACATTGGGATTATGCTGGGTATATGTACATTGGGATTATGTACATGGGTATATGTACACTGATATTATGTACTTGAGTATGTGTACATTTGGATTATGCTGATTATATGTACATTGGGATTATGTACATGGGTATACATCATATATACATTGGGATTATGTACATGGGTATACGTACATTGGGATTGTGCTGGGTATATGTAAATTGGGATTGTGTACATGGGTATATATACATTGAGATTATGTACATGGGTATACGTACATTGGGATTATGCTGGGGGTATATACAATAGGATTATGTACATGGGTATATGTACATTGGGATGCTTCTTGACTTTGAGCTCAGACTGCTCAGACACACCTGGTTCAGTAAATCTGTTTATTGTCTGAGTGTTTTATCCCTACGCAGGGGTATTAGTCCTGCAGGAACCTTGCTATAATTTAGTCCTGCACTTTCTGTTTGATTTTGGTGTCAACTCCACCATTTTCTCTTTGCTTCTTTAAAAGAACTACAAAAGAACAACAATAAATCCAGACTTACTTTGCTCCTACTTAGAAATGTATTCATGGCTTGACTGAAGCCCTACTGGCTTTGTAAATCCATTTTTGGATGCTGTGCTGGGTCTGTTTAGATGGACATTGGGATGCTCCTTGATCCATGGCGCCCCACCACAGCAGGCCATCAAGCCACCCAGTGCTGGGCCTTCATGCAAAACATCAAGCAAGTGCCACCTGGCACCCTTGACTGGTGAATAATCTATACCAATTTCCAACTTTTCTCCAGTTTGACCCAGGAGCCATTAATTCTATGAGAGCGGTGGGCAGGCTCTGTCGGCAGAGATTTATAGTATGCGCAGACAGCTGTGGATGATGAATGGGCGTGTCATTACGGGCCCACCGCAGACCGAGCGGGGGCCAGGGGCGCACGCTGGACCTCGCTAATGCACATGGCCACTCTTCCAGCGCCCACTCTTCTCACAACATGGCTGCCGCGGCTAAGCCGCAGTCCTAAACCCCCGTCAGACATCTCAATCTCTTGCTGCTCTCTCGCCGACTTTATCAAACCGGCACGCGCAGCCAGGGGCTGATGGCCTTTCTGTAGCTGCCGTATTACGGCCAGGGTTTATGGTGTCTCTATGATTGTGGAGAAATGTGTGGTAAATGGCTTGTGGGATAAATCGCTTCCTGTTCAGCCAAACCTTACATAAGAACTTCAGCTATCTCCACGCAGGGTCCAACCCAGCCCCCCCTCCTGTAACGCCACCACCACCAGTTTATTTCAGAGCGAGTCTGCAAGGCGAGATAACGGCCTGATGAAATTCTACTCCGTCCACATATTCAAACAAGTTTCATTCTGCCTCCACACTCAGTCAGCCTTCATATTCACTCAGGGCTGAATCCATTTCATCTACAGACTTTAAATAGGCAGATGCTCGGTATGAGTCTGTTCCTGGCTATCTATAGAATAAGGCTCAATTACTACCGCCTCTATTTTCTCATGTCCCTGCGGACACACCTTACACCAGGTGCTGATAGATAAAGCTCCGGCATTATATTCAAATGCCATGATTGCATGGATGCTGTTTCAAAGCGACGACCTGCCAGTCCTCGCCCCCTAAGGGAACAAATATTTGTCCTCAGCAGTGATGTTTTTTGGCCCTGAGTGACATCACTAACCTTTCGCCGGCGATTAATCACCGTTTTCGCAAAGTCAATTAATTCAATTTGGGGCTCCTGAGAGGATCATTGCGAGGAACAGTCTGAGCACTTTCGACACGTAAAATGCGATTTCAGAAGTCCAGAGCAGATTGGTTCAGAGCAGAGACTGGACATTTCGCGTTACTGGGCAGCTCCCCAGCTGGAATTAGCCAGCTGACATTTCGTGTGCCGATTTGAGTTCATCAAAATGACAGCGCTTTTGGATGGCATTAAACGGAGGGGTATCAGCTTCTGTCACGGAACGACGGCCTCTCATGATGAGCACAGATTTCCGAGGTGAAGCCTGATAATGAAAGATAGTGGGGAAATGCAGCAGGTACGCCTCTCAGAGGATAAATAGGAGGCCTAATATTACTGATAACAACACCCCTTTTTGCACCTCTTGTGGAGGGGAAGAGGGGTGCGGATTGCACATCACGGCTTCAGACCGCTATGAACAACGCTCGCTGTCTGATTCTGGATCTGCTGGTGTTCCCTTGAAATATGTATCACAGCCACTGATAATGGCAGTGAATATTGAGCTGGGGAAATGCACTGACCTCATATGGATAATTAGGATTGACCTGGAGCCAGATAAGCTTGGCCCCGTGTCATTTGAATATTACTTGTTGGCTAAAGCAACAGAGACACAGGCCTGCTGAAAGACAAATCAATATCCAGTCAGTTTCATCAGATTTATAGGACTCTCCTCTATTAAAAAAAAAGCCTTTTGGTATCAACATATATGTATGAGTATGTCCAAATGTTTGTGGACACACGTTCTCATGAATGCATTCAGCTACTTGAAGTTACACCCAATTCCTGATACAGATGTGTAAATGCTTGTTTAGTCCCTTAGTTGTTTAGTAGAAGTGTTGCCAGTAGAATAGGACTATCTGGAGCAGATAAACAACATGGTTAGTAAATCAAAGCCCCCCAGCATTAAGCCGTTGAGCAGTGGAACTGTGTTCTATGGAAGGTTGTTGCTCCATTTAATACTTTTGGGATGGGTTGGGGATGAGGTGAGGTGGTGGTCATCTTGAACATCTTGACCTCACTAATGCTCTTGTCACTGAATGCAATCAAATTCTCACAGCAATGCATGGAAATCAGGACAGTAGAGACAGTTGCTCTAACAAAAACAGAATAAACACTTTTTTGCAAGCTATTATTATTAATAAAAGATATAATGATGATATCACTTCCACAAGACAGACCATCTGCACGTTTTTTTGAAAGGAGGTACTAAAAGATTGGATGGAGGTTCTCCAGGTGGTCGGGCGAGTGGACTTAGGTGCTGCCACTATGAGCAGAGGATCGCTGGTTCGAATTCCAGGTAATTGCTGCTTGCCATCAGCAACCAGAGCCTGAGAGAGAACAGTTGGCCTTGCTCTCTCTGGTTGGGTAGATGGTTGCACTGGCAGCAGAAACGGTGGTTGGTTGCAAACATACATCATCAGACGTTTTTTTTTTTTTTTTTAACTGGACAATTTCACTCTCCAGACTTCCCAAGAGGCAAGTAGCCATGTTTGCAATAGACATTGATCATTTTACCCTAAACACTTTTTAACACCCTTGATTTCAGAAGAAATAATGAATGAGCTGGTGTCCCAATACTTTTGTCCATCTAATGTATAAATGTCCCTAGGCTAGTATTGATTTAAGGTGGTGAAATGATGTGTGTATATATATATATATATATATATACATATTGACCCAAGATATTTGCAGTGGTGGTGTTAAACATTTGGCCTTCAGGGTATGTGTGAAATTTAACAGAGTCAGAGTAGGTCAATCCATCTGAACCTTCGGAAATTACGGGCTGAAAGTGCTGGCTGCTGTCTAAAACAACAATAATGACAGCGGCAATCTGTTTCCTGTCCTGAGAAAGTGCTTTGGAGCTTGTGTGTGAGAGACGCGTTGTTCCTGACCTATGCATGGCTTTGTTTGAGGAATGGATCCCCCCCGGGATGGCGATATTTATGATGTGGCTGATAAGGCTGGTGGAGGAGGCTTGTCCTCCGCAGGGAAAACAGACAATCTCTCACTGCTGCACTTTCCTTCAGGCCAGAGAGAGATAGAAAGACAGAGAGAGAGAGAGAGAGATAGAAAGAGAGAGATGGGCCGATTTACAGCCGCATCCGCCAGGATTATCTGTAATCTCAGGCTGAGAAACGTGGCTGATTCCTGCAACTGTGGCTAGACTATATCCAGAGAGCTATGAGGCTCAAAAACATACCCAAGAAGAAAGCCACCCTTCAGAGGGAAATTTAGTGCAGGTGGGCAGCTTCACACTTCAGAACATCTACCATGGCCATCAAACGTTTATGCCTACTGAAACTCTGTTGCTAATCCATTTGTGGGTGTTGTCCTAGGTGTATGTAGTAGATAGACACTGGAACACTCCTTGATCCAATTGTTGCTAATTTCTGACACTGTTACCTGCATACCTGCAAAGTTTCAATAATGCTATAATTTGCTATTATTTTCAGCATATTTTGCAACTTTTAGCTTCAGCAGATCTTACCTCAATAATTCTTCTTTTTGCAAGCTATTATTATTAATAAAAGATATAATGATGATATCACTTCCACAAGACAGACCATCTGCACGTTTTATTGAAAGGAGGTACTAAAAGATTGGATGGTTCTCCAGGTGGTCGGGCGAGTGGACATAGTGGTGCTGCCACTATGAGCAGAGGATCGCTGGTTCGAATTCCAGGTAATTGCTGCCTGCCATCAGCAACCAGAGCCTGAGAGAGAACAGTTGGCCTTGCTTTCTCTGGTTGGGTAGATGGTTGCACGGGCAGCAGAAACGGTGGTTGGTTGCAGACATACATCATCAAAAGTTTTTTTTTTTTTTAACTGGACAATTTCACTCTCCAGACTTCCAAAGAGGCCCTGTAAGTTTTTGCAAGTTCATTTATTAAAATTACATATACAATACAAGGACAAAAGTATTTGGACACTGGCTCATTCATGGAGGAGCATTGCTGTGAGGATTTGATTGCATTCAGTGACAAGAACATTAGTGAGGTCAGGATGTTGGATGATCACTATCGCACCTCATGCTAAAAGTACTGGATCAATCATTCCAGAGAACATAGTTCTTCCACTGCGCCACAGCTCAATGCTGGGGGGCTTTATCCCCTCTACCCCATGCCTGGCAATAGGCAGCATGGTGCCAATAGGTTGATAGGTTTATCTACTCCAGAGAGTCCTATTCGACTGGCAGTACTTCTCTACAGGGACTAGACAAGCTGTGTGTGTGTTTGTGTGTGTGTGCATTTGCAATCTGGGCAATTTAAAATAGCTGGATGCGTTCATTAGAAGGGGTGTCCACAAACCTTTGGACACACTGTCCAGTGTATTTTGAAAAACTAAGTGTATTGAACTTTAAATAAGCAATTTTTGATTCACATGATCAGGGTTGGGGTAAACTCACTGTAGATGGACGTTTACCTTTTCCGCAGACATTGAGCCACAAGGAGCCACAGCATGATGTCAGATTAAAAAAAAAAAAACTTCTGGCATCTCTGCGTCTTCATCACAAAGAGGGCCACCACTGATTTTGTCAAGCTATTACCATGACTATCAGCAAAAGCACTCCCTAATGCACAAGACACCCAGACTACAATTAATTACCATTGAGAGGCATTTCATGTAGAGAGCTGGCCTGACCTGTTGGTATTAGTGGGTCATTTTCTGCATATAATCAACACGCTCTTGTCTTTCTGTTCATCCCCAGCACCGGAAAGCCTCTCCTCCACCACTCATTAGCCTTACCTCCTTAGCCTCCCTACAGTACCTTATAAGCATATCTTCACACTCACCACGCAACCTTTTGCTTCTTCTGTCTCCGTCAATGCAGGTTGTCTACAAAAACAATGACATCAGGTTGGAGCTGTCCCGGCTGGCTCGTATCGTGGATCCCAAGATGAAGATCCAGGGAGACGTGGTGTTTAAGTGTGAGAACGTGGCCACTCTTGACCCAATCTCCTTTGAAACGCCCGAGGCCTACATCAGCCTACCTAAGTGGAACACCAAGCGCATGGGCTCCATCTCCTTTGACTTCCGCACCTCCGAGCCCAACGGACTGATCCTGTTCACTCATGGAAAGCCCCAGGACAGGAAGGCCCCTGGCAGCCAGAAGAACACCAAGGTGGACTTCTTTGCAGTGGAGCTGCTGGATGGAAGCCTCTACCTCCTGCTGGATATGGGCTCAGGCACCATCAAGGTGAAGGCCACGCAGAACAAGGTGAACGATGGGGCATGGTACCATGTGGACATCCAGAGAGACGGAAGATCAGGTTAGTGTGTGTCCATCACAGCTGATATATATATATCAGCTGGAAAAACCTTCTAAATTTCAATGAAGGTCAGTGTAGAAATATTTAATTCCAGGTCATTTTGGAGCCTTTCTATTGGTCCAGTCATTATGAAATCCTGACACATGTAAAGAACACTGCCATGGAGACAAAATAGAGATACAAGGTTTTAAGTGACAGCAGTGATACAGCAATCAAAATACTGCTATACCTGTACTATACCTCTACTACCCTACAGTCTATTAAAAGACATTGGTTAATACAGTGACATGATTTAAGATACACCTGCATTACCTTGACCAAAATAACTACATTGGATTAAATCAATGTGTTTATTCATCAAAGCATCTATAAAAAATTATTTGGAGCTGTGATTGGCCAGGATGCTCACAGCACACAGTAACAACACTGTAATTAACACATGATTTATTGTGCAGCTCCAGCTCACAAACACCCTTCTTCTGTGAAGCATTTCCATTGACATTTGTAATTTGAGCCTCAGAAACCAAGGAAATATTGCAAAACACAATGTCTCACTTTTTTGAAGTAAATGAGCTCAATGTCAATCATTGACTGTCTCGTTTTAAAATACACCACTGCTTTAGTGATGTCACACAAACCAATGCATTTACATTTGGCCACCTATTTAGCCTACATCACTTTAGCCCCTCCCATTCACATAAGTGAAGTTATAAGGAGTGTTTCAGCCAAGACAGACGTCTTTAGAGTGAGATACAATACAGGGCAACTATTCGGAACAGCTTGTTTTGCCGATCGTGGAGATTCTACTTTATCTGAGCTGAATTGGGTCTCCTTGCTTGAAGTATTATTTTATTGGATAGCATGACTGCATCAACCGGCTGCCTCGCCTAGCATTTCAGTCATGCCAGCCGTTGCCTTTGCCCAGCAGTACTACTACACTGACCCCCGACCTTGCCCAGCATGGCTACCGTATCGGCCTCGCCCAGCATTGCAACATGCCAGCAGCTGCCCTTGCTCAGCATTGTTACCGCTGCTGTAATGTCACTACCGTGCCGGCCTCCCCCAGCATCGCTGCCGTGCTGTTAGCATCGCTGCTGTACTGTTAGCATTGCTGCTTGGCCAGCTTGTTTAAATCAGGAACGCCAGCCTTGTCCAGCATCGCTACCGCATCGACCACCAGTCTAGAGTCCTTTACCAGGCAGGGTCACTGGCATGTGAAACATAATAGAGGTCATTTTATGCCACAGCGTCTTTTGCTAAATAAAGAGTGAATATTTTGGTTCCAAACTCCCCATTGTTGAAATACCTTGCTTCGGTAAAACCTCTACAAGGTTACTCGTATTACAGAGGTGGGACAATGTAGTGTTAGGAGTCTTGCCCAAGGCTTTGTTGGTGTAGCGCAGCATAGTCACCCAGACTGGGAATCAAACCACACATATCTCCAGCATGGTGTGGTAGCTCAGTGGTAGATACTGGTGTTATCTGTTGCGCTATACCAACCTCTCAGCAAACCTTCTTGTTTAAATAGCAGTCTTCAAGAAAGGCGTAAAGAGAGATTTAAAAAAGGCCACATAAAATATGTCGGAAAAAATCAGAAATATTAATAATAATAATAAGTTGAAATTTGCTCCTGCTAAATATCCTTGCATGGGGTCAATTTTCACATTTCCCATCACCCTGGTGACATTTGGTCTCCACAGAGAGGTATGTGTTTTTAATTCCATCAACAATTTAATTTAATTAAAACCATAATTTACTTTCCACTGAGAACAACTCGCAGCGTATTGGTTAGGCTAATCGAATAGGGACGAGGCAGACGCACAAAATGTGTTTTTTGTATTAGCGTCCGCCATGTCTGTCCCTCGTTGTTCTGTCATGCTTCATAATGCGCTGCTCTTTGCCTGTGTGTTATCAGCAAATGGCAGGAGATCTGCGCATGCTGAATAAACACTCACTGTCAATGCTAGTTAATCATGCCGGTCCTTTTACCGACTTAGTAAGAACTCTGACTGTCTTACATCGTGCCATGAACACAGTTGGGCAGGAGCGAGGAAACATATTCCATACAATTGGAGAAACATCTAGCATCTAGCAGAGGAGGGCTAGGGCTCGAGCCTGTATCCTCCACAGCGCTTAAGTCTTTCTGCCTATTTGCATTTTATCTCTCTCTCTCTCTCTCTCTCTCTCTCTCTCTCTCTCTCTCTCTCTCGTCCTTGAATCTCTGCACTCGGCCCAATCGATCAGCAACTACTCCATATCACTTCATAGCACAAGGTTCTCCGGGAAGATCTCTGGGGATATTAATAATGCAGCCTATTAGACAATGGTGTTCACGGGACTGGGCCGATGTCACTTCAGCAGAGATTAGCCCTATTGATCCCTTCCTCCCCACCCAGACTGCTTAGTTTACACTTTACATCTGTGTGTATCTGAGGGAGGAGGCTTTACACATCCCCAACAAGGTCATAAACACAGGATAAGCCTCTAATGCAGCACTCCCTCTCTCTCTCTCTCTTTCTCAATCTGTCTCTGTCTCTCGCCCACTCTCTCCATACGTACCCCTCCGGAGAACACCGTGCAGTAATTCTGAATGCACAAGTTTGGAGTTCAGACCCACCCCTAATCCTCCCTCTCTCAGATGTCGTCTCGCAGGACGGCTGTGTAACAACTTTGTTTTCCTACAAATCACCATGGCATTTCGGCAAACGGGATTTCCGGGATCGCATCCGAGGCAGATGGCACACAAAACCCACAAATCCAGAAATCATCTTCAGACAAACTTTTACAGTGTGTTTGAGGCAGATCTGGGCATCTCTGTGACCCAGGCTGGCCAGTATGATGGTTTTTATGGGGTATTTTGATCAATTACATCATAATAAAAATGAACAAATAAAAAAATTCTGAATTTCCATTTTTGCTGTTGTTTTTTTTTTTTTTTTTTTTTTTACTTTTTAACGTAATCTGAATCAGGCAGTTGTTCTTTACACTGGGCCACAATTTCATGATGAATGGACCAATAGAAATACTCCAAAATGACTTAAAATAAAATATTTTCTCATAGACTTCCATTGAAAGTTTAGAAGTTTTCTCCGTCTCCTGTAAAGTTGAAGAGGGACATGCCTGAAGCCCCTCCTCCTCCCAATCTAACGTTCTATAAGTTCTCTCTCTACTTTCTGTGATGACAAATTTTTCACAACCCACGACCTCCCTCCTCCCCTCCGGCCTAGCTCTCAGTCCTACAAATCCAAACTGTATGATTGTCAGGTCAAAGGTTTGCTCATATTCGGCTCCTCTTTCTCTCCTCTAGGAACTATCTCAGTGAACAGTCGGCGTACGCCTTTCACCGCCAGTGGGGAGAGTGAAATCTTGGACCTAGAAGGGGATATGTACCTGGGTGGCCTCCCTGACAACCGGGCCGGCCTTATCCTACCCACCGAACTGTGGACCGCCATGCTGAACTATGGCTACGTGGGCTGCATTCGGGACTTGTTCATCGACGGGCGCAGTAAGGACATCAGGCAGATAGCGGAGGCCCAGAACGGAGCTGGCATCAAGCCCTCCTGTAACAAGGTGTCGAGCAAGCAGTGTGAAAGCTACCCCTGCAAGAACAAGGGCGTGTGCAAGGAGGGCTGGAACCGCTTTATCTGCGATTGCACCGACACAGGCTACTGGTCCCGCACCTGCGAGAGAGGTGAGTGAGTGAACATCCCAGTGCGGCCTGAACATTATTGGAGTGTCAGACTTCAGGACAGTAGTGTGTAGGTGTGATTAGGTGGGTCAGTAGTAGGTAAGTAAGGCAGTAGTTCTGTATTCTGGTTGGGCGGCATAATATGCACAAAATTACCATATTGCAGTTAAATTACTGCTCCATTTGCTATGAGATAATCCCTGATGTGATTAAAAAAAACAGACTAAATTACTTACAGTTGTTGGATGAGGTGAATTCGCTAACCATCCACAGATGTTAATCTGCACAAATAAAAAAAAAACTCATTAATTTGAGTTTATTTGTATATTGCAGCTTTCTGCAGTGACAATACTGTAAAGGCCAATATCATAATAACGAATAACAAGCTATAAATTGTGCAGTGCTAGTCTTAGCCTAGTCTTCGTTAAATCCGTTAAGTCTCAGAAATCCTAAATCTGTGTTTTTTCTCTAATTAGCTTAATCTTACCCTTGGGGTCACAGCATATACATCTACCAAATATGCACCATTAATAACGCTCCAGGGCCGTGAGCACTACAGTCACCAATCACAAGCTGAATGGGACTTGTCCCTCCCAACCAGCCTTAACACAAGCACAAGTGTATTCCCCAGGGATTTACTGGAGGCGTCCCGAAACCATAACTGGCGCTGCTTTTTCTGGCCAATCCTCCTCCTCCTCACCTCTGTTACCTGGAAGCTGATTTCATGCCATCTTGCAATTGGAGAGAAGAGAAAAGCAGCATTTAGTAGAAGCTGCTTTTAGTGGAGTATACATACACAGTGTACACTACCCGGACGTGTTTTTGAGATTTTTACATTGAGAGAATGGACTACATGGGGGACGCCATGTACTCTTGATGTTGTGGTTTGCTGTATGTTAATATGTAATATTAAAACCATGAAGAAAAAAGTCCAGCTTGTCCTATGCAGCAGCTGTAATTGAATGTAGGCAATGAGGGGGTGGGACTTAAGGAGGGGACTGCTGAAGGGGATTGGTTGTCCCGTTACCTCGTTTGTCCCGTTAGTTTCTGCTCGTTTGCTTGATTCCTCATGCTCTTCCACTCCTCCACTACATCCTTCGAGGGCCTACACCCTTAAAAATGATGGTGGTTCGAGTGATGCCATAGAAAGCAACTTTTGGTTCCTTGAAAACCATGAATATTTGAACCAAGTTTGTAAGAGAGATGTGTGTGAATGCAGAATCCTTTAAAGGTCTAAAGAACCATCACTTGATGTAAGGAACCAATTCAAAGGTCCTTCACACTCTTTTACACACATCTGTATTACAAACATGGTTTTAAATGCACCCAAAAATGGTCCTTCTGTGGCATCACTCAACCAACCATTTGAAACACCTTCTTCACCTCTATTTTTGAGAGTGCACCCTAGAGGAACATGGAGGAGTGGGCACGAAGGAAGGAGCAGGAGGAATTAAGCAAGTGAGCAGTAATGGAGGTAACGGGACAGCTGATCCACTCTAGTAAATCACCAAATTTACTGTTGATTACATTTGAAAAAAGGGGAAGAAATGAGGAGATGATTGAAGGGAGGCGAGGACAGCAGCCTAACCTTGTAAGTCGCTCTGGATAAGAGCGTCTGCTAAATGCAGTAAATGTAAATGTAAAAGTAAGCAGCAGTAGGAAAGTCGCGGGGTGGTTGGTGTGGCTCAACGGCTAAAACCACTAGCTGTCAGTAAGCTATTACACCATGTGGGAGACCAGGGTTCAATTCCCAGTCTGGGTGACTGTGGGTGCTGCGCTACACTAATAAGAGTCCTTGGGCAAGACTCCTAACACTACATTGGCCCAACGCTGTAATATGAGTAACATTTGTAAGTCGCTCTGGATAAGAGCATCAGCTAAATGCTGTAAATTTAAATGTAAATGCATGGAGTCGGCCACTTTCCTTGAGTCTGAGCAACTCAGTGAGTGAATGCTAACTAGAGGATGAAAGCTGACCCAGCTAACATAACATAACACAACCTAGCAAGCTAGTGCGTCCGTCTGCCTGCCGTCTGTTCAGGCGTCTGCTTGCAAAATTGCTCGTCCCCATTAGTATTCCATGGGTGTGAATTCTTGGTGTTCCCTGGGATTTTGAAGTTCTTTTGAAAGCAGATTTAGGCTGTTTCAAAGTGCCACCATGGCCCTCTTCCAACTCCAGCTTCAAGCGAGTCCAGATGTAAGAGCCATTAAGATACTTGTGTTCAATAATCACTCAACTCTTTTGAAGCAGTAATGAACTTTTATAAGCAATAATGTTACATTTACATAAAAAAGCCAATTAGCTTCATGTGTTAATTCTGCTTTTGACCTGTAAAATCCAATCTGGTGCCATTTGTAAACAGAGGATTAGTTCTCACCTAATCGTAAGAAATAAATAAGCTTGTTAATCTCCCAGCATGGAGCTGAGAGGTGAGCGGTGGACCTGAGCTGTAGCTGGAGTTCTGTCTGACTCTAACGGGATTCGAGCTTTTTAGATGTGGCCTAACATGCTGCTGTAGATGATGGAGCCTTACCTCATGGTAATGTCATGCTGTAAGCTGTAATTGTGGGAATCAGGGACTAATGAACTTGCTTGAGTCATGTTCAGTGTGGGGTTTTAGTCTTTTTTATGTAATACAGAGGCAGAACTGTGCATGATTTATACTTGCATGCCTACACAGACTCTAGAGGGCCTTACAAGTGCTGTGGCCTTTTAGAAACTCATTTTATTATTATGAGGTTCTTCCAAAGTGGCATCAGTGATGCACTGAAGATGCTATCTATTGATGCTAGCTATTGTCTTCCTGGATCTCAGGGTTGTAGCTTCTGTTTTCGGGTTAAAAACATCATCCAAACAGCAGGAATATTCAATATTAGTTCTGTTGTAGAACCAACAGTGCCCTGGGAGGACAGGGTAGAGGTTTCACACCAACTGAATAGAGCCAAGTGCCAGGATCTGATGGACAGATGGACTTGCCAAAGAATGGCACGCAGCCTTATTTCCCATTGAAGTCGCCTGCCTCGGTTTCCCAGCAACATCTGTGCGCTATTTTCTACAGAAGTTGGGGTTGGAACCCAAACAGCTGGGCGAAGCCACTAGAAGGTTAGCCACAGCAGCAGAGGTCAGCTCAAGATGGCTGTGGCTAATGCAAGCCTGTTCATGTAGCCCTGCTGCAGGTGAAGGCTAAATTGGTCTTCGCTGCCCCACTTAGGCGAGGCGTACAGGTTAAGGGGCGAAGCGCTTGTGGCCCTGAGATACCTGCTGAAGATGCAGAGGGTTCCTGATGCAAAGGTTATTCTACCAGCACTACTGACTATTCATTCCACAAGTAACATCCAAAGGAGGCCAAAATAGCACCATGTCCTGAGTAGCTCCAGCTGTTTACCAGTAAATTCACTTTCCCTGTTAACCATGTGTCCCTATTTGCCTGAAGCCTTTTGAAATCATGAGACAACTTGATTTAAATAATTTAATAACTGTACCCACGAGCATCCAGTCTTTTTTCTGTCCTGTACCGAAGTGGTGGAACGAGCTTCCCCTGGGTGTCCGAACAGCAGAGTCCAACGCTCGCTGTCTTCAAACCCAGACTGAAGACCCTCCTCTTCTGAGAGTACTTGGGCGAATAGCAGAGTGGTCACCTTACTGACTTGTGTTCAGTAGAGTCTAAACTTAGAGGATCTTTGAATTATTAGTCTGTTCAAACTAGCTGAGGTTATTTACATTTACGGAATTTAGCAGACGCTCTTATACAGAGTGACTTACATGGTTACTTGTAGTACAGAGGTGGGCCAATGAAGTGTTAGGAGTCTGACCCAAGGACTTTTATTGGTGTAGTACAGCATAGTCACCCAGACCAGGAATCGAACCCCAGTCTCCCACATGGTGTGGTAGCTCAGTGCCAGGTAGTGGTGTTATCTGTTGCGCCACACCAACCACTTCTTGAGTAGATAGCAAAGCACTTTTGTAAGTCGCTCTGGATAAGAGCATCTGCTAAATGCCTTAAATGTAAATGTAAAGTAGAAGGTTTAGAGGCAGCAGTTTGAACCAATGGGAAGCGTTCCTGCTGCTTAGGTGTACCAACGGTTACTGTTACTTCTTGCCTTATTTTCAGGCATGCTTGAATCTCACACACTATAAAATACAAAGAATACAATCATGAATAGTCATGCAAACATCTATGATGACTATAGCCAGTTGCTAAAGCACAGACCTGGGCTACAATCGTAGCTACAAGCTCAACAAGCTCAACAGTTTGAGCTGGAAGATGGTCAAAAATCACTACCTCCTATAGTAAAGGGATATCCCCCCCTGCAGATTTACAGGTAACCATCCTGTATATTGGCTGAACCGTTATGATGGGGTTCTAGATAATGCGTTTATGGTTTTGAGTAAATACGACCTATGACCAACTCTCATCAAATATCAAGTTATGTTTTGTAAACTGGGGCTTGGAACTATAGAACACATTGAAGCTGTCAGAGCTTTGAGAGCTTTGCAAGGTCTTTGTCCCATCCCTGGACAGTAATCGGTCAGCAGGAATTTGAGTTACACTATATGTCCAAATATTTGTGGACACCCCTTTTAATAAATACATTCAGCTGCTTTAAGTTGCACTTATTGCTGATATACACACACACCACTTGTCTAGTCCCTGTATAGAAGTATTGCCAATAGAATAGGACATCTATAGGAATATAGTATTTTTAATACTCTTGATTTCAGGGAAAAAACACTGAATGAGCAGGTGTCCCAATACTTTTGTCCATATTGTGTATTAATGTATAGAGCTCTTTGCCAAAAACCTGTCTAAAGTCACAATTTAGTAAAGTCAGGGCCTAGTCGCTGGGCTGGCACCCACCTGACAAACAGAAAAAATACAACACATGCCAAACATGGCCATATTATCAGCCTCCATATGCAGGTTTGTAAGTGAGTGTGTATGTGTGTGAGAGACTGACTCTTAGCCAGATGCATTTATTTGCCCAGTGGCAGGGCTGTAGACATGAATGACAATGTTTAGCCGTGTCTCCTGTGCATGTGGGCACAGTGTGTTTCTCTCCGCCTGCACATTCAGAATAATATGAGCTGATATATTCAGATTGATGCCTGTGTTGATCACCATAACTGATGTTTACCACAAATGAATGCGGAGGATAGGCTGTACTGCAGTCAGTATCTCAGTATGTATGTGATATACCACAACACTGCTGCCTGTTCCAGGAACATTATGGGCCTATATAGTATATGCTAGTCTATACGTAGAACATTACATATAACTAACACCACTGCAACTTATCCTAAAGGTTTTGGATGGAGCTCCATAAACACATAAAATCACTGCTCCACAGCCCAATGAGTGTCAGCAGTAGGTGTATCTTACAGTAGCAGAATTTACAAATTACAAGGACTGTTAAATATTTTTGGAAAAGTGGGTAACAATGCCGCCCACCACATGGCCTGGCAAGCCCAGTGAGACTCCTTGAGTAAGAGTCCTTGGGCAAGGACTTCACGTTCTTCTACTTGTGTAACGTGATTGAAATGTAAGTTGCTCTGGTTATGACCACCCTCTAGACTGACCACCAGGCTCCCCTGACACCTGTGTCAGACCAGCTGCCCACCCTCCTGCCACTGCTATCTGCCTAACGACCATGTTCACATTTACATGGACTCTTAACTATCTGCCACTATTATTATTACCACCATTAACCATTATTACAGCAATTTCTGCATAATGCTGCTTTAACCCCTCAATGCAGCTTCTGTACAAGCTGGTGGGGCTATTCTTTGGTAATAGAAGTTTGTAATAACACATTCTCTGGGCTACTATCTCTTCTATATCACAGATAAAAGTGATGAAAGGAATTACAGGAATTGCAAAATAAAATAAGGTAAAACTTTGCTTATCGTTAACTGCAGATTCTGTAAACCTAAATATAACTTCAACCTTCAAAATTCAACACAAAACCTCCTCAGTTTCGAATTTTTCAAGTATTGAAATACTATACTTGTATTTATATCATGATAAATTTAATCATTAATACGATGTATTGGATAAAATGGATGCACCTGAAGCATTCTGTAGGGTATTGTGTATTTAATGTACTCTAAACACTAAACACTGTCTGTGTGTTCTTCTTGCCAAACCTGAATCTGACCGCAATGCTAAGTTAAAGTAATTGTACCTAATTGTCTAGAGAGACCTCACATGAGCACCTAATAAATGTCAGTGTTCCCTTATAAATGCACGACTATGTCGGGAATATGAGCAAATTATTATTGTAAATATAAATGATTATTCTGGGCTCTGAGTGGTTCGGCAGACTAAAACGCCTGAGGATCCTGAGTTAGCTTTGGAGACTCTGCAAAATTAGAGGTTTATATAAAAATGACAATCAAATTCTTAAATGCGATATTTTTATTAAACCTGTTGAATTAAAGCTGAAAGTCCATCCTTAATTTCTTTATCAAATCCATTGTGGTGGTGAACAGAAGCTAAATTACTGTTATTAATCACTGTCCAAATACTTTTAGACCTGCCGTATATAACTCTTATAAGATAAGAATTATAGAGATTTTAGAACTTCATGTTTGAATAACCATGCCCATCCCCAGTCCAGCCTCGTGTTCGGTTCTACTTTGCTTTGGCCATCTTCACAGTGAAAGCCCACCGGCTACATTCCTACCTTCCCTCAGTAACCCAAACCCAGCTCTGGCCAAAAGCAGCCAACCTTTTCCTGATACGCATCCAATTCCATTATCTCTGGCTCCAGCTGCCCACGGGCTCGGCCCCGTCCCCAAGCATGAGAGAGACCGGCTCTTTTTATCAGCACTCTCAGATTTGCCACTTTGTCTTGAGTACGCTGGGCATTTGGCTCCACCAAGCTTTTCGTTTTTCTGCCTTGGAAACTCTGACTCCGCGAGCAAACGCTGCCCATCTTTATTTCATACGTCTGCCCACAGTCCACACTGCTTGGGTTTCAGGTGCTTTCAGGGAACCCACGGCAAAAGGGATATTGAGTCTGTAGACGGGGAGTAAATTTACTGTAACGAACTGTAAACAAGATACTCATGAATAGAAGCATGAGAATCGATTACGCTCCGCTTTCCACAATTCCTTGTCAGTTTGATTAATACAAATGTGGCCGTTCTGTTCCCAGAAAAACAGCTCTCGGCTGGTTCCACAGAGCGGCCTCCTGTAATGTATTGCCTGTAACAAAAAACAGAAAATACTTACGCTCATCTCTGCTTGCTTGCTCTTTCCGAGATAAAGAGCATAGTGCTATCACCTCCCAAGGTCATCTCATATCACTTAAGATGAAGCTATTTCAGTGCCATTATTCAGCCCAAGCTAAAGAATGAATTTTGATTATGATTGGAATGGGCATGGAGGAGATGAATTTGGCAGACAACACTAATTATGTTTGTAGGCACCTTGCCAGGCCTGAAAGAATAACTAGGATAAGATGTATGGGATATCTGTGCCCCTGAAGCATTCTGTAGGGTATTGTGTATTTAATTTGTGTACTCTACAGCTCTATGTCAGTGGTCCCTCACAAAAGCACCTATTGTTAATATACCTAATTGTTCTGGGCTCTGAGAGGTTCGTCAGACTAATACGCTGACAGTATGGCCTGAGGATTGTGAGCTTGTATCTCGATTATGCTGCTTTGCCATCAGCTGCCAGAGCCAGACAGAGCACAATTGGCCATGCCCTCTCTGGGTAGGTAGATGGTGCTTTCTCCCCTCCTAATTTCCATGGTGATGCTGGTTGGCACAGGTGTCTGTTGACTGTTGTATTAAAGCAGGACTGCCTAGTGATCACTGGCAGTACAAAAAGAGGCGGTGCCTTACTCCAACAAAATCAGGATATACTCGATTGGAATACTTCGATACTTGATTTTGGAAGAAACAGTGAATGAACAGGTGTCCCAATACTTCTGTCCATATAGTGTGGTATATTTCCATCTTTGTGTCATTGCAAAGATTTGCAAATCAGGGTCTGTCTGGCCCAATTAAATAGGCTACATGACTAGGCTACTCGAAGATACTGGTTGGATTTACACGATGATGTGAGGATGTGAGCTGCAGTGGGAATACGGGAAGCTGCTGTGTTACGTGTCAAAGTCAAGATACGAGGGAGTCAGCTTATGCTATTCAGCCATGGCCAGGTCCAGATAACATGTCCATGCCGAGCCTGTATGGTTAGGCCAACTGGGAACCAGAAGGTTTTGTCCATGAGTTCAATGTTGGTCCCATATATGCCAACCAGGGTCCCACTAGGGTCAGTAATGGGACCCATCTGGGTTGTATACTGCACACCGGGCCTAGATGGGACCGATGTGTGATTAGGGTGGGCTGTAACGATGGGGTCCATTTGGGAAGCTGGACTGCATCCCAGTAACAACACATGTACAAACCCACTCAGAGCTCATGTCCTGATAGCACCCTAGCCCACATTCTGCCCATGTGAGCCCTATGTGGGCATGTTGGCTGGGGGGTGAAAGGGTCGGCAGTCCTGAAGATTGTGTTGTTTGATATCTTGCAGGGTTTAGGAGTTGAATAAGTTCCTCAGATCATAGTAAACATCATAATAAGACAGATCGTGTCACGCGTCAAATGTACCACATTAGCAGTGATTAGGTGAAGGTGAGATGAGTTGGGTTTGATATGTCTGTCAGGATTACTCCAGTAATTGGCTGCATTATTCAGTGATATGCTGTGATTTGGGCCATTGATTTTTTTTCCACTGGGGTATGCTGTTGTGTGTGTGTGTTTGTGCATTCACTAACAGGGCAGATGCCCGTGGCGGAGTGTGTGGGTGGGTGTGTGTCCATGTCTGTCTCTCTAGGCTCCGCACTGCTGGCCACAGCACCTGGGTTAATCACTATTGATTCAGGCAGTGTGAAGGTCATCGGTGCTGGCCCCAGGACTAGGGAAGCCAGAATGACCCTCAAAGCTCCAAAGGGCCTGTTCACAAGCATTGCAGGTCCATTTACCACACATGACACATTTAGTCACAAATGGAGCACAGGTTCTGCTTAGTATCTATGCCTTCTTTGTCTGCGTTTGTACATAATGCTTCATTTCAGACTTTCATATTTTATTTTTTTTAATAGCACCTTATACAGTATACAGTGCTGGCAATGCAGAATGCTTCAGAGAAGCACTGCTAATTAAAGCCATGACATACTAGTATAATAAAACACTCCTATTGTTTCCTTTGCTGGCACAGATGTGCAAATACACACACACAGCTTATCTAGTGCCTGTAGAGAAGTACTGACCAATTAAATAGGACTCTCTAAAGCAGATAAACATGAACCTATAGGTACCATGCTGCCTAATGCCAGGCGTGGGCTAGAGGGGTGTAAAGCCCCCCCCAGCTTACAGAGGTGGAGCAGTGAAACTACTGTGTTCTCTGGAATGATGGTTGGCACTGCACTTCCAAAACTTTTGGGATGAGCTGGTGAGGTAGATATGAGGAGGGATGGTTATCATCCAACATCCTTACTTTACTAAGGCTCTTGTCGCTGAGTGCAATCAAATCCTCACAGCAATGCTCCTCCGAAATCTACTAGAAAGCCTTCTTCCCTGGACAGTAGAGTCAGTTACTTGAACTAAAGCAGGATAAATTCATTTTTAATACCATTGATTTCAGAAGAAACAATGAATCAGCAGGTGTCCCAATACTTTTGTCCATATATCAGATTTAAGAGCTCTGTTTGGTGAAGTATATAAGATATATAAGTTGAACACCAGTAATAGAACCTTAAAGGACCACCAATAAACACATTTATTGAGTGTTAAAGGTGCTGTTAGGGGAAGTAGTGGTTCACTGGTTAGCACACCAGGCTGTTGATGACAGGGTTGTGGGTTTGATACCTGGGTTCGTCAATAGGCAAGCCCCACTGTTGGGCCCTTGAGCGATGGCTGTCCACTGCTCCGGGCAAGTGTGCTTACTGTATGTGTATGTTCACAGCACACACATACTGCATTAAAGCCACTGTCAATATATAGTGAGTATGAGACTTTGGTTGGGAAGTGGTTTAACAAGCATATTTACCACCCTGTTATTTTGTGTTTTTTAAGGAGTGCTTGTTTATTATTAGCTCTGCTTTTATTGGCTGCTGTACGGCATCAGCAATGGCTCACAGAACTCCAAAGGTGTCAAAAGTATTCATATTCATTCCTCAGGTAGAAGTGAGTGGAGATACTAGGGTTTAAAAGACTTCTAGAGAAGCTGAAGTATCAACTGAAGCTTTTTACTCCAGTAAAAGTGTAAAAGTACTGGTTTCAGAACGACTTCAAGTAGAAAAGTAAAAGTAATGGAAGGAAAACAAAGGCCAGAAGCTTAGGCCGCACCACAGGGGTCTATAGTGCACTACACCCCCCCTCCCCTCCCCAAAACCCATTTCTCTAAAAGCCATAATGAGGAGAATGTTCTATTAAAATGTTGATGTTAAAAATGTTGGGCTGCACTAGGCTCCTGTTTCAGCTGCAGATCTGCCCATTGAAAATGAAGCATTTCAGTAATATCAGCTCTATTAAAGGAGCGTCTCTGTGCTCTACTGAGCATTAACATGAGCTTCATGGAGGAAAATAAGAGGAGTCGTTGTCTAGAAGTATTGTAATAGACTTGCTGGAGTGGGACGTGACATGTGCAGATGCGATGGATCACTTACAATCCAATAGGGAGTCAGAATGGTGTATGTTTATACTTTTATACAATCAAACTCACACTTTCCGGATGGAGAGATTTATCTGGATAGGTTTTTTTGTTGTTTTTTTTACGATGGCGAGCCGGAATGAAAACAAACAGAAATAAAACAGGAGTAGAAAGTTCAGATAATTGGGTGAAAATGTGAGGAGTATAAATAAAAAGTCTGAAAAATTAATAATTACTCCAGTAAAGTAAAGATAGATTACCAAAATTCTACTTAACTAAGGTAACAAAGTATTTGTTTGTCCCTTGACACCTCTGCAGAACCCGCATATAGTAGTATGCTAACATAACTGTAATTATAACTATGAGCCTTACGCGATAGTGCTGCTGCACTGAAGAAATAGTAGCCACATAGCTTTTAGCCTTGCCCCCACTCGCTTCCCCAAGTTTGGCTTTCTCAAATCTTACTGGTAAAAAATGTAAGCCAGTGCTTTCCCTTTTTAGCTCCAGTTTGTAATAGCTACACTCGTCCAGTTTGTTTTAAAGGATGCCGACCAAGGACCTAACATTAGAGCATTAGCTTTTAGCCTAGCGCAGATCCCTATAGGCTGGGTTTCCCTGGGTTACGCTTTTGGGCTCAGCTTCTCTGGTCACTGGCACAGGAAAAGCTGAGGTCATGAGTTGACCTGGTTCACATAGTAGCTCTTTCTCCCATAGGTGGCAGAGTCCGGAGGTGATGAGCTGCTCTCCAGTATCAACAACACTATTTTACCACTTCACCTGCTTTTACCACTTTCACTAGAGCTAGCAGTGCTGTCGCTAGTGGACTGGGGGGCTTTTTAAGCATGTTGTGCATAGAACCTAATCACTGTGTGAGTACTGTATGTACTATTCCCTTTATACAGCAGTTAGACAATCTTCAAACCCACCAGAGAAAGTTTCTAACGCTCCAAAAACTCCCTACAGGTATACCGTGACGATGATCCACGGACTGTTTTGCTTTAAAAAGCTTTTAGCATATTGATTTCATGTTCCAACATCTCTGATTATGTTACAAAGAGCACACAGGGATGACACCCATGGAGGTTTAGCTCGTAATTACTCTTTCAAACCTAATCTGGGTAATTATGTCAGTGATTTTGGTTCTTCCTCAGGTTGTCATTTCTTTTGATTGCCTGCAATTCTCTCTTTTCTGCCCTCTGGAGATGATGAGGAGGTTGTACCTCAGAAAAAGGCACAATAATTAGTCTGCAACTTCAAGAAAAAATATCACACACACACACACACACACACACACACCTTCTATAAAAATGAAAGGATACACACCCTCCACTTCAATCACCACACACACAGCTTCCAGCATGCAGGTACAAACTAGGCCTAAATAATATGGACTGTAGTGTACACTATATGGACAAAAGTATTGGGACACCTGCTTATTCATTGTTTCTTCAGAATTCAAGGGTATTTATAAAAAGATTTGATCCAGTTTGTCCAGGGAAGAAGGCTTTCTACTGGGTTTTGGAGGAGCACTGCTGTGAGGATTTGATTGAATTCAGCGACAAAAGCATTAGTGAGGTCCGGATGTTGGATGAGCACCACTCCGCCTCATCCCCAACCCCCCAACTTATCCCAAAGGTATTGGATGCTGGGGGGGGCTTTATGCCCTTCTAGCCTACGCCTGTCCAATAGGTTGATGTTTATCTGCTTCAGAGAGTCCTATTCTATTGGCAGTACTTCTCTACAGGGACTAGATAAGCTTTGTCAGCAATGGGTGCAACCTAAAGTAGCTGAATGCGTTCATTAGAAAGGGTGTCCACAAATATTTGGACATATAGTGTATGCAAACAGAGCCTTCTCTCTGTGCTCCCAGTACCTCTGGGAATCACAGGGGGCAGTGTAGCAGATAGTTCAAGCAAAATATGACCACTGCCATGTGGACGCGAAGACGAAACTCTGGCTGGGAAATGACAAAACGTATGGGTTAAATCTTCTACACCGTCTACAACCATTTACCGTTATACCATTATTACAACTTCCTCCACTGTGGCTGTGTTTGTTGTCGTTGCTGCTGCCCTCTAGTGGTGTGTTGCTTAACATCCATGCCATCGTAAAGGGAGTATAAATGACCCTTTAAAGAATGAGCCTTGATGGATAAGATGAGGAATCTAGGAGGTTCTTCACTCGTCACACCAAAGAAGCTAGCTTGTGCTAGACTGCTTGGTGATCACTTGGTGGTGCTATCATCCTTGGGTCCACCAAAGTCCAATGTAATCAGCTTCTATTTGTTTATAAACTGCAGTAAAGCGAACTGGCCGGTCAAATTCGGCTTCATCAAACTTCATTTTGATGCCTTTCGAAGGTGGGCTTACCAACCACCACCCCCCCAACCCATTTCTAGCAGTCGTCCCTGATGACCAGGCGGAGGGTTTGGCTGGTATTTGGATGCTAACTGCTGTGTTTAAGGCTGAACTCTTTGGTGCGAGACCTTTTTTTGGAAAATAAGAACATTTCTGTGGCTCAAAAAGGTCAGATTTGATTTGGGCTTTCAGCTCATCTCTTCCTCTCGCTCCTTGGCTTCAGCATTTCTGCCTGATTTGACGTTGTGAAGGAATCAGCCTGCATTCTCCACCTCCTCCTCTATCATTCTTCTCTGTTTGAAAAGTCTCGAATCAAGCTGAATAGCCAATCACGGCAGCGCCAGAGAGGCTTCCATTTGGCTGCTCTCGCCGCTCTCCTCCAGTACGGCATGAAAAGGGGTCTGCGCTGGCCCCCGAATGTTTCAGCTCCTCTCTTTGTGAGATGCTTCAGCGTGTTGATATTTCAAAACCCCATCATCGATGGTGCGCGTACAACACGAGTGTGTACACAAACCCACAGTGTGTGAAGAGAGAGAGAGAGGGGGAGAGGGAGAGAGAGAGGCCGTCCCGGCTGCTGCAGAGACGAGGGGATGTGCTGATAATTTTGCTCCTCTGACAGTTGAGGATATTGAATGTTCAAAGCTGTCAGATTGTTCCCTCAGCTTCTTCTTCTTCACTCCAAAACAGGCTGACACCAGACCCCCGTACAAACACTCCGCCGCTCTCTCCGCTCTGAGAGGCCACCCTGTTTTAGGCCTCGGTGTTACACCGGTGTGTGTTTAGTTGAGTGGTATTAAAACGCTCCACTGCAGGAGGAGCTGGAGTAGCCCCCGCTGCCCACAGGCCTGCACTGCTGCTGGCTGTCCGGACCCTGTCCCCCTCACTGGGAGAGTCGGCCATTTGTCTCAATTCAGTTTAATACACACAGGGACTGTACACTCTCTCTCTCTCTCTCTCTCTCTCTCTCTCTTTCGCTGACTCTGTGTTTATAAGTCTTTCTTCTTTCACTGTTTCTCTCCCTTTCTTTCTCTCTCCTCTCTCTCTCTGTTTTTATTTATTTATTTATCCTTTGCTTGCTCACTCTGTTTCTCTCTTTCTTTCATCTCTCTCTCTTTCACTTGCTTACCCTCTCTTCCTCTCCCTCCCCTCTCTCTCTCTCTCTCTCTCTCTCTCACATACTCTCTCTCTCTCTCTCACTCTCTCTCTTCCTCTCTTTCTGTTTCTCTCTCTCACTTACTTTCTCTCTTTGTTTTTATTTCAGTCTTTGTTGTCTCTCTTTCTCTCTTTCATCCCTCTTGCTTTGTCCTTTACCTCCTTTATCTCTCACTCTCTCTCGCTCTCTCTCTTTCTTTCATCTCTCTCTCTCTCTCTCTCTCCCTCTCACATACTCTCTCTCTCTCTCTCTCTCTCTCTCTCTCTCTGTTTTTACTTATTTCATTTGTTTGCTCACTGTTTCTCATTTTTTACCCTCTCTCTCTATCTCTCTCTCTCTTTCTTTCACCCCCCCCTCTCTCTCTCTCTTTCTTTCATCCCTCTCTCTCTCTCTCTCTCTCTCTCTCTCTCTCTCTCTCTCTCTCTGTATTAATTTCATTGTTTTGCCCACTCTGTTTTTGTTTTGCCCACAATGTTCTGATCTCGCTCTCTCTCTCTCTCTTGCTCTCTCACTCTCTCTCGCTTCACAACGTTTGCTATACAGACAGGTTTATAGACAGGAAAAATTCAGGTGCAAGGAATCCAAACTCCTTGCACCTGAAGCGGATCTGAAGGACAGTTGCTGATTGGTGGTTGGTAAACCTGGATAGTCATGTGAGGAGCAGATGTATTCTGGGAATGGGAGTCCGGTTGAGTCGATGGTCGTTGGAGGCCTGGGAAGCATGAAACGTACATGTCTACTCTCGCTAGAAATGTTCAAATCCCTGTGCAAATTTCAGGATGTTAGCGACTGACGGCCAAACTCCTAAACACATGATTTAAAAGGGTTAGTATGAATTATTCAGAGGACTTCAGAAATGAGTTCTTCTGGCAAGTCACTGATACTCAATCTGCTTCCATCTGGATATCCAAAGAGTGTGTACAGATTAATTAATCAGCAGCACAAATTATTCCAGACATGTCCAACATCTCCAAAACAGCCTTTCAGATGAGATCTGTCTTTAGTTGAGTGTGTGAATGACATCTATTCTCATTTTAATCAGTTTATAAAAGGCCGTCTCAAAGTGAAGGGAGGCACGCGTCCATCAGATAGGCCGTGAAAGTTTTCTCCTTTAATCAGACCGAGCGCTCGGAAGATGGAAGACCGCTGAAGTCGCGCTGTGCTGTTTTTCCTGGGCTGCTGCTGTTCTGACAGAGATGAAAAATGCTGTGTGTGTTGTGCTGGGTTGCGGGCTGTGATAGGGGAACACGACCGGGCTACAGCTGAGAGGAAGGATTGAGGAATGAAGGAAAAATAAAGACTCCTTCAGGGATCAGGAATGTCACGATTCCTGAATTAAACTCAATTAAAAACGATAAATTGATTAAAGGCGATCAATAATATCAATAATGACCTGTGGGCATGATGGTAATGCATATATTTAGCCCCACTAACTGTCCACTAATATAACATCAAATAAAAAAACTCTTCGCAAACAATATCGACACACCAATCAGCCATAACATTAAAACCACTGGCTCCAGGTAAAGTGTGGAACATTGACCCTGTTTACACCTGGTAACTTCATGTGACTAACTTCATGCGTTTACACTGGGTAGTCAAATGTGGTTCAGGTTAGTCAGACTGAAATCTGATCACTGAATGGGACGGAATATGCAAATACGTTTGTAGCCCTGCAGTTATTACTGGTGTTTCGGGAGTACTGGGTGGGGTTCTGGTTGTGGAGAGACGGGTGGGTAACTTGTGGCCCATCTCAGCATCTCAGACGTCCTCCTGAAGTGGTTTAAATGATTGGATTTGAATCTGCTTTAAAAGCGTCTTGGGTGTTTTTTACACTGGGGCAGAGCCGGCCCAAGGCATATTACACGGCCGCTTAGGGCCACAACGCCACCAGGGGGCCCCCAAGAGCACCAAAATATCATGATAAAAAATATATATATTTTAAAAATAATAGTGAATAATAAAATAAAACAGTATTACACAGGTAAAAGCAATTCCTGCTGTTGGCTGCTGCCACTGTTGGGCAAATGCAGATATCCGCCGCTTGGGTGGTCAATATAGGCCCAGGCGCTTCAGCGTATTGCACAAATAAAAATCTGCTTGAGGCCCCATACAGGCTTGGGCTGGCCTTGCTCTGGGGGTGTATTTTTATGTGGTTTAGCCTCATCCAGATATAATCCTGATGCTCAAGACACATGAAGGGACCAGGTGTAAACAGGGTCATTGATTATGTGGTTACAGTGGCACCTTTCAAGGGGTCCGGTCAGAGCCATCAGATCTTGAAGGTGTTGTGTTGGAAGCAGTAAGAATCTGAGCCATTTTGAGAAGAACTTCAAAACATCAGGCAGGTGTTGTGGGGTTGTGTTGTTTTTCTGGTGGACATTGGACAGTACCTACGGAAAGTGCACCAGTGACCTGGCTCTTGTAGAGTGTATGCTTTGATGGGTCAGAACTGTTTTGGTGGCACAAGAGGGATCTGCTCGATATCAGGAATTAGAGGTACTAATGTTATGGCTGATCGCTGTATGTATAAAAGTACAGATGTGCACATGTGTTCAATACATACATACAAGGCAGGTGGTTATGAAGGCAGGATGTGGTAAATCCATACAGTACATTACCTAAAGCATTTTCCTTCCAGAGGTAGAAGCTTTCTTCCTCACGTTTGTCTTTGAAAGCTTATCGGGGGAAAACGAGTGAGCTGATGTGCTGCTTTATCGCTGGACCAGCAGCCACTAGGCTCCAGACGATAAGAGCGGAGGAAGAATCAGCCTGTTCCTTCTTTCCTTCTTTTTTGGTTCTGCCTGACTTCAGCCTCCCTCTGTAATTATGTGTCAGAGCTCTGTTGTGATGTATTACACGGTGCTGTAATCAGACAGCCAAAGATGCAGGAGGAGTGTTTAGGAGATGGGTACGTGTACACACATGTATGAGTGTGTGTCCTTGTATAGCTTATGTCTGTGCAAAAAAAAAAAAAAAAAAAATATATATATATATATATATATATATATATATATATATATATATATATATATATATATATACCCAACAGCCATAACATTAAAACCACTGACAGGTGAAGTAAATTGACAGGTTTACTGATTATCTGGTTCCTGTCAAGGGGTGGGATCTACCTATTGGGCCGGGCGTGAACAGTCAGTTCTTGAATTTGATTGGTGGGAAAGCTTAATGACTTGAGACGGATGGCTCCAAAACATCAGACAGGTCTTGTGGGGTGTTCCCGGTATGCAGTGGTCAGTACCTACCAAGAGGGTCAAGTGTCAGCAGGGACATTCAATTTTCATGGTTAGCTAATACACCATGTGTCCGAATATTTTTGGACACCCTTTTCTTATAAGTGCATTCTGCAACTTTAAGTTGCACTGGTTGCTGACATGGATGTGCAAATGCACACAGACAGTTTGTCTAGTCCCTGTAGGGTAGAAAGTATTGCCAATAGAATAGGACTCTCTTGAGCAGATAAGCATGAACCTATTGGCACCATGCTGCCTAATGCCTGGCATGGGGTTAGACGGGTTTAAAGCCCCCCAGCATTGAGCTGTGGAGCAGTGGAAGAACTGTGCTCTCTGGAATGATGGATGGTGCTTCATCTAGTACTTTTGAGTATGGGCCTGCTCTGGACAGTAGAAACAGTTACTCCAACAAAAGCAGGGTAAACTCTTTATAATACCTTAGTTTTGAAAGAATGAACAGGTGTCCCTATACTTTTGTCCGGTTATTGTACTATAATGTACAGTCATGTTGGACCCTGGACCATCTGTGCTTTAATGCTTTAACCTGCGCCTTTAATATATAAAATATACCAAAAAATTATTATATATTTATATTTATTATTATTATAGTAATTCTTTTTTCTTAATTCTGAAAAAGTAAAAAGTCAGAAATGTCACATTTCAGCAGAAGTCAAAGTGTCTCCCATCAGTTAACAGGCAGTGTAAACCAGCGTCCAGGTTGTCCAATAGGACGGAGCGTTTAAATGGTGTTTTTATCCCGCCGCAAACTCAGGCTGACACCATGTAAATTAGTCATCAGTGAAAATTCACTCCCGCCGCTGAGCTTTCCATTTTGCGTCAGCGCTATTCTTCCCCCTGCTTCCATCTCAGTGCGTGGCCTTTCTCCAGCCTGTCACTGCTGGTTAGGGGAGCTATAGGTGAAGCCCTTGAATAACCCCTCACTAACGTGCACCACCAGAGCCCTGCGTGCGCCTGCTGCTGAAATATTTCACATCTCAGGTGTTCCCAGCGTCCATGAATTATTGCAAGATTGAAGTCAAGACAACATGGAGCAAAGGCTCTATTGTGCTGTTGTTTTAGTAATCACTGCTCCCAGTTTCCAACCCAGTGAAAGGTTTAAGCGAGCCATGAAAGGGCATGGAGGCAGAGAGGGAGCAGATATACACTGAAAAAGAAAACATGGTGCTGAATCGTGGATCGAATTCTCAGATAGGTAGAGATACAGTTTTTAGCAAATACACTAAATAGACAAAAGTATTGGGACACCTGCTCATTCACTGTTTCTTCCTAAATCAAGGATATCAAAAGACTGCTTTCTGCTTTTGTTGGATTAACTGTCTCTACTGTCCAGGGACAGTCCAAGAAGGCTTTCTGCTAGATTTTGGAGCAGCATTGCTGTGAGGATTTGATTACATTCGGCAACAGTGATTGTTAGTGTGTCTAGGACCTTGGATGATCACCACCCTTACCTCATCTCCAAATCCCCAACTCATCCTATCCAGAAGTATTGGATGGAGCACCACCAGTGATCATTTCAGTGAACCCCACAGTTCCACTGCTCCAGAATGTGAGAATTTGCACATTTGTGTCAACTTAAAGAAGCTGAATGTGTTCATTAGAAGGGGTGTCCACAAATATTTGGACGTGTAGTGTAGTTACTCTCACAAAAAATGTCTATAAATCTCTATTTTTGCTATTTTGCGTAATCTTGAATCTGGTAGTTGTTCTTTGCGTTGTATCAGAATGTACATGATGAACAAACCAATCAAATTCTCCAACATGTGTTTCATGTGAATGAAACCTTTTTAACCTGACTTTTATTGAAGGTTAAGATGTTTTTCCCTTCTCCCGTAAAGATCTTTGCATGACAAAGATGATATGCAGGCTAATTAGACATTATTTAAGGACAAATACAATAAAAATAAAAGTGTATATATATATATAAATATATGTATATGATATATCAGAATCATATCAGATATGTAGTTTCCAGATATACATTATATTACATTATATTACATTATATTATATTATACTTGTGCTGGACAGCAAATTACATTATAAATAACACACACACACACACACACACACACATATATATACACATATATATATATGTGTGTGTGTGTGTGTGTGTGTGTGTGTGTGTGTGTGTGTGTAATTCCTTTATATACAGCATATATTTATATTTGAAATATTACCCTTATTTAAAACTGCTTGTTTTCAAATGTGGGGCATACAGTATATTTCATTGTCATCTGCAAAACTTTGTATCTCCAAAAAGCATTTTTATAATTTTATGAGAGAATGAAAAGAAACCTCGTCAGATTTCAAAGGACATCAATGTAACAATATCTTCAGAGCCACTGTGGAGCATTTCTATTGGTCTATTCTTCATGAAGACCACAAGCAATCACAGTAAATGTGTAACACATTTATTTAACAGCATAGAACATCCTCACTGTTGCCCAAAATTCTGATATGGTGTAAAGAACAGCTTTAGATTCAAATTAGGCCTAAAAGTGAAATGTAGGAGGTATATATATATATATATATATATATATATATATATATATATATATATATATATATATATGTATACATTTTTCTTACTCATAATCACTATAATTCATATTTATGTAGATGTTTACTGCATGTATGTACATATATGTATTCACATACCAGCCAGACATATATGCATATGTGTCCAGCATTCACACATATTTACACATGTACAATATATATGTACATATATTTAAAAATACACAGGACTCTGTACAGGGGCCCTCTGTACACATTTACACCACGTAAAAAAATGAAGCCAGGGATTAAATTCAAACACTATTTCTGTCCGAATGTGTATCCATTAAGTAAGCGTGTGTGCCTCTGTTTGGTGTGTAAGGTGAGGCTGTGTGTTGTTGGTGGAATATGTCGGATAGTGCTTTATTTCCAGTGGCAGCGCTGCTCCTAATCCTGCTTTGTAGTGAAATTTTGTGCTGGAGAGAGAGAGAGAGAGAGGAGCCTGCGAACACACGGTTACACAAGCCCCTGCAGAAGCTGAACAGAGCCAATCCTTTTGTGCCGGAGCAGGAGGAGAGACGGGAGGCAGTGTGTGGAGGAGGATTCGCCTGTTTCTGGCCCCAGCTCTGCTTTCTGGGAGGCCCTAAATTATTCAAATTGTTGCAATAGAGTATCTGGCCAAGCGGCTGATTTGCAGTATATTTCGGGTAAGCGTGGATGTCACAGTTTCCCCTCTAGGCTCCTGCGCTGGGAAAAAAATTGGCCTCATGCAAGCCAGGCTCTGTAGTTGGGCGGAGAGAGGAGGCACTGTGAATGAATTCTGAAGGAATGTGGCAAAAAAAGGTGACGTGTGGAATCAGGGAGAAAGCAGGTCCTGCTAAACACCTCAAACCTTCTCTTATTCCAGGAACTTTAGCTACTGTAACTTTTTGCCTTTCACAGACGTCTGTACATACACAGCAGGCCCAGGCCACAGGAGACACTCTTATTGAGTTACATGGGATTGACTCAGTAGGAGCAATGCGTGGGCTTTGCCGCCACCTAGTGGACACTTGTTTCTCCTTCACATGTTCAGCTACAGAGGACAGAGGGCATTTAGAGGGTGCATGAAATGTTTTTGGTTGCATTTTCTGCTCTAGATAAACACACCTACAGACGCCTTTGAGGTGTGAGGTGAGGGCAGGTTATGTTCAAAGCATTTGTACCTTTTTTTTAATGCAGTATATATTTTTTGTCTGTGTCCAGAGCTGGATTTAACCTTGAATCTGGAGCAAATGAAAGGATAGTATTAGCATTTTTATATTAGATCTTAATTTTGAGATTATTATTAAAAACATGCATGATATATACTTGTATAGACTGAATATTTCACTGATTATAATGTTATGTATTTAGTAATCTGGACATTTTATTGCCTATTTAGTAATTTGACAAATCAGATGATTCGGTTAATCTGGTGTAATACAACGTATTTGTGTGGAAATCTAATAGATTTCAGTGATATATATATATATATATATATATGACATATTAGCCTTATAACATTTACCACACTGCCAGTTATCAAATGTAGGGCAAACTGTATATTTCATTTGTATATCAGCATATCTTTGCAGTCACAAAAAAACCTTGTATCTCCAAATAGCAGTTTTACAAGATAAGGAAATATACACTAAATATAGACTATAAACACTCCAGCAGCAGCACTGCTGTGTCTGATCCACTCGTACCACCAGCCCAATACACACTACTAACACACTCGCCACCAGCATGTCGGTCAGAGTCACTGCAGTGCTGGGAATGACTGACCCACCACCCAAATACTACAGTCCGCTCTGTGGTGGTCAGTCCTGTAGGGTGAAAGGAGGCTACTAACAAAGTCTGCAGAGAAGCAGCTGGATACAGTCTGGAATTAGAGAACTACACAGTGCTCCTATATGGTGAGTGGAGTGTAGAAACAAGGAGGTGGTTTTAATGACGTGGCTGATGAATGGACCAATATAAATTAAACAGAAATGACTTCATTCATTGACTTCCATTGAAAAACACCTGTGTTGGGGGGAACCGTCCGTATTTTCCCAACCTCCCCCTACAGGCATACACACTCACACACACCCTCGCTGTCTTGTTGCCCTTTGTAAGCTGTTGTTTCTGTAAACTGAGTCAGAGAGTGTGACATTTTGCTTGGCGTTGGGTTTGAAGTGCAGAACTCTGGAGCTCTGGAGCCTCTTTTGTTTGGGCTTTTTTTTTTTCTACCCAAGCTCTGAACCACACTGCAGCTTAGAACCCAGCAGCAGCCGTTAGAGCTGAACTCCCATACACTGCTGTTACACTGTGTTTCCGAGACGCTCATCAGTGTCCCGCTGTCCTCCCCATAACCCGCAGGTCATGAGTATTATCCTCAAAGGGCCGGTGTGGCTGGTGGTTTTCACCTGAGCCAGGAGGCAGGAGCTCCCCTCCTCTGGCTAATCAAGTGTTCTTTAGGCCCGGAGAACAGTGGAACAGTGGAACAGTGGAACAGTGGCCCTGCGGCAGGCGTGTCCTTGTCATTCTCGCTGGCTTTTTATCTATCGGGAGCGCTCGGGAGACTGACAGTTTAATGAACATTGATTGGCTTTTTATGCCTGCTGTTTCCCTCATTATGGCGATGAGATGGACTTCTGTGGGCCCGGTCTGCCCTTCGAACAGTGTGAATCATTACACAGCTTATCTCAGATACATCTTAATTAAGATGCCCGCTCCAACTCAATATTAAGGACGTAACTAATAGATCTGTTTATCAGGGCGGCGTCTGTGGCTTTGAATTCAGATATGATAAAGCAGTTTGCAGAGCTGTGTACGGAGCAGGCCAGCAACATCATGTCATACATTTACATTTAATGCATTTAGCAGATGCTCTTCTCCACAGCGACTCACAAAAGGGCTTGACTGGTCACTCAGAAAATACTGTTAGCTAGTTTGTAGAGACTACGGTAGTGAGGTGGGACCTCAGTCTGTGTTTGGAGACAGCGAGCGACTCCCAGAGGAAGTTCGTTTCAACACTTGGGTGCCAGGCCAGAAAAAAGCCTGGACGCTTGTCTTCCATGGATCTTAAGGGATGGCGGGTCGAGCCGAGCCGTACTTGAAGCTAAAAGGGCTCTTGGTGCAGATCGGCTGATGGAGAAATGTGTGAATTTGGGCTGCTGTTCTATGGCATGGGATTAGTGTATCGCTGTCACGCCTAGTATCTGTGCAGGATATTTTTGGCTATTTTACTTTTCACATGATTTAAATAGACATATTACTAAATATTCTTCATAGAAATTCTTCAAAATATATAACATAGAAATTCTTCAAAAACAGCTTGGAATAATTACCAAAAAAAAAAAAAAAAAAAAAAAAAAAAAAAAAAATATATATATATATATATATATATATATATATATATATATATATATATATATAAATTCATTAAACAGCAAAAAAATATATATATTAAATAAAATAAATGAATATAAATTAAAAAATTATTTAAAATAATTTTAAAATAAAATAAATAAATAAATGCAATGTATTTAAAAAGTACAATTATTTTGACCATCGCCATCAGGTACGGAGGAGCCGTCTGTTCTTGTCTTTGTAGGCCAGCATCATACAGATACATGTATGAGGTCTGTTCACGCTGGTGACTGCACAAGATACTGTGTATTAATGGCTACGACAGTGTCAGCATTAAGGATACTGATGTTGTACTGAAGTCTGCAATATGCAAATATAAGGACGTGATGTGATTAAGGGATGTTTAAGGTGTCCCTGTTATTATAATGTGCATTATGATGCTGTATGCAGTCCTAGTCGAACGCTTGGACACACCTGGTTCAACATGTGCTGATCATCGTCTTAAAAAACAGACAGTCAGGGTGCCAGGGTGACCATACTTTGGTTTCCAAAGTAAATAAATGAATAAAAATAAAAGGACCTCTGTAGTTAGGACGTTGGGGCATACTGTAGCTACATGGTTTGAGAGGTATTTCCACCCTCACACACACACACACACACACACACACACACACACACACACACACACTACCACGGCTCTACAACTTAGGCCTACTTAACCCCTATCCCCCAGCCACAACATCCTAACTACAGTGGATACCTGTGTGTCCTCAGTGTCCTCTTTTTTGGAAATATGTCCACAGTAGCACTCGGATCGATCAAAGGCTTCTAAGAGCAACTGGATCTTTTTACCAAATAAACTCTTGTTACATCGACTTGCTTTGAAAGTTAGGAAGGCTTTCTTTCTTCTCCTGTAAAGGTGCTGTTCTGGAGATACAAGTTTTTTGTCAGACAGTGCTGATATATAGCCTTACATTTACTAATGGTGTAGTGAAGGCTGCAATATGCAGATCAATCAACAGTGTGAGCGTTTTTCTGTGCTCTATGAGCATCCTGACCAATCACAGACGTTCTTTAGATATGTATATGAATCAAGACCATCCTGCACAAGATACTGTGTATTAATGGCTACGACAGTGTCAGCATTATGAATACTGATGTTGTACTGAAGTCTGCAATATGCAAATATAAAGATGTGATGTGATTATGGGATGATTAAGGTGTCCCTGTTATTATAATGTACATTATGATGCTGTATGCAGTCCTAGTCGAACGCTTGGACACACCTGGTTCAACATGTGCTGATCATCGTCTTAAAAAACAGACAGTCAGGGTGCCAGGGTGACCATACTTTGGTTTCCAAAGTAAATAAATGAATATTTATTTATTTTTAATGTTAATTATGGTGTATTTGAATATGCAAATTAATATGATAATTACACTGTGTAGCTATGATTTAGCTATGCTGTGTCATATATAATATTTAATTAACAGTGCAGTCCTAATACTATAGTTGGTTTATGCATCCCTAGTGAACATTAGCACAGGACCTATTTTAAGTGCAGATGCTGGTCTGTTCGACAGGGGTCAGGGGGACTATTGCCAGCTGATTGCAGCTGCTTCCACAACTGATAATGGAAGAGATCTTCAGATACAGGGAAAAGAGGAGCTTTTTGATTAAGCATTCCATCTATCCTCACATCAATTAGAGGAATGGAATGTCAATTAACTCCCTTTATTTATTGAATTATGTCTCTCCCAGGAGTAACCCCCCCCCCCTCCTCCTTGATGCAGCTCATTTGACTTTCATGAAATGTGTTTCATTCAGGCATGTGATTAGATAAGTTTTGTGTTCATTATTTACACTGGAAGCAAACGCGCAGTTTAATGAATGTACCGCCGCTTCGGAAAGGCTGGGAAAGTGAGATTTTTGGAAGCAGCTACTGTGACTCCAGTCATGTGTATGGAGAAATGTGTGAATTTGGGCTGCTGTTGTAGGTGCAGTGTGAGACTGCAGTGCGTTAGAAGGGCTTTCCTGTTTGTTTTGTTGGTGTCGTTGTCTTTGTGTTTGACGGGGCACTGCACACATTTGTGGGTCATTTATGAACTGTGTGTTTTGAGAGGCAGTAAGCATAATAAGCGTGTATTGAAATAACGTGTGTTATTATGGCGTGGGATTATCACTGTGTAACACTGTCACACCTTGTATCTTTCACTTTTGGAATGATTTCAATAGACCAGTAGAAATTCTCCAAAAACGGCTTGGAATGAAATTGAAAAAAAATTAAAATTAAAAAATATTAAATTTGTTCACAAATAATTGTAAGTTTATTTGGAATTATTTTTTTTATTTGGTTTAAATTAAATGTTAAAAAAAGCTAATTCCATAATCCCATTATTCCATACTACTACTACTACTAACAATAATAATAATAATAATAATAATAATAATGAAAATAATAACATTAATCGAATTAATGTCATTTTTATTGCTATTATTATTTGATTTTATATGATTTTATATGATTTTATGATTTTATGATTATATGATTTTAGGCAGAATTGAGGAGTTTGAGGTGTTGGGGGTCCTCCAGACAGAAATCTGAATAAATGTTTTTCCTAAAATGGCTGTTGGACTTCTGCTGTGTAATTAAGTATATATGATATATATATATTTTTTGAAGAAGTCCTCTCCTCCGAGGCTCTGAGAAGCAGTTACTGCCACTCACACTCACACGCTCATCCCTGCTGGCATGGATCTGTCTGCTGGCATCAGCCTGCTCCTCAGTAACGCTGATGCAGAACTGTTGTGATTTGCTTTCACTCAGAGTTAATAGTGAGATACTGTCTGGAGGTCAGTCTCTCTCTCTCCCTCAGTATGTCTCTCACTCAGTCTCTCTCTCTCCCTCAGTATGTCTCTCACTTTCTCCATCAATCTCTCTCTCAATGTCTCACTCATACCCTCTCTGCCTCGCCTGTCCTGTTCTCTGTCACCCACCAACTCTCTGTTTCTCTCTCTCTCACCCACCAACTCTCTGTTTCTCTCTCTCTCACCCTCTCATTCTCACTGTCTCTCTCACCCTTTCATTCTCACTGTCTCTCTCACCCTCTCATTCTCACTGTCTCTCTCACCCTCTCATTCTCACTGTCTCTCTCACCCTCTCATTCCCTCTGTCTCTCTCACCCTTTCATTCCCTCTGTCTCTCTCACCCTTTCATTCCCTCTGTCTCTCTCACCCTTTCATTCTCACTGTCTCTCTCACCCTCTCATTCTCACTGTCTCTCTCACCCTTTCATTCTCACTGTCTCTCTCACCCTCTCATTCTCACTGTCTCTCTCACCCTTTCATTCCCTCTGTCTCTCTCACCCTCTCATTCTCACTGTCTCTCTCACCCTCTCATTCTCACTGTCTCTCTCACCCTTTCATTCCCTCTGTCTCTCTCACCCTCTCATTCCCTCTGTCTCTCTCACCCTCTCATTCTCACTGTCTCTCTCACCCTCTCATTCCCTCTGTCTCTCTCACCCTTTCATTCTCACTGTCTCTCTCACCCTCTCATTCTCACTGTCTCTCTCACCCTTTCATTCCCTCTGTCTCTCTCACCCTCTCATTCTCACTGTCTCTCTCACCCTCTCATTCTCACTGTCTCTCTCACCCTTTCATTCCCTCTGTCTCTCTCACCCTCTCATTCCCTCTGTCTCTCTCACCCTCTCATTCTCACTGTCTCTCTCACCCTCTCATTCTCACTGTCTCTCTCACCCTCTCATTCCCTCTGTCTCTCTCACCCTCTCATTCTCACTGTCTCTCTCACCCTCTCATTCCCTCTGTCTCTCTCACCCTTTCATTCTCACTGTCTCTCTCACCCTCTCATTCCCTCTGTCTCTCTCACCCTTTCATTCTCTCTGTCTCTCTCACCCCTCCCTTGGTCTCATTCCCTTTCTCTCTCTCTCTCTCTCTGTCTCTCTCTCTCTCTCTCTCTCTCTTTCTCTCTCTCTCTCTCTCTCTCTGTCTCTCTCTCTCTCTCTCTCCCTCCCCTCTGCAGACAGTGCTGCTTCCTGCTCTGTGTGGTGATCAGGGTGTAAAATTAGAATTGGCGAGGCCCCAGGGACGACTGAAAAGCAACTAATCGCACATAATAACATATTGATCGGGGTGTAATTGTAGACTTTGTCAGCGGTTTGTTTGCTTCAATATGGAGGGCGGGCGTTTTTCAGATGGAGTTTTCACAGCTGTGAGGACTAAATGAATATTTGTCTCTGCTGCCTCCATTCTGCTTTGTGACAAGTGTACAACTGCATTTACTGCTATATGTGTGTGTGTATTTGTGTGTTTGTGTGTGTTCAATATAGTTCTATTACACTCCCTTTATTTACTTTATTCAATCACTTTCATTCAGTGACTGAAATTATGGGTACATTTTCAATACATGCGATTGCTTCAGTCTTCTTGTGCTTTTGACTGATGAAGGAATCAGTTCTGTGATTTGTTTTGCTCAGACCGTCACAAACACCTCAGTACACTCTTCAGAAACCTTATTGGACACACCCTGGATTGTGGATGGGGGACATGGTCACAGTTTAAGGCGAGAGACCTTGAAGCAACGTTATGGAGCAGTTTTACCTTAAAACAGCAGCTTCAGAATCATGCTGAAGCTCCACTGACTGTAACAGGGAGAGCGGCGTCTCCGTCATTCCCACTCCAGGCCGAAACTGCCGCTGCTACTGCACTACTCCACCACTTCAGTCCACATGCTTCTTTACCTTCAGAAGCTGCTTCTGTTTCTCTTAGCTTCTCCACAAATTCATGTGTACAGCTGTCCAAATGCAGTATGTGCAAATGCATTGTTTAATGGCAATGTAGCTGGGTGTATTGGCTAAGGTACATACCCCATATTATCAAAAGTATTTACTCACCCATTCAAAAAGTTGAATTCCGGTGTCCCAATCAATTCTATGGCCACAGGTGTATAAAACCAAGCACCTAGGCATGCAGACTGCTTCTGCAAACATTAGTGAAAGAATGGGTCGCTCCCAGGAGCTCAGTGCATTCCAGCATAGTACCGTGATTATAGCAACTATAGGTCACCAACTTTCTGCAGAGTCATTCGCTACAGACCATACTTCAGGTGGCCTTCAGATTAGCTCAGGAACGGTGCGTCGAGAGCTTCATGGAATGAGCACACTGCCACTGGACTGTTCTGTGGAGTAACGTGCTCATGCTCATGTAATCATGCTTCTCCATCTGGCAGTCCGATAGACGAGTCTGGGTTTGCCGGTTGCCAGGAGAACGGTACTTGTCTGACTGCATTGTGCCAAGTGTAAAGTTTGGTGGAGGGGGGATTATGGTGTGGGGTTGTTTTTTTCAGGAGTTGGGATCAACCCCTTAGTTCTAGTGAAAGGATTTTTAATGTTCATATGCCTGCAAAGACAAGTGAGCGAATACTTTTGCCAATATTTTGTCCCTCGAAGCTAATGACTAGGTGCTATAATTATTAGCCTAAATGAATTTCTGTGCACTTTTTATCTCACAGAAAAAAGCTGTAATGGTTAAAACGCTTCATTTTTTTTTTACTGGGTTTATTAGCTAAACCACCAAGGCATTAGCACTAGTTTATCTTGAATGTCAGCAAGCTTATTAGCTAAATTAGTTTACAGATACTCCCAAAAATAGATTTAATAAAACAAACCGTCATGCTCATTGTTATAAAATGACAAAATAAAAAAAATATAGAAGAAATATTGGCACTATTTATCTGAAATTAATTACATTAGATTAGTCAACAGCTAAAGCTCAACTTGAAAACAGGCTTTCTTGGCGTGTAGAGTTTAATAAACAGTGCTGAAGCTGACAGGTTCATGGGAAATGTAAGGTCTACAAGAATTGTCCAGATGGAGGAATCTCAGCATGCAGGTGTTTATGTAAATATTAGAATAGGAGATAACTAAGTGAGTGCTCATGGATGATGGAGGATTCCATGGATGGAGGTCCAATTTTATTGTTTATCTGTTTATATTTTCATGCTAATTGCTCAGTTAATCATTCAAATAATTGAGTAATTACTTGATTACTAATATAAACTGTACCAACAGCCCTATTGCTTGCATTATACCTGGTACATGGCTGCATTTTAGCGGTGTGGAGGACGGTTTTCCATTTTCCTTGAGAATCACATGCAGCTAAATGTGTGCAGTGAAACATATAATGTGTTTTGTGTGTGTGTGTGTGTGTGTGTGTATGTTCACTTCAAACACACTTGTTCTCATCATGCAAGAGGACCATAAAAAATTTCTAATTAGATCCGGTCTGTATGTGTGTGTATGTGTGAGTGTGTGTGAGTGTTATCCCAGAATGGCGCTCTCTCTTGCTCCCCGGTCTCTTTTCCTCACCTCTCCACTTACAACTTCCACAAAAAGCCCCTCACAGACTCTGTAGCGTAGCTTTGATCTGTGTCTCCTTTGTCTGCTATTTTTATTCACTCCTGCCCCCTCCCAGCGCTGCCGAGTCACAGCGGACATTTCATGCCCGGCTGCTCTGCGTAATACGTTCCTACGAAGCGTTTCAGAGCTCTCTGGGTGTGGAAGGACAGGTACGGCGCTCAATCCAGAGAACCTTTACCCTCTCCTGCCCTGGCTCAATCAGGCCCGGGCGGCGTGTGCCAGCATGCAGATGGAATGTGGTTCAAACAGCGGATCAGATCTGATCCCTCACCTGTCGAGGCCTTTAATAGGCAGCAGCGTGGGTTCAGGACGGAGCTCAGGCACATGACAGGGGCACGATGCCCTCTTTGCTGAAGTGCAGGAGTACGTGACTAGTGTAATGTCACGTCAAAGACACAGTGACTGAGTTTTAAACCATCTTATGTTCAAAGACAGTCAGAAAACTGCTGTGCTACAAGATCGTGACCACTAGTTGCCACTTATACATTAAAATATCAATATCATACAGAAGAAGTACACAGAATGTGTGGTGGCTCAGCAGTTAGTGCGCCGGGATATCGATAACGGGGTTGTGGGTTTGATTCCCGGGCTCGGCAAGCTGCCACTGTTGGGCCCTTGAGCAAGGCCCTTTACCCTCTCTGCTCCCCGGGCGCTGGAGTTGGGTGCCCACCGCTCTGGGTGTGTGTGTACTCACTGCCCCTAGCTCACTAGTGTGTGTGTATGTGTGTTTGTGTTCACTATCACAGATGGGTCAAATGCGGAGGACACATTTCGCTGTACAAATACGTGCATCTTTAGAATATCAGAATATTAGGACCATCTACCTGGTTGTGCGAGTAAACCACCCTTGGTCTGAATTCACCTCGGAATAGACTATATTAGTTGACTGAGGGTATTCCTTATAGAGGGTAACTGTTCCATGGTGGCATGTCGATTGCCCTGTACCACTCTAGGCTGATCAGATGATCATTAGTGACTAATAAATGTACTAACCTCTGCTGAACAGACCTCTGCTGAAGCTGACAGGTAGAAGACCCAGCAACTGTCCTGAGCTTTTTTGAAGAACTAATAAACCCCCCACCCCTTCCCTCCTTCTCTCTTCTCCATCCACAGAGGCGTCCATCCTCAGCTATGACGGCAGTATGTACATGAAGGTGGTGATGCCCACGGTCATGCACACAGAGGCGGAGGACGTCTCCCTGCGCTTCATGTCCCAGAGAGCTTACGGCCTGCTGATGGCCACCACCTCGCGCGACTCGGCCGACACGCTGCGGCTGGAGCTGGACGGCAGCCGCGTCAAGCTGACGGTCAACCTAGGTATCGTATACAAGCCCCTCCTCCTTCAGGATGCAGTGTCTCCTCTCTCTCTTTCTCTCTCTCTCTCTCTCTCTCTCTCTCTCTCTCTCTCTCTTTCTGTCGCTCTCTCTCTCTCTTTCTATCTGTACTTCATTCTCTTCCTTTTCCCCCTCATGCCACCATCACACCGCATCATCAGTAAAGACTAAACAGGAGGTGTTTCTGTAACTGTTACTTGTCTTAAATGCATGGATTTCCAGACTAAGACTAACTGCATTCATTGGATATTTGAAGGATTTGATGTGACAGATTTTTTTGGTTGTTTTTTTTTAGTGCAGCATTTTTCTTTTTTTCACATTTCATGAACCTAACTCGAACGCTGACCTACTAATTAACATGTTCGGCCCATCTTTTGAACCTTTTAGACCTTGGTCATTTTCATGGTTGTGAAGAACCACAGTATTTTTTGAGACAGTCACACCACTCGTCGACTTCGGCCAAACGTAGAGATTAATCATCCTTTATATGACGATTTTAATGGTGAATTTTATACACTACTCACATCATAAGTGTTGTGACTTTCTAATTCTCAATGTAACACTAATTAATTTTTCTCTTTTTTTCAAAGTCAGTAATTCAGTATTTCTCTTCTCATAAGTCTTGGTTTCCGTCTCCCATCTGGTTCCAGTTGTATTTTGTTGTCTTCTGTTGGTTGGTATTCTTAATTTCCCCTCCTTTAAACCTGTCTCTTCTTTAAAGCATCCCTAGTTCTCAGATACACATTCTCCATGCTTTGTCAAAAGATGGTATTCACCCCTTCAAAGGCCTTTAGCCTGCGGCCCGGTCGGCAAACAGCCCGATAACAGAGCGCTCAGTCTGACCTGCAGCTGGTAGCACGTCACCGTCCTCGTCGTTTACCACTTTTACCCAAAATCAGTGCCCGCCGAATACCCTTCAATAGCCTTTAGCTTGTCCAGCAGTGCTTAAGTCCAGCCATACATTCTCATATCTACAGTAGATACAAGACTGAGTCTGATTTTGCCTCGTTTTGTTAAAAAATACGCTCCAAGCTGGACTGGAGATCTTTCCCTTTTACCGTCCTTCTACTCTCGAATTACCCAAGCACTGAAATATAACACATGCACATCCATTACTGCAGTCCTTCCAAATTCACGTCAGGATCCAGCTGAACACCCTAAGCAGATTTAAAAGTGCAGCTGTTTGTTAACACCTGTAGCTTCAGTCGCTCTACGTAAGAAGTAAAGTTGACTCTCCTAGCGTCGTGCCGCGTCACGTCGGCTCACTCTGGTAGCTGCAGTAGGAGGTACAGTGGCCACTGCATGGTGCTGGTGCTAATTGGATCGAGGCTGTTTGCTCCCACTTTTCTGTTGCGGTTGACGACACATGAACAAATCCAGCCAGACGGAGCCCAACCCAGATCATTATAAGAGGCCCATGAGCGCACATCACAGGCTGAAAACATCCACCTGGATAAAACTATCACTTCCAGGTTCCTTTGGAGAACTTAGGCCATGCTGCCTTCTCAGGAACAAGAGCTATGAAGAAAGCTCCCAGCTTCACTCTCCTCAGGTTTGATGCTCCCAAAACAATAGAGGAAGAATTTTTTCAGGACTGTTAAAGAGCAAACAGGATGCCAGAGCTATCAGAGCGGCATTGCCCCTGCACCATCTTCTTGCTAAATATCAGACATATGAATTAATAGCCTGTTTAGTCAACAAGTTGGTGTGATGACTCCGGGGCAAGAGTTAAACCAGTAGATTCAGAGAATTGAAGGAAGAATACAGATCTGGGTTGGAGATTCTGTGTGGTTGGTCAACTACAAGTGGCCATTTTATGAAGCTAGCATTTAGCAAACGCAGAGCGTTCACACTCTGCTTAATAAATCGAATTGGGTTTAAAAGTGAATTATAGCTTTTAAAGGTAAGGACAGTAAATCTTCATGAATTCCTGCAAAATTAATTGTAGAATTCACTTGATTCCATTCATTCACAATTTCAGACATGTTTGCCTAATGGTAGTAGACATACAGTACAAGATCACCAATTTGCATATATCTATATATTAATAAAAAGGTGTAAAATGGCCGCGTCTCTGCATGTGGACGTCCCCGGAAGGGTGGAATTATTGTTTTTGGATGTCTGCAGCTGTAACCTTGAAGGATGCAATTTCATCTGTCATTTATTCTTCCCCATCTAGACTGTATCAGGATTAACTGTAACTCCAGTAAGTTAACACTCAAGTTTCATTTTGTTTCTAATGATTCTCTTGTTGAAAGGAAATGTATTGAGTGTCTTTGCTCTTTCCTTTAGTGCAAGAGTTTGCACTTGTTCAAAAGGTTGGATGATGAGTCTAAGGTCGCTGATGCTAATGCATTTTAGTGGTGACTTAATAATCGTGCTGTTTTGCTTATTCTATGAAAAGAAACAACTGATATCATAATAAACAATAATATATAAATAAATAAATTGTGCACAAAAGTGCTTGCAGTTATCCCAGCTTATTCCAGGGCCAAGAGGTACATAAGCAGTTGCCTAGGTAGGGAGCCACATCTCCAAGTCATAATATTATTATTATTTTTTATTCATTTATTTATTTGTTTATTTATTCTATGAGACAGAATAATAGAGTAGATATTATATAACAGCTTTGGTTCAGTATGCAAAGGGCACTTTAAAATACACCGCAAAATTTAATTGATTTTATATATATATTTGGGGGGGGGGGGGGTTAAAATGCTGGTTAGGTGGCCATACATTGTTCAGACATTAGTATTTAGTATATTTCCTGTAATTAATTACATGGTATCTACACAGTACTGAAAAAGAAATGCTGAATTTGATGAAACTCCAATAATTACAGCTATAGCTTGTGTGTGTATACATCAGTGCATGCAAATTTGTACATGTGTATATACATATATATAATGATTACTCCTGCATGCTGAATATGGATATTTGTAAGTAATATTTGTGTTTAGGACTAAAGTCCTAAAGTCAGATTATGAAGTCACCACTTACTTTAACTGTTATATACATATGTGCATAATTCCTCTTGTAAACAGAGCTTTCAGTATTTATTATAGACGGATTTAATGTTATATATAAATTATGAGATGCCCTGGCTTATTACTGGACACCTGATTGAAAAATACTTATTTTTACCAATTCAATTATTATAGGAGCACATTGAGGCCATTGAGCACATATTTTTAATTATACGAAATAAACAAAACAATGAAAATTGGGGAATTCATGAATTGCTCTGTCATCAAATTCAGTGTGAGTTCAAGTTTAGTTCAAGCTCTGTTTCCAGAGGAAATGCCAAGTGTTCACTCAGCAGGCTCGGTTTGCGTCAGGCCTGTTATCTGTTCTAGATGTGTGTGTTTCTTTCTTTGTGCTTAGTGTATCACAAAGAAACAGCTGTTTACGTAGAGGACAATCAACTGCTTTTACTCATAAACTGGCTTTGGGTACCCTCACTGAAGATGCTACACTTACCTCATGTAGACTGAACGCAAGATGCAGGTGTTTTCTGCAACATACACTTTCAGAAATACAGGTGCTACAAAGGGTTCTTTGAGCGATGGCATAAAAGAACCACTTTTGCTTCTATTAAGAATCATTTTTGTAAAAGAGATTCAATGAACTTAATGAACTTTCACTTGATGTGAAGGTTCTTCACCAAACTCCCTCTCACACTCAGCCATATATAAACCCTCAGTCTTCGCACCCTCCGCCTCCCCGTCCCCCCCTTTTCACCTTTTTCTCACCTCCAGCGGGGGGCCTTCAGCTTTACACATCCACCTAGAAGCAGCACTGAACTCCAGCCCAAAAGCCCACTGAGTTCACCCCACCATTACAGACATTTAAGGCATGGGACATACTGGCAAACGGGTCTTTTTTCGGAATCAAAAGTGGACGGGGTTCCTCTATAACATTACTCAAGGAACCTTTCGTAGGCTGTTTAGAGTGTACGGCACCGCACTCTCAAAAGTCTGAGGACACCCTACAGAACCCTGCTGTTCTCTCAGTTCCAGTCAAAACAGCTGTTAGATATTCTTTTATTCCATTTTTCAGGATCAGGAAAAAGGAGGAACGTTTATTTAACAGACCATTTAACAGAATCCTCAACGTCTAACTCTAACATCAGACCTTTGAGTGTTTAGCGCTCCACCTTTACTTTCACTACAGCCTCCATTCTTCTCAGGAGACTCACTCCGCAGAGCTCTGTAGGAGATGTTTCCACACCCCCAAAGCCCAGTTTTAGAAGTTGGAGCATTTCTGCCTTTGTTCGATGATGTTAAGGTCTGGACTCTGGACTGGTCAGTGATTAGATCGTATGTCCTTTGTTTTTGTAGTTCTTCTGTTGGCTTTTCTCAGTGGGAGCTTCTTGATCAGCTCCATGTCAGTTTTAGACCCACAGTGTTGAGTGGATTTCTCACAGTGGGAGGATGGACACCAACACCTGTAGATGTTTTCTTGACCTTTTCTTGAAGATGGAAGCTTTAAGTGCTGTTTTGAATCGGTGGCCTTGGTCTATCAGATTTTTCATGGTTATGAGTCCAAATTTCTGTAGATCTGGAACTTTTGGAAAGTCACTTTTGCTGTTCCAGTGCCAGTGGAGTATCTTATCTGCTTAACTAAGCTCTTCAGAAACATCTCCTGAACTCCATGACTGTTTTGACTGGAAATACAGTGGATCAGGGTGGTCTCTGGCTTTTAAACAGTACTATACATTATAGGAATCAATTCATTTTGAAATCAATTATTCAACTACTTTACCGGACACTAGATTCATATCACAGCAACTTTTCCATCAGCAGACTTTAGTTTTTACTACATTGTTCAGTAAAAGAAATGGTTGTGTTTTGGTTGTGTCAGTCAGAGAGTGAAAGCTTGTGACAGCGGGAACACAAGTAGAGATCAGGAGAGCATGTGCATCAGGGTGTACTAATCTGTAAATAGCTTGTATGACTTATGGAAATTCATATCAGTGTAATTGAGGTCTGTTAGTGAGCTGTGTGTGTTTACGCTGTCCATAATTTGGCGGCCACTGGGATGTCATCATAAACTGTCTCCATCCATCACGGGGCGCAAGCGCTGGATAGCTTGTCACATCCGCAGCCGCCGCCATTCTAGATTAGTCTCGCGTCCTTTACCTCCGTCAGCTCCTAATTTCCACCTTTCAGATCAATGTAATTCCACCGCTGCTGTGATGGACTGTCTTTTAATCAGGTTAATTAATCGTGCCCCAACCCCGACCACGCCTCCCCTGTGCTTTTAGGCGACACTTTATTTGAAGGCTCTGTACTTAAGGACTTTCTAAAACATGCTGCATCTGCATAGAGTAACATGTTTATAAAGCTATACGGATGTTTTAATGAGGTAAATGACACTGCATTGGGATAAGTGGGCTTAAACTAAAGACTAATACCTTATTGACGGGCAATATAATGACCACCCCTGGTTTGGAATGAGCTTAGCCTATTATCAGCTCCACTCACCATATAGGAGAACTGTGTAGTTTATAATTCCAGACTCAGGCCTGTCTGCTTCTCTGCATACTCTGTTATTGGCCTCCTTTTACCCTGTTCTTATAGAACTACACAGTGTTCCTACATGGTCAGTGGAGCTGATAGAATGGGCCAAGTTCATTCCAAACCAGGGGTGGTAATAATACTTTAATACGACTGTGTAAAAGCCCATTATGATGACTGACGTAAACCAACATAAACATTAGATGTCTTAAAGGCTGCTTATGTCAATTCTGAAGTCACTTCACTTCAGAAGGTGCTCTAACCCCTGTTGGAACATGCCTTCAAAAGTCTTCCTATAGGTTTATATAGGCTTATGTAGCTACTAATTGCATTATTAGTTGAAAAAAGGCACAATAAACACTTTACCACTCTGTTACAAAAATTATTGAGCCTTATTTATTATCTGTACATTAACTCTACATGTTAGTATTACTGGCAGCACTTTCATTTTTGTGGTTCTAGATAGTTCCAAGTCTATTCCTCCATATGTGTTTATTGCAACATTTTTATCTTGATTATGTCAGTTTGATGATGTCTATTAGACACTAACATAATTTTTGGTTGTTAAAAAGGGTTAAACCAACATCTGCACAGCTTGCCTGTGGTGTGATGGATATTTTAGGTGCTACAAGTGCTACTCTTTACTAAACAGGACATTATTCCAACTAATTATGCAATGTTTAGATTGAGAAGAGGTGGTACAGCACAGTGATTGTCTTGTTGGATGTTTGGAAAATGAGTTGCAAAGCAGATAGCAGTTAATGACTGGCCAAAAGGAGTGATTGCATTTGGACGTGGCCAAAGACCACAGTAGCTGAATCTGCACTTGTATGGAGGCGTACGGTCATACAGGTCTACCAGCAGTGGCAAATGTTTTTTCCTGAGAATTGTGTGAAATACAAAACCGTCAGCATGTTTTATGGCTTGTGAATGAAAATCGCTTCACTTCCAGACAAGAACTGCTTCTATAAATCAGCGCAGATCCTTCACCACTAATTTCTGAAGGAACACGCAGCAGGGAGCTGCATACCATCAGCATATGAAGCAGAGTGGCTAGCACAGGGCCTTTGCTCACTTCTGCTCAAGAATCACGAGAATAAGGAGACTGTCCTGTAGACTGGGATTTCTGCCACTGCTGGTAGACCTGTATGATCGTAAGCTTCCATACACCTACAGGTATTTATGGCCCGGTCATCCTTGTGCTTGTGTTCATTAACTCAAGTAGAAATACAGCATGGATGATCAATAAATGGGGTTGTTAACGAGACCTCTGCCTAATAAGTCGTATCACCTGTGAACAGTGCTACATAAATGTCTATGTTTAAATGAATGTCCCTTTAGTTTAAGGTCCTATAGGTTAATACAATGTCATTAACATGTTCTAATGTCTCAAAGGAAGCGGCCATCAAATAAGAAGTATAAAAAGGACCTGAACTATGACTGAGTAGTACTTTGTGTCCAGCAGGAGGACTATATGTCCACTGAGGGTACAGTGTGTCTAATTGGCTGACTGTGTGTACAGTAGAAGGACTATTTGTCCATTATGAGGAGAGTGTGTCCATCAAGAGGGCTGTGTTCAGCAGGGGGACAATGTGTTCAGTAGGAGGATTATTTGTCCATTATGAGGAGAGTATGTCCATCAAGAAGGCAGAGTTCAACAGGGGGACAGTGTGTTCAGTAGAAGGACTATTTGTCCATCATGAGGAGAGTATGTCCATCAAGAGGGCTGTGTTCAGCAGGGGGACAATGTGTTCAGTAGGAGGATTATTTGTCCATTATGAGGAGAGTATGTCCATCAAGAGGGCTGAGTTCAACAGGGGGACAGGGTGTTCAGTAGGAGGACTATTAGTTTCTCATGAGGCAAGTATGTCCATCAAGAGGGCAGAGTTCAACAGGGGGACAGTGTGTTCAGTAGGAGGACTATTTGTCCATTATGAGGAGAGTATGTCCATCAAGAAGGCAGAGTTCAACAGGGGGACAGTGTGTTCAGTAGAAGGACTATTTGTCCATCATGAGGAGAGTATGTCCATCAAGAGGGCTGTGTTCAGCAGGGGGACAATGTGTTCAGTAGGAGGATTATTTGTCCATTATGAGGAAAGTATGTCCATCAAGAGGGCCGAGTTCAACAGGGGGACAGTGTGTTCAGTAGAAGGACTATTTGTCCATCATGAGGAGAGTATGTCCATCAAGAGGGATGTGTTCAGCAGGAGGATTATTTGTCCATCATTAGATGAGTATGTCCATCAAAAAGGCCATGTTCAGCAGGGGGACTATGTGTACAGTAGGAGGGCTATTTGTCCATTATTAGGCGAATATGTCCATCAAGAGGGCCGTGTTAAGCGGGAGGACAATGTGTTCTGTAGGACTATAGTGTTTTTGAGTAAGAGGGCATACTGGACATTTGGAGGACAGTAATAAATAGGGTTGTTAAGTAGGCCTCTGCTTTACAGGTGTCAAACAAACGTCTTTCCCTCTAGTTTAAGGTCCTGGATGTCAATACAGTGTCATTAACGTCATAAACTTCTAGCACTTACCACCATATAACCAATAATCACTAAACTATTAATTACAGCGCTCATTCCTTATTCACATGTTTTAAAGTCTCAAAGAAAGTGGCCAAGTGTTACCTGCTCTTATATGGACTTTCCTGACCCCTGGTTTCTCTGAGTTTCTGTACGTCTGAGAGCTCTTTACTGGGAGTCTGAGGTCATTTATGTAAGACCAAGCGAGAGAGAGCTATTTCTGAAATCTAAATGACATGTATGATTACATATCTGGAATATACTGTACTTTCTAGCTGGTCTCTAATTTATCACCATGGGTTACTTTTCAAAGACTCAATCATTCCTGATTTAGTACGACCTCGCGGTGGCCATCTGAGCTGTTGGTGAGTCAGTTTAAAGTAGCGCTGTGACATTAAATGAGAGCTGGTTGTGGACAAATGACTTATAAAGAAATGGAATTGCACTTCGAGGAGATGAAGAAGTTAGTTTCCACATCTCAGAACTTTTCAGATATGTTTCAGAAATGTGCTCTAACCCTTTACTATGCAAACCGTTTCAAACATGATCTGAATGTGCTAGTGTGCCTGTTTTTCATTTAAAAATATATGTATGAAGCCAAGATTTATAGATTTTCATCATGATCTTCTACTTTGAACAATAAAGGAGTGCATAGGATGATATGTCAGACTTTTCTTTAATTTAATTCAATTTACATAAAGTGTTTCTGCCATCTAAAATAAGCTGTTAGTGATATGAAATCACTCAGAATTTTTAACAGCAATGACATGGCCCAGGCTGGTTGTAATCGTGGAACTGCAAATCTGGCAGCCTCCATCTAACACATTCGGATATTTGAACCAACACAAGGCTGCTGGTGCACGTGTTTTAATAAGTGAAATACTTTTAAGTCCAGCAAAAGACCTGATTGTACAGTATGGACATGTGGTTTTTTAGCAGATGCTCTTATAAAGAGTAAATTAACAGAATACATAAGCAGTCTAAGCCAAACCGATGCTTGGTGATGCTGCAGAGTCTAAAAACCTAAGAGAAAAGAGCCGTAGCAGAACATGAGCTTTTATTAATTTTCTAAATCAGTGTTAAACAATAAACCCTGGTTGAGCACAGAGGACAGTGAATAGAAATGACTGAAAGGACTTTGCTAACCTAAGTAAGGCCTAAAGTGATGAGTCTTCAGACCATGTCGGGAGCAACTGGGAGACTTAGAGGAGTTCAGGGTACCACAGCTAAAGGGCAAGACTCTAATGCAGTTAGGCTTAGCCTTACTGGCATCATTGGCTCCAGTGATAGGGTTGTATGTCCGGTTGGAAGGCTATACGTTCAGCTGTAGGATTATGTGTTTAACAAGATGACTGTATGTCCAGTAGGAGGACTGCCTGTCCAGCAGGTAAACCAGCAGCAGGACTGTGTGGAGCAGTGCATGTCCAACGGTAGTATTTTCCAGTGCCCAGCAGGGGGACTATATGTTCAGTGGTACGGTATGTCTAATTGGAGGACTGTGTGGACAGTAGGAGGACTATTTGTCCATTGTGAGGAGTGTGTATCCAGTATAAGGGCCATGTCCAGCAGGGGGACTATATGTTCAGGAGTACGGTATGTCTAATTGGAGGACTGTGTGGACAGTAGGAGGACTATTTGTCCATTGTGAGGAGTGTGTATCCAGTAAGAGGGCCATGTCCAACAGAGGGACTGTATGTTCAGGAGTACGGTATGTCTAATTGGAGGACTGTGTGGACAGTAGGAGGACTATTTGTCCATTGTGAGGAGTGTGTATCCAGTAAGAGGGGGTGTGTCCAGTAGGGGGACTGTATGTTCAGGGGTATGGTATGTCTAATTGGAGGACTGTGTGGACAGTAGGAGGACTATTTGTCCATTGTGAGGAGTGTGTATCCAGTATAAGGGCCATGTCCAGCAGGGGGACTATATGTTCAGTGGTACGGTATGTCTAATTGGAGGACTGTGTGGACAGTAGGAGGACTATTTGTCCATTGTGAGGAGTGTGTATCCAGTAAGAGGGGGCGTGTCCAGCAGAGGGACTATATGTTCAGTGGTACGGTATGTCTAATTGGAGGACTGTGTGGACAGTAGGAGGACTATTTGTCCATTGTGAGGAGTGTGTATCCAGTATAAGGGCCATGTCCAGCAGGGGGACTATATGTTCAGGAGTACGGTATGTCTAATTGGAGGACTGTGTGGACAGTAGGAGGACTATTTGTCCATTGTGAGGAGTGTGTATCCAGTAAGAGGGCCATGTCCAACAGAGGGACTGTATGTTCAGGAGTACGGTATGTCTAATTGGAGGACTGTGTGGACAGTAGGAGGACTATTTGTCCATTGTGAGGAGTGTGTATCCAGTAAGAGGGGGTGTGTCCAGTAGGGGGACTGTATGTTCAGGGGTATGGTATGTCTAATTGGAGGACTGTGTGGACAGTAGGAGGACTATTTGTCCATTGTGAGGAGTGTGTATCCAGTAAGAGGGGGCGTGTCCAGCAGAGGGACTATATGTTCAGTGGTACGGTATGTCTAATTGGAGGACTGTGTGGACAGTAGGAGGACAATTTGTCCATTGTGAGGAGTGTGTATCCAGTATAAGGGCCATGTCCAGCAGGGGGACTATATGTTCAGTGGAAAGGTATGTCTAATTGGAGGACTGTGTGGACAGTAGGAGGACTATTTGTCCATTGTGAGGAGTGTGTATCCAGTAAGAGGGGGCGTGTCCAGCAGGGGGACTATATGTTCAGTGGAAAGGTATGTCTAATTGGAGGACTGTGTGGACAGTAGAAGGACTATTTGTCCATTGTGAGGGGTGTGTATCCAGTAAGAGGGCCGTGTCCAGTAGGGGGACTGTATGTTCAGGAGTACGGTATGTCTAATTGGAGGACTGTGTGGACAGTAGGAGGACTATTTGTCCATTGTGATGAGTGTGTATCCAGTAAGAGGGCCGTGTCCAGTAGGGGGACTGTATGTTCAGGGGTACGGTATGTCTAATTGGAGGACTGTGTGGACAGTAGGAGGACTATTTGTCCATTGTGATGAGTGTGTATCCAGTAAGAGGGCTGTGTTTAGCAGGAGGACTATGTGTTCAGTAGGACTACAGCGTTGTTGAGTAAGAGGACATTGTGCAGACTTTGTGTTAAGTAAGGGAACTGCGTGGCCATAAGGAGGACCAGTATAACCAGTAGGTGGATTGCGAGTCCTATAGAAGGACAGTGTGTTTAATAAGAGCACTTTAGAGGCCCTTGTTAATAAAATTACTGGTTTCTAAAAATGAGACTCTACAACTGACCTTGTCACGGTTTTGATGATCCAACTAATTATTTTGGTATTTTGTAAATTTTGGGGAAATCTGAGAAAAATCTGGATGTGTTGAGTTGTGAAAGATAGCATATGGCATTTTAGGTGGTGTGTAATGTGTAACATTGTTAGTCAATAAATTAAACAAATGGATTGAGCCATTTCTAAAATACTGTATATGTATTTATATTGTATTTAAATTAATACATTTAGAAAAAAATATATTATTTATTTATTTATTTATTTATTTATTATAAATTCATATGTCATTACATTTATTCTAATCACACTGAAATTCCAGTTTGTCCAGCTTCAGGAGTGAGTGGTGTGTCGAAACCTCTTTATGAGTAAAAGCCATTTGATTTGATTCACAAATGTATTTTTCAAGAAAGATATTTCCAAACTTGAAATTTGAAAAATAAAGATTATTATTATTATTATGTAGCACAACTGTAAACATTTCAGAGAGAGCTTTTTGTTTTTTCTGTGTTATAATTCAATCATTTTGAATCAAACTTCTGCTTTCTATTACGGACAAGTGTTCTGATTTAATCCACAAAAATCATAAAACCCCTTTTTTGCGTGGATTGCGTGGATTTGGCGTAAGGTCCTAACTCACATTGCAGCAGTAGAAATGCAGTATATGCAGCTTTTTGATGCAGAGATAGAAAGCAAAGGTTTGATTGAGAGTGAAAAGATAAGAATGACATTAATTTTCATGACCGTCGTTCTCAGGCAAGGGACCAGAGACACTGTATGCTGGCCAAAAACTCAATGACAATGAGTGGCATACGGTGCGGGTGATCCGGCGCGGTAAAAGCTACAAGCTCACAGTTGACGATGACGTAGCTAAAGGTACTTCCCTTGGATTTGAATCTGAAAGACAGCTAAAAGAGTTACCCAGTTACATATAGTGTAGTGTCTCAGTGAACTGTATAACTGTATTAATGAATAGCAGTGGAAATCATGTAGAATAGCCATGAAGAACACTACATCTTTAGGATTTAAAGGGTATAGCACTTGGTGTATTGTGGATGGGTGGGATTAAACTTAGCTGTAGGCTAATGAAGTGGACATGTGAATGACTTTAAGAAAAGAGAGGGGGATATCAGCTCTTTAAATAATAATGTAAAGAACCTGTCTATATGAACTGCTTTCCAGTAAAGCCATACATCCAGGCCAAGAGTCAGTAAATAGAGCTTTATCCAACAGGCTTGTCTGAAAGTCCACAATTACCACAGTCTTCCAAACCACAGAAAGTCATCAGGGTTAGAAAGAGCACTTGGCTTCTAAAACAAGTTACATGATGAGGTCTTTACTTGGATTCCACACTTAAATCATCTCAAGGGTTGGGCAATAAAGCTTGGAGTGACTCTGCAACTTTGAAACTGCTTCAGCTTTATCATTAAAGCTGCAGTTTAAAGTCATTTGAAGGAATAGTATAGCTGCCTTTTTCTTCCCTCCCCCCCACGCCCCCCTCCCAACCTGCTGTGGTTGCAGGTCAGATGGTGGGCGACCACACCCGGCTCGAGTTCCACAACATAGAGACGGGCGTGATGACTGAGCGGCGCTTCGTCTCCCACATCCCATCCAGCTTCATCGGCCACCTGCAGAGCCTTAAGTTCAATGGCATGCTCTACATCGACCTGTGCAAGAACGGCGACATCGACTACTGCGAGCTGAACGCGCGTTTCGGGATGCGCTCCATCATCGCCGACCCCGTGACCTTCAAAGCCAAGAGCAGCTACCTGAGCCTGGCCACGCTGCAGGCCTACACATCCATGCACCTTTTCTTCCAGTTCAAAACCACTTCTCCGGACGGCATCATCCTCTTCAACAGCGGCGACGGAAACGACTTCATCGCCGTGGAACTGGTGAAAGGGTAAGGCAGGCAGGCCGAATTTCCAGCCTTGGTCTTGGCGGTCGTGTGTATTTTTGACAGTATGGAGAGACTCTCAGCCACTCCTCTTTTGTCCTTTACAGGTACATACATTATGTGTTTGACCTCGGCAATGGCCCAAACCTCATCAAGGGTAATAGCGACAGAGCTCTGCATGATAACCAGTGGCATAACGTGGTCATCACCAGAGATAACAGCAACCTCCACATACTGAAAATAGACGCCAAGGCCGTGAGTCAGGTTGTCAATGGTGCCAAGAACCTGGACCTAAAAGGTAGGTAGACGCAATCTCTAAAGCAGACATCATCCACTTCAATAGAAACTCCATTTGTGCTTTACCTCACTTTGTACTTCCACTTAACTAACCTTCGAATCTGGGCCTTGAATCCAGTCTCCAAGTCCTGGACTTTGTAATTCTTGGTTGCTAGCTGCTACTGTTTAATTGTTATACCAGACTGTCAGACTGAGGTGGTGAATGAGTTAATCTACGACTGTCTTGCCTGTGATCCTCTCCTGTGTAGGAGATCTCTACATCGCCGGTTTGGGACCCAACATGTACAACAGCCTTCCCAAACTCGTAGCCTCAAGGGAAGGCTTCAAGGGCTGCCTGGCGTCGGTGGACCTAAACGGCCGCCTCCCTGACCTGATAAACGACGCACTGTTCCGCAGTGGACAGATTGAGCGTGGATGTGAAGGTACACCCTCTTACAACTCCAGCTCCAGGAGCCCTTTCTTCCTCATGAATGCTAACAGTAGCTCCACCTCCATCTCATTGAGCCATCACTCCATCCTACTAACCCTGCTTGTCACATCTCTCACCCAACCGGCTGTCTGTTAGACCCAATGGCTGTTGGGCTACTTCACCTCAGTCTTTTATATATATATATATATACTGTATATATAGATCTATATAGGCCACATTGGTCAAACAGTCAGCCAAGCTTACATTTTTACCCAGTAACCAAATGGTGATGTAATGGGATGATCTTTTCATGATCTATTGTTGTATTTTTAAAATAAGATTTACCACTCTGCAGTATTCTAAGGCAAGCTGAAGCTCTGATAGATCTTAAGGTACTTGAGTACTTGGTCCACAGAATGTATGGGTGGCTAACGCTAAGTTAAGAGCATTTAAGTTAAGAGTTTTGATAAACCTTATGAAGCTCTGCAGAAATTTCATGTTTGAGGATTCACCAGATACATGCAAACCTAAATTACACAGTAAAATAAAAAATTTTTTCATTGGTTTAGATACAGTGAGGTCCAAAAGTCTAAGCCAATACATGTAGAACTTTAAAATAAAATAAGCAAGAGCTATGAGTGAAGCTAGAAGTAAAAATAAGATAAAATATTTAACATTCTGCACAATTTTTAGCAAATTTATGACATTACAACAAAGACAAATGTGTTATATTAATGTGTTATAATAACTGACGGACTGCAACGCAATTTTTCACCCTAAGCTGGCTCTATTTCCTGAGTTTTACGGATGCCTTAAAATCAGGCTGACCAATCAGAGCTCCGTTGTCATGGATGCAGACCAGACAAATGAGTATCAGGATGGTGGCAGAAGAGCTCATCCTGTTCATAGCAGAACACATAAGCTTAAATGATGAGCAGAAACATTCTGACTATAGAAATACAGAGGTTAAAGAAAATGGGGAGTAATGGTGAGAACTTTACAGTGACTTTATGGGCATCCTAGGTGTATCCTATGTCCACAAAGAGCTGTGAACTAGAGCTTCCTTCGCTAATAAGCATTTGCGTGGGTCAGACTCAGCATGAGGTTCCACTATGTTAAAATTCACATCCATATTTGTTTGCATGTACTTGGTGAGAATAGACTTTAGGGCGGTTTCTTGGTTCATAAGGTTGTGGGTTCAATACCCATGTCTACTAAAGTGTCACTGTTGAGTCTGTGAGCAGGACCCTTCAACTTTTCTGCTCTGGGAAAGCTGTAGCATGGCTGACCCTGCATTTAGATCTCAGATTTGTGAGGAGAGGGACTGTGCTGTACTGTACATTCATATAACTTTTAACTCAAATTTATGGTAGAAATGAAAGAAAATGGCATAAAAAATATGGAAAAAGATATAAGTATATTAAAAAATAAGTATTTTCACTAGCAGACTCTTGGACCCCACTGTAAGTGACCGAGTTGAATTTTCCACCTGCAGTACATCAACTATATGAACCAAAGCACTGTTAATTAAATAACACTGGTCCTAAAAGCTATTCTATGGACTTTAATTGATAGTCAATAACTAATCATTAATTAACAAAATAATTTGTTGTCTAGAAAATTACACATGTACTGTATCTTACTCTCACATAATCTACTATCCAAAAGGCTTTAATAATGAAATATTGGTTGGTACACTGTATGGACAAAAGTATTGGGACACCTGCTCATTCATTGTTTCTTCCAAAATTGAGGATTTTTAAAAATAAGAGTTGAATTCACTGGATTAACTGTCTATACTGGCCAGGGAAGAAGGCCTACTACTAGATTTTGGAGGAGCATTGCTGTGAGGATTTGATTGCAGCTCACCTCATCCCCAACTCCCAAGCCCAACTCATCCCAAAAGTATCGGATGGTTGGAGCACCAACCACCTTTTCAGAGAACACAGTTGTTCCACTGCTCCACAGCTCTATGCTGGGGGGCTTTATACTCCTCTAGCCCACGCCTGGCATTAGGCATCAGGGTGCCAATTAGGCAGCTCCAAAGAGTCCTATTCTGTTGGCTGTACTTCTCTGGAGGTACTAGACAAGCTGTGCATGTGTCAGCAATGGGTGCAACCTAAAGAAGCTGAATGCATTCGTTAGAAAGGGTGTCCACAAATGCATTTGGACATATAGTGTATACAAATTCTATACTCTGATGGTAGACGGTTGCTGGTTGTTAAAATGAAAGCATCTGTGTGGGACATCGGCCTGGTCAGAAGCCCCACACACAGAGTCAGTATCATATCAGCCCCACCGGTCATTGGAATGTCAAAAAGTCATATCCATTCATTATAAACTGTATGAAATGCCAAACATTTGCATGAGTTTTCCCAGCCTTTATTATTTAATGCATACGAACTGATATACGAAGATCATGTAAGTCATTTTGTTTTCTGTGAATGCTTTCTGTTGTGTTGATCTGCTTTTGTTGACTATTCTCACTTTCCTTTGATATTTTATTGATTTCTTTTTCTTTCTTTCTTTTTTTTTTTTGCTTAGTTTTGCTTTTGTTTTGTTTTTGGACAGAAGTGATTTCTCCATCCGTCATGCAATAAAATTCCCACCACGTCTTCCTCATTTGTCAGGCATTTCAGTGTTGTCCTTTTTGCAGGGCTTTATCCAGAAGCCCTCTCTTTTGTCATGTTTTCGGTGTAATCATTTATTCATTTTTCAATAAAATCTTGTCCCTCAACTTTGTTTTGTCTTTCGTTGTAGCCTTCTGAACTCCAACAGTGTGTGTCCTGGATACAAAATACACAACAGATAGTTAGCATTGTGCTTAAACAGCCTAGCCAGAGGTCAAAACACAGGTTTTTATGCTTAGAATATGAATAAACACGTAGGCATGTGTTTCTTAAAAAGGCCCGCTAATGGTTCACCACACTCTCTGACCTCTGAGCAGGTCTTAACCTGTTAGTTGTTTGGTGCTAGTAAATGTAAATGCTTTATTTTATGTGTGTGTCTGTGTGTGTGTCTTTTTTTTTAATAGTTTAATACTTTTGCATGTCTCAGCCATTGCGATTCCTGAGCACCATCAGCCGCAGAGCTGCGGTGCCGCACAAATGGCGCCTGTTACCGCAGGATGGCGAGCAGTCATGGTGCTCTAGGCCAAGCTAGCGTCTTATCCTCTGCTCCAGTGTTTTCTTGTATCCACATGTACTTAAATTGTTGTGATATTTCCATCGAAAGGAAGGCCCTGCTAACGGCTTATCCGAACTAGCCCTGCCATCTGTTGCTCAGTTGCTTTTCACACATGACGTGCGCCTTTTGTGTGTGTCTTACATTTATCTCTCCTGCACAGCGTCGAAAAGCGAACGTGAGTAGGCATTTCTCTTCAGTGAGAGCATGAGAGAACATGTATGTGCACAATATAAAGGCTGAGGCCTCAAGAATGGCTCCGTTTTGACTGATCTTGGCTGATTGGTATTGCGGTGAATGCGCGCCATGTTGTAATGGGGCTTTTCATTCACTAGATGGCAATGATGCGCCACAGCTTAGGAAGGAGGGAGCTCAGGTTTAGTGGCGTTTAATGCTAACAGCTTTTCGCTGCAAAAAGATTTCTTTTGGGCAAATGAAAGCATCTTATTTCTGGTTTGAATATTGAATATTTCTCATTAGGAGAGAAGTGCAGAGATGGCAAATGCAGGTCCGGAAAGTAAAAATCCACCCCAGGATTGGTTTTCAACTGACTGGGTGGCTCTGCCACAGCTGGGATTCTACTTTCTGGACCTGGATTTGGCATCTTTTAGAGGTTGTTGTAGTAAGAATATTAACATTTTTTCTGGGCACTTTTTTAAATCAGTTGCATTTAGTAAAAGTGTGGTAATTTGTTTAAGAATACATTACTTAAATTGTAATATTTATTTATTACAATTGATTGATTGATTTATATAAAGATGGTCAATAAAATAGCACATTTTGACTAAATGAAATGACTTAAAAAGTAAAAATGTCTAGAAATAACTTTAGATTTAAGATGGTTTCGCTTGCAAATAAGCCCTTTTTGCAGTCTAGGCCTAACAGGAAACAGAAAGGCAGCTTCATTTCTCTCTTAATTATTTAAAACAAAAACATTGAATGTCCTTTAGATAATAAAAGTCCCATATCCATGTCATCTATAATCACCAAATCACCAAAAAAAGAGAAAAAGTAATGCAATTTCAATGCTTGCTTGAGCAACCGTAAAGACTTTTTTTTCATATACATGTATATATACATATGCACAAAATTGAAACTGCTTAGTTTGCAGGTCTACACAGAATTAAAGCAGTAAAGTCTGTGGATTGGACACTACAAGCTGAGAAATGAAAGTTTTTTCAAAGATTTGCTCAGTGGTTGCATATATACAAGAGCTTTTATTTTGAAACTAAGCTTAATTATGCACCTAATCCATGCTAACTCATATGGGCTAATGCGGTAATGCTCAATCCTGCTCCTGGAGTGCCGCTGCCACTGCTCTGCACAGTTGTCCTGCTCTCAACACACCAGATCCAACTACTGGACAGTGGACCAAATGCCCTTTCAGAGGTCCACTGGCTGTGTTGGAGCAGGGGAAGCACTTGCAGCCGTGTGCTTGCCTTAGTTGACTAACCCACCATGGCTTGATTGACACACAGCTTTTACTGTGCCAATGGTCACCAGCCCTTGTCCTAGAGTACCTTCAGTACCTACAGTACCTTCCTGCAGGTTCCACCTCCAACTCCAACTCCAAGTCAGTCTCATTCAGCTAGTCCTAATTCTGAAGGCTGTGGTGGGGCGAATTAGGGTTGGAGCTGAAGTCTGTAGGAAGGTCCTGCACATCTACAAGAGCAGGGTTGATGACCGGCAGGGTTACTCCAGGGTTAGGACTGAGAATCGCTGGTCTAATGCATTTCTGCCTAATATAAGACATTCACCAGTGCTCTGCATTTTGTGTTCTTCAACATCAGTAGACATGTAGGACACCGTGTGGCTCCTCTATCTGTGCGAGGGGCTTCATACGGTCTCCTTCCAGCCATGTAGTATCAGCTCATTGTTACTGTTATTGTTCTTCTGATTTCTAATCCATAGTAGAGTAGATTTCTTGTGCAAACCCTTCCTAAGAATGGTAGTGCATGCCTGTTAGTAAAGCGGTCGCTTTATTAACGAAAGTCATTGACCACCTACTAACCTGTTCGATTGTTTTTTCGCTTTCCTGTTTCTTTTGCTAACAAAGTTGGTTTCATCAAAGCAGACCTACAAGGTAGAAGGTTCAATTCCATTCTGAGCTCGGCTGAAAGCTGCTCTGTGTAATGTCTCGTGTCAGTTTGGTTCTTTTTCTTCTTATTTTTTGGATTAATTTTTCTCTAACACCTAACATAAAGAGGGCCCTACTCACTTCACTATTACAATGTCTTGGTATAAAATGGTTCACTTCTTTCAAAGTCTTTCAGCCAAACTGGAGGCTGGAGCAGGATAGAGGGAGTGCGCGAAGCCATGGTGGCAATACGAGAGCTCGCATAAATAAAACATTAGCCGTCCCGTATAATTATGCCTCCTGATCTTGTTTTGCTGTATCTTGTCTTGTTCTCGTTTTATGCTAATGACGCTCAACTGAGAGTAGCTGCTCCAGACTGTCCCGGCTGGCGCTGGAAAATCCATTAAATATCGCACCATGGGTCGCTCCTCGGCCGCTTTCAGTGGGAAAGAGGGGCCATCTGATTGGGAATATGATTAGCAAACTAATTAAAAGGACAGTTGTGTCGATTCAGCTCGAAAATGCCAGCCCACTTGGACTTTAATCAAAATTCAAAGAGCGTCCCGCGTCTCCACGCACTTTTAGCCCGAGCCCGTGCGATATTGACAGGCTCAATTAAAGTGGAGATTGTACAAAAGTGCATTCGCAGAAAGAAAAACAAGAGAGCGCGGGGTAAACAAAACAACTTTCCAAGCAAACAGGAGAATAAGCCTTCGGCTGAGGCGTTCTGCCTGAAATGGAGCAGGCCCTTCTGATAATGAGATATTTGACCTTAAGAATTTGGAGATTTTTTGTTATTTCTTTTTTTTTTCTGTCAAAAAGTCAAGTGGAAAGCATTGCTTAACATCCTTCCCCCCGCCACCCCCCACCCTGTCACTGAGGGCTGGTCCCTAACGGATCGCTCTTTGCATATATTCAGTATAGCTCGTGATTAGCGCCATAACAGGTTATCATTCGTTGTGATACAGCAGCTTTGATACAGTTTTCGATACAGCAAAAATTAGGAGTGCCTCAAAATGTGCCTTATGTAAATAATCTTAATGTTCTAGAGTTTGGTTATGATTAGGACAGTCAGCTTCACTACAGTAGCGTATTATACAAGAATTAGCTAGTTGTGACTTTGGAGGAAGGACGGTCTGCTCCGCTGCAGGCGTATTGTTCTATGTTGTTTTACTCTTCTGTATTAAAGTCGGGTGAATTGCTGTAATGTGGGACACCACCTAACATGGGACACCTAAGCTCTATTTGACGAAGGTTTTTAAGGCAATAAAACTATGGGTTAAGTTCTGATAGCATTGGATAAAAAATCACATGACTTCTAAAATGTCCAATCACGGATTGGATTACGTTTCTCCACCCTAAATCAATTAGCTTTCCTCTGAAGGCGTTGGCTGCCTTGTGATGCTGCACTGGCCTGACCTGAGAAGTCTTCTCTTATTAAATTAATTAAAGCAACATTATGAAACATTTTTTTTACCTTAAAATAGCAGCTTCAAAACCGTTATGATGCTCCACTGACTTGTCATTGCTACTTGTTGCTCAGCACACTGCTAACCGCAGTATTTAACGCAGAAGCAGTGGGTGGGATACTGCTCACAAGAAGGAGTCATACTTCCATGAAATATAGTAATATTACTGTACCACATCAGTCCACATGCTTCTTTCACTTTCAGTGACAGTTCTGCATCTTTCAGCTGTAGCTTGTCCAGAAAAACGTTTCTTTTAGTGGTGGCTCAAAACGCAAATTACACTTCCTGACTGTAGAGGGAGCCTACGATAAAAAAATGCCAGTTTTCCATAGTGTTGCTTTAAGGTGATTTAGGCCTTTTAGGACTACTGCAGAGTATCTGCCATCTTCTGGTTTATTTAGGACACGTCCTGAGGAGAGTGGTACTCCTCCCGTGGATCTTAGGTATTTGCTTGTATTTGTATCACAGTATAAAGAAGAAGTGTCCCACATGAGGCTCATTCACCCTACTTTTTGCTCCGGTCTGTTGAATGTAGTGTTCAATACCTGCGAGTATTAAATTCGAGAGGCTCGCCACAATACAATACGCAGCGTTCTGACACTCCTACCAGTCATTAATTGTGACTTCCAAACAAACAGAGGGGAAATGAACTAATGATCTTGGGGTTAATGACCTCAGCAGTGAATAAACACAGGGGTGAATCATTTTATGTTGTAATATAACCCTCATTTTTAACACACTAAGCATTACACAAAAACTGCACTTTTGGTCTTTTGAGTTCTCTTCATTTGTGCGTGTTTAACCCCTATTAACACAAATGTCTTGCTTAAGAAAACTGCACTTAACCAACGTTACTCTTGCGAATACCCATTCCCACGTGGTCATTTCCTGAGGGAATGCGCTGTCTCTCCCTACTACTGTTAACTTGGGTTGCCATATGTTCGCCACCCCCCTATCCCCCTACCCCCCGACCCCCCGACCCCCCTCGCATTCCCTCTCATGGAAGACAAAGTGTGTCGAAAAGCACACAGCGTGTTTGAAACATGCTGAACGTTACACACACGGCTGCTGTGTAGACACTGCTCTTCATTTAGACGTTGATAACAAAAGTACATACTGGAATATGTACACACTTTTGCTATTAAATGTTGTTTTCTTACCTCTGCGTGTGTCTCTACGTGGTTTCGGCCTCTGTATGAACCCACCTGGATGAAGCCACTTGGAGAATGTCTGAAGCACTGTGCTTTGTCTGTGTAGCACCGTTACTGTATTCTGTATATGACTAAAACCTACTCAAAGAGAATGCCACGGCCCAGTGTGTTCTATAACGTTTTTGGGGTTTTACCGAGTACCACTACTAACCTGACTGCATGCCCACTGAAGTGCACACCTGCATGGCACCTAACGTCCCGCCTCCGGCTCTGCTCTAGTGTTACATCCCTGTGCTCTGCCGCCGTAGGTCCTAGCACTACGTGCCAGGAGGATTCCTGCGCCAACATGGGCATCTGCATCCAGCAGTGGGAGAACTACACCTGCGACTGCTCCATGACCTCCTACACGGGCACTCAGTGCAATGACCGTAAGTCCACCTGATCCTCCGCCTCCCTTTCTCTTTCCTCTATCGGCTCTGACACCCACATCGCATATACATCAACATGTATCGCACATGTATTGTTCTTACTAATGGGCACATAAATAGCACATAAAACCTTATACATATTGATAAATACACCTATATATTTTGTTCATATGAGAAAATACTGTTTATGCATGTCCATATGGGTTATTTGAAATGTCAGTGCTAAGATATGACCTATATACAGCATATATATTTGCAAATTGACTCACACATCATAAATACTGACATAAATGGCACATACATTCTCAACATAACAAAAAACTCTTTGATATATATACATATACTTTTCATCCATAAGAGATATTTGGAAATTCATAATCAGGAAATGACATTTCAGACAGAGAAGATGTTTTGACAAATATATCACAAGACATCCCATAAACTGACATACATTGCACATGTATTTTGAACATGAGGCAAATCATAGACATATTGTTCTTCTGTATTTGAAATATCAGTACTAAAACAAGACATTTTCAAGACAACATGTAAGCTCATATATTTGAATATGAGGAAATTCTGAATATGTACACAATAACACATACTGACCTTTATCAGAGGATGTCACACATATTGACATATATAGCAACCATGTGAGATATTTGAAATTCATAATAATATAAATTATAACATATATATATATATATATATATATATATATATATATATATTGTATTGACATGAATTACATCATTTATATATGAGAAAATATATGCACATATTATTGTATTACATTCATTTCAGTAGATATTGAGATATTAATTGCCTATAAAAAACTAGTCACCACATATTCCCCCCTTTATTTCATTATATTTTACAAGAATGTAAAAACAACGTACTGACAAATAACCCCTCCCCCAAAAAAAAACAAAACAAAAAACAAAAACACCAGCTCCTCAAAACCTCACATTCAATGTTTAGTTTATTTAAATATTTATTTCTGTATTTATTTATTTATTTGCAATACTATGCCAATTGAATCTACTGACAAAAAACCTTAGCCTATAAATAATTAAATATTTATTAGTGGTTGCAAACTTTTATTTTGAAATTAACCATAAAGGTTGGAGTTGTAGCCTTCAAGCTATGTATTACACCTGGTTTTAAAGTTCATACAATCACAAACACACACACACACACACACACAAACACACACACATACTCACACTGTTGAATGCTGAAGAGCTGCTGAGAGGCCTCTCAAGGTAAGTGCTGCTGATTTGTTGATGGTATGGCTGGTATTGGGCATTGAAGCAGGAGGCCTCAGCAGTAATGCCACCTGTGAAATGAGCAGAGAAATCCAGATCTGCTGTAAATCTCGAAGATGCTGGTGTTTGAAAATGGTGTGATGATGCTAACACAACTGTAAGTGTCATCTTCTGGCATCTTCGTGTTGTGAAAGGTTGTGTTAATTACAGTGTCACAGGAGGTGTGATCTGATGAAACACGTCAGATCAGAAATGCCCACCAGGCCTCTCTCTGGGCTGGCCTTCAGAACTGGGCTTAATTAGTTCACTAGCAGACAGTGTCCTGTGAAACTGAGGACCCACTGTTCAACAGTCTGGAAGCACTTTAACAGAGGTGTCAAGTAATGAAGTACAAATACTTAGTTGCCTTATTTAAGTAGAAATGTTGGTTATCTAGACTTTACTGGAGTAATTATTTTTTACTCTTTTACTCTATTATATTTTGCTCTTTTTTACTAATTTTTGACTTTTTACTTCTACTCCTTACATTTACACCCAATTATCTGAACTTTCTACTCCTTACATTTTACAAATCTTACTTTCATTCCGTCTTGCCATCGTTCAAAAATCGTATAGAAATTACAAGAGACGTCTTGGTCGCCCAGTACAATTATAAGTGACATAGACATGGACCTCCACTCTGTGTTGACTACATTAGCTCCAGTACACTACTATAAAGAGCAATAGTGTTCTGAGGGGTTCTTTGAGCGAATGACATAGAGGAACCTCTTTTAGTTCCATGAAGAACCTTTCGGGGCACTCATAGACATCCTGTTCGGATCTGACCTGGAATTTCAGCACTAAGACCAAGACATTTTCTGACACTGTACACAAGACGTCACACATATTGACATATATCATAAGACCCATGTGGGACATTTGAACTTTTAACTCTAAGACAGCACATGTAAGACGCTCTATGTATTCACATATATTGTAACTCATCACTTTAAGTAAATTAACATATATTGCACATATACTTTCGAATATGAGGAAATACATGCATATATAGTTGTATTAATTGTGGGATTTCAGTTTTGGTTGTTAAGGTATGATAACATATTGACCTATTGACATATATTACAGATATTTAAAATTCAAATCTATATATTAAAATATAAACATATATTTTGGAACATATTACATAACGTGTATTGAGATGAGTTACATATATTTTGAATTTGAGGAAATACATGAACATATAATTGGATTAAATATAGGGTTTTAGTTTTAGATGGTAAGGTATTTGGTGCCTTTAAAAGGGACCGCTGGATATTTTCCCCTTTTATTGCTTTATTATTTACAAGAATAATGATAAAAAAAAAACTCTCAATATCTTAGTTTACACATTTATTTATTTATTTATTTATTTATTTATAGTCATATAGCCATCCCTTGGATCTTTTCCCCTTCTATTTATAAAAGACTTCTTTATGGCTTTAAAGATTCTTTACCAATTTAAGGCTTTATCATACCCACAGTTTCTTTAGGAAACCAACAATAGTTCTCCTATAATCGCATCGCTCAAAGAACCTTTGTAGCACCCAGTGTAACTCCTAAAAAGGCCAACTTTAGACAACAAGCTTGGATGATATTGATATTGATATTAGCTGAAATTCGATTTCTCAGTGTCCTTGCAGGCCTTCCCTCCTCTTCCACAGGCCTTCGCTCATGTCTTCCAATCTCTGCATCTCCGTCTCTGCAGGCAGTCAAATCAGATGCTCAGTGTGGGTTATCTGAGCAGGCACGGTATAACCTGTAGCCGTAATGGCGAGGGGTCAAATCTCATGCTATGTCATCTCTCCAACACAATGCGTGTGGCAATGAGCTGAACCCTGTCTGTGCAGTTAGACCCAGAGCCAGCTGACGTGTTGTGTGCTCGTCTGTCACTTCGCTGCTGCTCCAACAACAGAGTTGACCTTCTTAAGATTTAAGGCCGACACCTGGAACGACGTCGTGTCGTATTTGGATGAGACGGAGCGCCGAATCGAGGGTGTGTTGGTGGAGATAGGGACAAGCTTAATGGAATAATGTGGGATGAGGGATCTGTGTGTGTGTGTGTGTGAATGAGAGCTTGTCATTCTTATAGCATTGTGGAAGTGGACTGAGTGGGTATTGCATATCTCTGCCCAGGACAGGAAAAGCCTGGAAGCTTCTTTTATTATAATGGGAATGGCTTTGTCTTCAGACTTCATATGAAGAAATGGACATCCAGCACGTTTAACTCCGGAGAAGAAGTACAGAGCAAATAGTTCCCTCCATAAAATGTCTTAGACTAAAATCCCAGCAGAAATAACCTGCATGCCGCAAAGCAAACCAGCGGCTCTTCAGAGTTCACTGCAGCAACACTAGGTGGCAGTAATACATTACCTACCGACGTGGTAAATTCCACAGTGTTGATCCAGCAGAATTTGAAAGCTGTATTTCCTCACACCCCTTCCCTTACATCCTCAATGTCATATCACATCAGTAAATAAATTGGGGAAAGTGCTCATATTTTCTGTGGCTCAGTTTATGCAGAATAGTAATGTGAAGACAAATTCCGTGGCAAGTGACCTGGCACCAATTTGCCGCTTTCCGGGGGCTGCTCAGGAAAGGAGCTTTTCCTTTTGTCATTTAGAAACAGTGGCTTTGAAAGTTCAGTAAACACATATTTAATAATAGCAGAAATATGCCGACATTCTGACCGTCCTGTATGTCTGTGCAACCCATATAGCCCTGTATATACTTTTCCCCACCATTGTGCGCCTTAACTCCATGTGCCAGCCTCAAACTAGGTTCCACACGGCACTAAAAACTGAATGTCTGTGGATTTTCAACACATTATCATTTATTAAAAACTGAATGAGAGATTCACTCAACATCACAATAACAGATCTGATCAACAGATCTAATCCACTCTGAATAACAGGACTGAAGGAAGCCATTCGATTGTATTACTCTGGGTCGGCTACTGTAGGGAAATGCTGTGACTGAAGGTGTTTGGAGAACGTTCATTACGAGCATTGGGGTTTAGGATTAGTTAGGCTGAAACTCCGACTAGAATTAGACTAACTGTTGGATTCAGGTTTTGGGTTGATCTTAAGACTCTAGATAGAGTTAGTGCTAGGGCTAGGGTGTGTTGCTGTGAATGTTGGATTGAGGTTAAGACTAGGGTTAGACTAACTATTAGAATTAGGTTTTGTATTGAGGTTAAGACTAGGGTCAGAGTTACTGTTAGAATTAGGTTTTGGGATAATGTTAAGACTAGGCTTAGACTAACAGATTTAGGTTTTAGGTTTTTCATATTTCTTTCATATTTCATATTTGCTTTTAATATTTATATAAATATCCTCAACATTTTAGACACGTTTCCTGCCAGAGGAAGTGACGTCACTGGGTCACATGCTTTTGATTAGAAGTGTTTTTGCAGATTTGATACAGCTTGCAGTTTTAACCAGCTGTAACAGAGCAGACCAGGAAACTGAGACTGACATAAAATATGTATTTTTAATTACTTTAATGTTTTACGTAAATATGTAAAATATGTTGAATTACTTTATAACTGTTAATAGAGTAAATTGCAAAAATGAAAATTAGACTTAATTATTTTATGTAAAATCCAACATTGAATCTGAATCAGGAGGGTGAAGACAGTCAGTAATATGTGTGGGATGGGGGTTATTTAGATGGTATTATTATATATAAATAACTATATATAATTATATAAATAAATATTATGTTAATAGTAAAATATAAATTATTCTTGTTAAGTATTGGCCATTTATAGATTTATTGGTTATTAATTATCATAAAGTTTATTATTATTAACAACAATAATAATAATATTAGTAATAATGATAATAATGATAATAATAATAATAATAATAATTTTTATTATTTTAAAACAGTAGTTTATATGGGAACTGTACAATTCTAGAATGAGCCATACGCGCCTACACACACACACACACACATTTATATATATATATATATATATTTATATATAATTTACCAATTTACCAGGTGTTGGGTGTTGATCTGAGGAGAGCTCTAAATAATACTAGACTCCGTGAGGAGAACTTTGGAGATGTTCTAATGATGAACACAGTGATGGAGAACCACCACCACTTTCTGTAGGAGTATTATTATTGATCATACTTATATTTATCACAGGTGTTTAAAACCTTTTCACAGTACTATGTGTGTGTGTGTGTGTGTGTGTGTGTGTGTGTGTGTGTATAGGTTGATACTTGCATATCCACACAAAGGCAAAATGGTAGAAAATGAGCGTGCAGGCGGATCTCATTATCTTATTATAAGTTCAGGTCCCTCTTCGTATAGAGCAGTCCCGGCTGCAGAGGCAGAAAGGAGGCGTCTCGGTGCCTGACTCACTCTGATATCACTGCGGCAGCTGATTATTCTGCTGTGATAATATGGGATGCTAATGTTGCTTTTGTGCACACAGTTATAGGTGCCTCTAATCCACTCTGAATAACAGGACTGAAGGAAGCCATTCGATTGTATTACTCTGGGTCGGCTACTGTAGGGAAATGCTGTGACTGAAGGTGTTTGGAGAAACGGAGTTCATTACGAGCATTGGGGTTTAGGATTAGTTAGGCTGAAACTAGAATTAGACTAACTGTTGGATTCAGGTTTAGGGTTGATCTTAAGACTCTAGATAGAGTTAGTGCTAGGGCTAGGGTGTGTTGCTGTGAATGTTGGATTGAGGTTAAGACTAGGGTTAGACTAACTATTAGAATTAGGTTTTGGGTTGAGGTTAAGACTAGGGTTAGGCTAACTGTTAGAATTAGGTTTTGGACTAGGGTTAGGATAACTGTTAGAATTAGGTTTTGGACTAGGGTTAGGCTAACTGTTAGAATTAGGTTTTGCTTTGAGGTTAAGACTAGAGTTAGGCCAACTGTTAGAATTAGGTTTTGGGATGATGTTAAGACTAGGCTTAGACTAACAGATTTAGGTTTTAGGTTTATCTTAAGTTAGAGTGAGTGTTAGGGTTTAAGTTTAAGACTAGGATTAAATGTACAGGGTTAGGATAACTGTTAGAATTCGGTTTTGGACTAGGGTTAGGCCAACTGTTAGAATTAGGTCTTGGATTGAGGTTAAGACTAGGGTTAGACTAATTGTTAGAATTAGGTTTTGAACTAGGGTTAGGAGAACTATTAGAATTAGGTTTTGGGTTGAGGTTAAGATTAGAGTTAGGCCAACTGTTAGAATTAGGATTTGGGTTGAGGTTAAGATTAGAGTTAGGCCAACTGTTAGAATTAGGATTTGGGTTGAGGTTAAGACTAGGGTCAGACTTACTGATAGAATTAGGTTTTGAACTAGGGTTAGGAGAACTATTAGAATTAGGTTTTGGGTTGAGGTTAAGATTAGAGTTAGGCCAACTGTTAGAATTAGGATTTGGGTTGAGGTTAAGATTAGAGTTAGGCCAACTGTTAGAATTAGGATTTGGGTTGAGGTTAAGACTAGGGTCAGACTTACTGATAGAATTAGGTTTTGGGTTGAGGTTAAGACTAGGGTTAGACTAACTGTTAGAATTAGGTTTTGGATTGAGGTTAAGACTAGAGTTAGGCCAACTGTTAGAATTAGGTTTTGTATTGAGGTTAAGACTGGGGTTAGACTAACTGTGAGAATTAGGTTTTAGACTAGGGTAAGGATAACTATTAGAATTAGGTTTCGGATTTCCCCGAATGTCTGATTTGTCTCCAACCAAAAAAAAACTCCACCGACCTCCAAACTCGCAAGTAAGAACTGAAAAATGACCTGAAAGCAGTGATCAGGAGCTCGCATTCTTATCCCGCCATAGCAGCCCTTTGTGGATAAGCTTAGGCACTTCTGGGTTAGCGTGACTTGTCCTCGAGGAAAGTTACGTTGATTTGAGCACTACATGCTCATTTGTGCAAGACGGTTGAGGCATCCCCGCAGCGTCCACAGTGGTCCATCAAAGGGAAAAGTAAGACTATATAAGGATGTTCAGCTGGACTGTAGGCACGTCTGTGTAGCGCTTGTGTTTGCTCGGGTTGGGACAGCGCCGTGACTGCTTTTGATCATTGCTCACAGCGGATCTTCAGATTTAATGACGGGTTTGTAATTGAATTAGCCTTTGCCATCGTTTAACCTTTGAAAGGTCAAATCCTATTGTTCATAAACAAGCCCACAGCCTCCCGAAATGTAATTATTCAGTAATTAGTCACGCTCTTGCTCACAATTGATTTTGCGACATTTCTGTTGGGAAGCCCGTAACAAATGGGCTTTAAATGGAATCACAAATCCATGTGTTCCTGTATCTTCATGCTAATATTGGGCCTCTTTGCCCAGCTGTGAAAGCTGTTGACTGAATAGCAATCAGAGCAGTTCCCACACCTCCCACTCTTTGAGCTAGAGAGTGGTCTACTGTAATTTAGATGACCCCCATTTTAGGAAAGCAGAGGGAAAAGGACATTTACTCAGTCGTGCGGAGATGGTTCTGTCCTTGCCTCTCATATAAACAGAGCTGTAATCAGATAGAGCACATGTGGCGTTTCAGTTCAGACAGCTCATGATAACAAGAAAGGCTCGTTTTATATAAAAGACTGGTGTTAAATAATGCTTTTATGACCTCAAATAAAACTGGATATGGGCTTCCAGTAGTTTTGGAGGAGACTCTGTTGATTTTTGGGTTTAGTGTCCCATAAAGTCTGAAAGGAAACACATGGTACATTAATAGAATGCCAGTAGACTGTCTTTGCTTGTATGTGTGTGTGTGTGTGTGTGTTTGCACACGGTTTGTTGTGTTGTTGTATTTGCAGTTGCTGTTACTTTATAATCAGGCTTGGCTGAACTTTTGTGGCTGATAACGATTTTAAAACATTAAAAAAAAACCCACAAAAAGACAGTTGTGAGGTGAGGCCTCCTTGGGTGCCCTTGACCTTGCCGCTGGTTCACCGGTTGACCTTCCTTGGATCACTTTTGATAGGACATTTGTAGGGCTAGGCAATTATATCAAAATTATTCGAAACTGACATTCAGAACCTCTAATCGACGTAATCTTAAATAAACTTTGTAGATTATTTAAGACATTTTTTAATGTTGTTAATAATTTTTTTTTCAATTTAGAAATCCATTTTAAAAATTCTGTTAAAACATTTTTTACACATTTTTTGGTTCATTTTTTAAATTTTGCTATTTTTTTATTTTGTTAAAACAATTATTTTCAATTGTTAATACTTTTTTTTAAAGTTACACAATAAATAAAGATTTGAATTAAACATTTTGTATATTTTTTAATACATTTTTTAAATTGTCACTACGTTTCCACTGTGCATATTTATTTACTGTCCCCTTACAAACAGTACTATGTGTGTAGTCATGTGATTACAATCTGGTTCTTGTTCAAATGTCTTAGATTCTTATGCTTGCCCATTTTTGCTGATTCAACACATCACCTTCAAAAACTGGCAGTTCACATCGCAGTGCCTACTATATCCGCCACTGGAACCAGATCATCAACCTTAGCCACTTTACCGGTCAGTGGTTTTAATGTTATGGCTGATCAGTGCATATTTAAGATGTGTTTTGACCTTGGAATGAGTCACAGTCATTTTCCTTTTGTGTTGGGTTGTGAATAATGGGCTCTAGTCTATTAGAGGCTACTGGACACCTCCACACCTTTTTGAGCCTATAGACTTTCATCCCTCGTTAGTTTCCAAATATGGCTCGGCTGATTGACTGCATTTGAGGAAGTGATGTAATAGCTGAGCTATCGCTTTAATCCGCTGTTGATTTCCTGTGGTTTGTGTTTTTTATGCCGTCTTTGTTTTCGGCCTTTTCCTCCTGAATACCGAAGCCAACCTCTTGACTGCCAATGCCAGGATTGTGGCTCTTGATTTTCCATCTGAGGGAGCAGTACAGTCGGAGCGTAACTCGAACCAGTGCACTAGAGCTCCAGTATGAATTACTGCATCCCAATATTACTGTGCCCATGTTGCTCCTGATAAACAGCCAGCCAGCCAAACAAACTCATATTGGGCTCCCTGTTCCCTCGTGCATCTCCGAGCCGTTCCTTATTAACAGGAGCGCACTAAGCAATCATGTTGATTGAGCTGTGCTAATAAATTACTTGTTAGCAGCTCCATTGGCTGTTAAATGAACTTGCTCCAAATTAATATAGCTTGGAGGAGTTCACTCGCTGTCTCACACTGCAGTTCGGCCTCTGGTTTCTGACCAGGGCTCACGTCGTGGTCTGACCTTAACCCCGGCTGTACCCTTAAGGCCGACGCTTACAGACATTTATGTTTATTTCTCGGAAAAGGAGCTGAAATATCATGAAAGCACGTTGGGTAATGACTTTTGAAGTGAGTTGTTCTCGGAGCCCTGATGGTTTCCCCCCGCTGCACTCAGGATGGCTGTCATTTTGTCTGACCGCACGCTGTGCCCTCCTACTTCCATTTCCTTCACTGTACTTTTAGCTGTAGATATGTTTTAAAAAATAAATAAATAAATAAATCCCAGTAAAATTGATGCCCTGGAAAAAATCTGCTTCTTTTCCCGAGATGTCGGTTTAGGAAAACGTGGACCCCTCGTTACTACGGTTTTGCAAATTGCTGCACTTATGCAGTAAAGCATTCCTCTTTCATTATTTATTTCTTCCTAATTCTCCCACAGCATTAATTACCAGGGTTAATATGAAACGGTTCTTCCTACTATTCCAAACGACGCCCCGGGGTAATCCCCCCATCCCCACAGTGCTCTAAGTTTTGAATAAATATATAAATAAAAAGATAGATGCACAAATAGGGAGCTGGAGGGATGGATTTGTTTTCCTCCCTGCGTGTCTGACACAGACAGGATCTTCGTAATTAAGGAGCATCTTTTTCCCTGTCTGAGCCGGAGCTGGGCTGCTGAGAAGGACGGAGGCAGGCGAGCTCTTGCCGATGCCGCCACTGCTGCTGCTGCACCTCCTCGCCACAAAACTTCATCAAAGCGGCGTCCTCTGCACTCCATTAGAAACCAGAGAGGCCGTCTCCCAGCCGGGCCATCAATTAAGACAACAACAAAAGCAAAGATGCACTTTCAGCTCGCCGGAGTCTAATGTACTGTTACCCAGACAATACGTATCTGCCAGGTGAGAGACACTTTACAGATGAACACAAGACCCCGCGTCGGCTTAAGTAACAATTTTCTGCGGAGGGGAAACGCTCAGAATTTAATTACCAATAGTCTTAATGCACCTCCACCGCAGTTGATGCATTAACATGTTCCTCTGCGTAATGAATTTTTTCCCTTGCTAATGGAATTAATAATTTATTTATAAACTTACTTCTTTTTTTATTTTATCCTCCCTAGGATAGGAAGGATTGTTTGTTTGTTTGTTTGTTTATTTATTTATTTACTTATTTATTAAGCAGCATCTTGTCTTGTTGAATAATTCATGTGTGGCTGCAAAGCAATCTAGCCTTTTAGTCCTAAACTGTAATCAACCAGGACGACGTGTTCATGCGCATCAGACTTGATAAACAAACGAGCATTTTTATAAATAAATGAATTAATCATTTTTCAGTTCACTATATACAATATGTGGACAGAAGTATTGGGACACCTGCTCATTCATTGTTTCCTCTGAAAAATTAAGGGTTTAAAAATAATTTTTTATGCTTTTGCTGGAATAACTGGAGCATTGCTGGGAGGATTCGGTTGCGTTCAGCCACAAGATCGTTAGTGAGGTCAGGATATTGGGTGATACCATCACTCAACCTCATCCCCAAGTCCCTAACTCCTCTCAAAAATATTGGTTGGAGCACCGTCCATTATTCCATCATTCCATGGCCTGGCATTAGGCAGCATGGTGCCAATAGGTTCATGTTGATCTGCTCCAGAGAGTCCTATTCTATTGGCAGTACTTCTCTACAGGGACTAGACAAGCATGTGTGTGTGTGTGTGTGTGTGCATTTGCGTGTCCGTGTCAGTGATGGGTGCAACAAAACAAAATCAGTTCAAAATCAAATTCTGAATGTAGTGTTTTTGTGATGTCAAAAATAATTAGCTGAAAGCATTCATTAAGAGAGGTGTCCACAAACATTTGGACATTTTGGACATCCCTTCTAATTGATGCATTCAGCTACTTGTTTTCGACTGATTTTGCTGCTCAGAACTTGGTCCGGACAGGGTCCGCTTTGGACAATAGATTTAAGTAATGCATAAATAAATAAATAAATAAATAAATAAATAAATGGTTAAAATAATAAATAAAATAAACATATGATCCAAATGACACTGATTCAAATGTTATTTATTTATTTATGAATGAATGAATGAATTAATTAATTAATTTATTTATTTTGTTTTTGTTTTATTTTGACCCTATCACACGATAATAAGTTCACTTCAGGTGTCCCAAAGCAGGAAGTTCAGCCCACAGCACTGCGGAGCTGTCCCGGGACGTGATGTGATGTGAGGTGTGATTGAGTTTTTAAAGCATAAGCTGAGCAGCTATGAGGGAGGGATTGCTGCGTTTCTGGCGCTGAGGTAAACGGACAGGCAGTGATGAAGGGCCTGTAGAGGCGATGAGATGAATCACTCATGTGAGCTCATATTCATCACACGGTGTCCCGCACTTCCGATGGCCTCTGACACAAGATAAAGAGCCGTGGGACAGGGGGAATGACCTCAGCTGACAGCCTCAAAGAGAACCAGCGCCACAATGGAAATGCATTCGAGTGCTCTCAGGAAATATTACCGCACCTTGTATTCATGATTAGTGTGATGTGCTCGGCCCTGCTCGGCCCACCGGCTGAATTGAAAGCGTTTTATTATTTTATTTCAGTTTATGGAGAGCGGACGGCCGTGCTGCTTCGGAGGAGCTGTCTGCAAAAATATGGCCAAATCGATCTGCCCAGGTTTAATGTCTTTCATTTCTTTCAATCGACCAGGTGGCCCTCTTTTTGTCATCCCTGCTATATACAGTATGAGTTAATGCACTCACTCACTGTGTTTGTGTGGACGTATGCTGGCACAGGACCATGCACATCTATATACTGGCCAGCGTCCTGTAAACAGCACTTGTGGAAGTAGAGAATAGATGGACAGTGAGCCATAATAAGTGAGTCCAGTGTTTACAGCCTGTGGTCAACTCAAGGCTGCTACAGCCAGCTTAGATAATAAATAGATGTTAATGTTTAGAAGGAACATCCTGGGTTTCACGTATTACCTAAACTCAACCTTAACCCACCTTCAGGCCTGGGACAACCCCCCCTCCCCCCACCCAAACCACTGCCATAAGCAGTGGTCTTGATATATTATGGCTAGCAAATCTCCCCCGACCCAGGTGTTAATGGGAGTAGTCTGTGCATTTGGCAGATTGACAAATGACCATCATTTACACAACATAGAAAAATCATATATCATACATTGCAGCAGTATGTTCACCAGGCATTGGGGCTTGTATTGGCAAGAATGGGGCGATATGATCCACAACACAAGGTTACGTTTTAATATGTCGCGATCGCCTGACCTGTACCACCCACCAGACTGACCACCAGGCTCCCCTGCCACCTGTGTCTGACTAGCTGCCCATCCTCCTGCCACACTCTACCTGCCTAATGACTATGTTAGACATTTACATGGACTTTTAACTGCCTGCCACTATTAATAATATTATTATTATAATAGCCACCATCAACCATCATTACTCTTACCATCACTACTATGATTATATTAGTTATACTATATCATAATTATTATGATTCTTTAAGCCGTTAAAAGGTTCTGCACACTCACTGATCTCTAGTACGAACCTGGTTCTTTAAAGAACCGAACATGTTGCTTCTATGAAGAACCTTATTTAACAGTGTAGACTAGCGTTAGTGCTTTCTGTCTAGTTCTGTAACAAGCATTTATCTGCAGGATTTACAGGGTTTTTGTTCCAGTTCTTGTTCCACACAGCATCTGATCTCACTAACGCAGGTGCTGCTTTGTCACAGGTGAGCTCATTAGTAAAAGCAGGTGTTGTGGTGGCTGGGCTCCTCGTCCGGGCTTGGCTAATGACTGAAGCTTCCAGCAGAAGCGGAGGCTTCCAACATTCGGGAGACCATTCGCGACACTGTATGGGAGTCGGATGGAGAGTTGAACAGGACCATGTTCAATTTTGCCAGATAGTAAGAGAACGGAGGAGGAGGAGGGGGTCGCCCCCGAAGCTGGAGAACGTTGACTAATCCACAGATTAACACAGATCATAAAATCACTCTTCCAAAACAGGCCCATTTTGCCTTGTGGTTTCTTCTCGAATTCCCTGGCGATATCCTTCTATCTACAATCCAGTTAGAGTGTGTGAACTGCGTGAAAAATCAATAGTGCTATCTGAGTCTTTTATTTGATCATCTTGGAAGGGACACTTTGGTTTGTTGTCAACTGACAGACACATTTGACACTATCATCAAACATAATTTCCTGTGAGTGACTTCATTCAATCGTGGCTCGTGGAGAGAACGTAGTGTACGGGAATCCATTATTTCTTCCGTCAGTGGAGCAAGGTGACCTTGAGGTACTGAAATGTTCCTTGCTTTAAGGCCTAATCGCTCAAGCGGAGCCATCCATCACTGTACATTTCCAGGAAAAACAAATTATGGCCCCGCGCTGGCACATAAACATGACCGATCAATATCTCGGGCCCTGCCTTAAATGCCACACATTTGAGATCATTTCTAATCATCTTGTTGTCTTTCCACTTCTGCCAAGTCAATGGGCTGTGTCATAGCCTTTTTTTTTATTATTACATTTCTATCCTATTTTGAAAAATATGAGAAATGGGCTGCTGATACTATATAGACGTTGTAATGAGTGCTCCCCTGCCTAACATACCTCCATTTTCATTTTTTATGGTGCAGAAAATACTGCAGGCTATACTAACAGCAGCAGGGTTAAGGTAAGTCAGGCCATTGATTAGGATTCAGAGTTGGTTTCTTCACAGTTGATTCCTCCTGGGCTGAGTTTTTGTTTTGGCAAGTCACAACAAACCACAGTATACAGTATAATTTTATGTATATACTACTCATGTGTCTTCAGGCCTTTTTCCTGTAGTAAGATGTGGCATATCTCAGTGGGGTTTCCCCAAAGTTCTTAAAGTTCTACTTGCTGCAGTAGACTGCTGATGAATACTGCAATGGCTTAAGCTGTGATTACACTTCCCACTACACCCAGAAATGGCTTCTGAAATCAAGAGGTTTAATAGGATGTTTGTCCCCCCTTTGCTGCAGTGATCTTCTGGAAGGCTTACGGGACAGTAGATGTTAGATTGGTTTGGTTGCATTCAGCCGCAGAAGCATTAGTGAGGTCAAGAAAGTGGGCCGTGTGCTCTGTTCACTAATTTCCCAGACAAAAATGAAAAGTCATCTTGTGTGGTTAAGGTGGTAGGAACTTCAGGCTCCAGCAGATGGCATTGCACAAGGATGATTGAGCTATAAATACCTGCGGGATGTGTGAGGGGGTTCATAGATCACGAGAAGAGGTGGTACAGTACAGAGAGTGTCTCGTTGGATGTGTGGAAACTGGGTCGCAAAGCAGATGTTAATGATGGGCTGAAGGCCACAGTGTGAAGGAAGTAGTTGAATCAGCAACCGAGGCCCAGAGAGAGCACAATTGGCCTTGCTCTCTCCATGGTGGGTAGATGGCGCTCTCTCCCCACATTGCCTTGCTGCGGTGCTGGCTGCCACTGGCATCAGCAGTTTGCAGGTGTATGGAAGCATACGGTCATATGGGTCTACCAGCAGTGGCAGAAATCCCAGTCTACAGGAAATTCTTGCCATTCTCGTTTTTCCTGAGCCATTCTGCTTCGTTTGTTGATGGTATGCAGCTCCCTGCAGAGTATTCTTTCAGAAACTGGTGGTGAAGGACTTATAGGACTTCTAGAAGCAATCCTTGCCTGGAATCAAAGCGATTTACAAGAATTTCCTTTGATTTTATGGCGTGAGAATTTCCTTCAATTTGATGGCGTGCTGCAGGGTTCTATTGTAGGGCCTATGAAAGTGTTATAAGTTGTGAATAGTAATGAAATCCAGGCCTACATACAGAAAACACAAAAGTATTGTGATATTAAATTACATCAATAACCCTCAGCTCTACTGATTACCATGGTCTCAGGGTTTCCGTAATTTGTCCTCAAGCCCATTTCTGTAAATGCAGAGTATGCAGTTTGTAAGCATACACTACGTTTTCCTGGTAGTGAGGGTTTCTGCAGTGTGGACTTAAGTCACGCTCCAAGTAAAGTGAGGCATTTCACATTGCTTAAAGATTTAAAAGGTGGTCAGAGCTTCTCGTGCGGCGCCTTATCTGCTCACTCCAGCTCTGATTGAAGCACTAACTCTTGACTGACTTTGATCAAGACTGTGTGTCAGTTCAGGCTGGAGTAAATGTTCCACTCTCCTCCCTCGCAGTTTCCTGCTCTCAGCTTTCGTTCTCAAGCACAATTAGAGATCCATTAGGAATCAAAGTGATGTTGATGAAGATGTTGGGCCACGCAAGCCTTAGAAATAGTTGGCTTTGCTCTTCGTCAGCTGTGTTTCCTTCTGTTCGGTTTTCCCTTTAATTTGAACAACAGTGTGTTGATTAAAGAGAGAACTGCTGAACGCCTCCCTCGTTTTGCTGTTCTGACAGCACCTTTGATGCAAAATCAGCCACAGCAGGTGAATTGAATGCTGTTGGTTATTACAGTCAAAAGTTTTAGGACGCCCCCGTTTTTTTTTTTTTCTTCATTACTCCCTTTGGAAGTACTGCATGGCTTGTTTTGCCATCCTGACAGCTGTATCTGAGGCCTGGTCCAGTGTTAAGCTTCCCAGCTGCTGAGCTACAAGGTGCTGTCATGTGAGCCACATATCACACGAGCAGCTGTTGACTCTAAGAAAGTGGTCTTTTGGTGCTGTTGTGGATTTGAGTGTCAGACCTCCTCCTGTACCAGACCTTCTGATGGTATAGGAAGCTGTAGCTGTGATGACCACACTCTGGCTTTATCTGGAATTGGTAATTGCCTTTGCCGTTGTTAACCAATGACTTGTTTCCTGAACAGGCCTTTATCAGAGCGTACCAGGACTGGGCGGGATACCGTAAATTGACCGTTACACTGTCTCAAAATAATATCAAGGTATACGGTATGCCCTGGGGGTGGGGTGGGTGGTTAGCATTAGCTGAGTTAGCAGGATAACAGTCTGCTCACCCCAGAACAATCTCACGTCTGACTGAAGCCACTTCCACTTCATAGATGAGAATGACTCGGAGGACTGGTGACTAAAGATTGAGCAACTGTAGACCACTCGCTAAGCTAGCCTTCGCTCAACTAGCTCAGCTTCAGCTCCGCAGACTATGAGCCGGCCGATGTTGACCATAAAAACTTTTGTCTGAGGAAGCGACTGGTGTGAGGAACAGAAATGAGAGACGGGTAAGATAGGCGTTTGGAGAATAAGGCCTCATATCTGAGAGCACAAAGTCGAGTGAATGGTCTTGAGAGTGCTTTTGACCTCAGCGTTGCGAAACTCGCTAGTATGGTGGGCATTTTTTTTTTCCTACCTGTTTTCAGAGCGTGGCATCACTTATCAGTGAGCACCCACAGCGCCCCCATTGTGTGGCTCTCTTAAATAAATGCATGTGGGGGGTGAGCTTATTTGGCTATAGATAGGCACAAAACAGAAGTCGGACACATGAGACATCGTAATTATGAAATACCGTCTTCATTTTGAGATACCGTCAACTACAGTATATGAGACTACTGCTATAAACGCCCAATTCTATAATGTACATTATTTTCATTATTTATTTATTTTTATTTTTTTACAAAAGCCCTGCCAGTTTACTGCTCTTCATTGGACTGGAAGTGCTTAAATGCCAATAAAAAGTGGCCAAAAAAATTGGGGGCGTTTTAAAACGTCTGACCAGTAGTGTACACCTGAAGTAGACTTCAGCATCTGAATATCAAGCTGCCAAGTTTGAACAATTTTTGATTTTGGCTGTTTTGTGATGTGAGGCTTATTTTTTTCCAATTGTACCTTTTGGCCTTTACCTCTGTGCCATGGCGATGGGGAAAATTGTTCCTGGAAAGACAGGCAGGACTTCTGGAAAGCATTAATTACACAGGAATGGGACCATCAATCAGACCTGTCTGTGCCAGACAGAAGGCAAGAGTGGCTGCAGCGAGAGAGAGAGAGAGAGAGAGAGAGAGAGAGAGAGAGGGAGAGCGAGCAAGAAAGAGAGCGAGAGAGAGTGAGAGAGAGCAGAGAGCCTGTGTTGGATATTCCTTTCTGTCTGCCTGTGTGCTGCACATTGGAGTCATTCTCTCGCGCAGTAGGCTACCCTAGTGCACGGGAAAAACCTGCCACGGAAGTAGGACACTGATATAATTAAGATAGATTGGCTTGAGGGACATTATTATTGCATGTGGCCCTCACAACGAGGGACGTAACGGACTTGAGGTCCCCAAATTCATGTTTCTTTTCTCCTGTCCTGCGGAGCCGTCTTGAATAATTCCATTTGCATTATAAAAAGATGGAGAATGGCTTTAGTAATAATGCGGAGGGACTACATGACTCATGACTGTTTCCACAGAATGGGCTTCACTGTACTGACTTAAAAGAGATATGATTAGAGAAAATTAGCCAGAAATCTGGCTAAAACAGGTGATTTGTGCATTGTGAGAGTCAGATTCTTTAGACTGCGATGGACAGTCAGTAATTGCATTGCATTTGAAATGGTTCTTATAAAACTTTCGGTTTTAGCCCTGCTGTTCTCACACTGTTTGGAAAGATAGTTTAAAAACGTAACTTTTATTAGTTTATAGAATTTTTGTCCAAGCAAAAATGCATGCTGGATCAGCTGAGCATGTGCTGTTTGGCGATAAATGCAGTTCGAGTGGTTCAGTGGACTAAGGTGCGGTCACTATGATCAGAGGATCGCTGGTTCTAATTCTGGTCATCAACTGCTGGCCATCAGCAGCCGAGGCCCAGAGGCCTCACAGTTGTTCTTGCTCTCTCCTGGGTGGGTAGATGGCACTCTCTCCCCACATTGCTTCACTGCAGTGTTGGTCTTCACTGGCGTCTGCAGGCTGGAGCATTGGAGTCGGGTATGCAGTGCTTCCTTCCAGGCGCATTGGTTGCCCAGTGACAGGTCGAAAAATGAGGGTCTACACTACTGTCTGGGGCATTGCGTGCAATGGGGGAGAGAGTAAGTACAGATTGGGTAATTGGCGGTCCAAATTGGGGAGAAAATGGGTGAAAAATTGGAACAAAAAAACAGATATGAACTGATATAGGAATTATCAGTAAGATTACTGTAATATGGTAGGCCTGTGCAACTCCACATGCCAGATACTCGGTAGAAAGGCCACAAACCTGTAATTAGGAACTTTTAAGAATAATCAGCATAGCTATAAATAATTCTACAATGCCTGACAAAGCAATGTACAACAAGAAAGTGGATGAAGTAGATAAGTGTCCTTTCTAAATAAGCCTAAATATTAACATTAAATAATGTCAAATTAGGCAAGACCTGCCATGTGATGTTACAAGGCTGTGTATGTCCATGTGGAAATGAGTGATACAAAAAAATGTATACAAAAAAAGTTCTTTGGGATCAGGATCAGGATCAGACAAACAGGTTTAAATGATTGCTTATGGAATTGATCCAGAAATCCATATCGGTGAACACCTACTGATTACGTTTATGAAGATAGCTTGTCAGTCTAGTATCTCTTATTGAGGATGTCATCTGTCCTGAAAGCCACCCCTCGTCTCTTTTGTTGTATCGACGAAGCCTCACCCTGCCGCACATTCAGCTTGATGGAGCACCTCAATACTGACCCTTATTGAACCCTTCGGCTGTCCGAGCCTGCCTAAAGCCAATTAACCTCGCTAATGCTGCTGCTGACATCTCTCTCCTCAGCCTTACATCCCTGCAGTGTGTGTTATGAGTGCGTCTCTGCAGCTGCCATTTGTTCCCTGCATCGTCAATGCCTTTATGGTTATAAATGAAAACTCCAATAACCCGGATTTACCGAGCCATTTCCAGGCAGGCGTATAGGAGGCGTGAGCTTCACGGCTCGTCTTCCCTTAGTGATTTTCGGTTGTGTGTCTCTTTCTTCTCCTTGCTCAGTTAAGCTCCATGTCATTTTCATGTCTGTCTGTTCGATAAGAACAAAGTAAGGAGCTGAAATGAAAAGTAAATTGAGTTTAAAGCTGTAATTTCAGTGTCTTCTTCAACACTTCTGAGAACCCCCAGCCTGGTCTTCACAGGGTCCAAATGCTCACACTGTTTTACCCAGAGTTTCCACCATATCCTTGTACCTATACGCAATGGCCATTTTATCAGCAATGCTTTGGAAACTTGGTTATGGAGCTCTGGTGAAGCAGATGCGTTGGGTGCTTTTGAGGCCATTAGGTAAGGTCTAGCTAGCTGAGAGCTTCACAAGAACCTCTATGGATGTTTAGGTGAACCACAGATGCAGGTCCACTTCCCTGAAGGTTATATGGTGCTCCATATAGTGGAAACTAAAATGGATAGGTTCACAGTTATTGGCTGTAGCCCATCTGTTGCTGCACAGTTTATCAGCCCGCTCGACTCCATTCATCAGTGGAAAGGGACTATCACAGGACCACCACTGACCACATATTGTTTGGGTGGTGGCTCATTCTCTCACAAAGTAGTGATACCAGCTGTAGCTGTGTGAAGATCTGTGTATGAGTGTGTGAGCGATGCTAGCGTGAACGAACACAGCAGCAGTGCTGCGGCTGGTTTAAACACTGTGCACCATGATGAAGATTTAATGTTGTTTTTGCATCGCTGCAGATTTAGAGTTATTTTAGCGTACATCACTGACATATATCCTAGTGTCAGTCTTCAATACTCTGTTTATGGTCTCATCCCATCCCTGCTCCTAATTATCGGATATCCGTCCTAGGCAGTGATAAGACAAATGGCGCTTATTTACAGGTCCCAAGGACTTCGCTTGGCAGGATTTGATCCTTGCCAAAAAAGCTTGGTTCTCGCTTTCCCTGGAATAAATTCATCTCCTTGTAAATTCATTAGCACTGTCCCAGCACTTTCAGCGCGGACTCTGGCAAGAACGGCTTCCCTTCCCTTTTATGATTATATTATCTCTTCTGGAGAAGGTCTCGGAGGTGCAGTCTCTTCTTTTTTTCTCTCTCTCTTCTCCTTCTTCCACAGCGGTTGTGTTGGAGCGCGGAGCAGAGCCGGCGGACTGATTTACAGCAAGTCGTTTAATGGCCGCTCACTTTGGAGCCAGGACTGGATAATGAGTCCACAATAATTAGCTGAGCTCCACTGAGCGCTGCCAGTAAAGGGCCAGCTGGTGTGACTAATTACAAAGGTGTTCAACCTCTTACCTACACAAGAACAAGAGAGCCCAGCAGCTCAACAATTCCTTAACACTGGAGTCAAAGACGGGGCAACCGGCTCAATATCATCTAAGGTGAAATGGTAGGCCTGTTAAACAAAAGCCACTTAATTGCGCTGCTCCTACAGTCCAGAGGAACCAGAACTTCTTCTAAGCAGAGTTCAGACATGGAATTCACCACATAAAGCAACAGTACATAGCATTTGACCTGAAAACAGCAGCTTCAGAATCACACTGATGCTCCACTGACTGTATCAGGGAGAACAGCATCTCCGTCATTGCCGTTCCAGCCCGGAACGCTGCTACTGCACTGCTGGACTTTGGTGGAGCTGGACAAGGCCTCTCTCCAGAACTGCTGAATAACCTAAGTCATATTAGTGTAAAATCCTGTAGTATAACTCTACCGCCTCAGTCTGCATGCTTCCCTACCTTCTGCATCTCTCAGCTTGTAAAAATGACCTTTACCATAAGGGGGCGCTCAAGGCGTGAGTTGATTTTACTGCCGTTAAATACACTCTCCACCTGTAGGGGGAGGCCAGGAGCAAAAAAATACCATTTCTCACGTAGTGCTGCTTTTGCCGCTTTAGCTTATTTTATACAGAGCTGATATACTATATGGACAAAAGTATTGAGACACAAGCTCATTCACTGTTTCTTCCAGTAGCAATGAGTGTATCCTGCTTTTGTTGGAGTATCTGTCTCTTTCTCCTAAATGTTGGAGCATTGCTGTGAGGATTTGATTGCATTCAGCCACAAGAGCATTAGTGAGGTCAGCTCATCCCCAACTCCTCCCAAAGGTATTGGAAGGAGCACCATCCACCATTCCAGAGAACACAGTTCTTCCACTGCTCCAAAAGGCTCAATGCTGGGGGGGCTTTATACCTCTCTAGCCCACACCTGGCATTAGCCACGGTGCCAAATGCCAGGCATATATTTATATGGAATTAATTAATTGAATAATAATAATAATAATAATAATAATAATTAAATAATTAAATCTTTCTACTGCTTTTGTGAAGCTACGACTCTGGTAAAGCCATTTCCTGTACCAAGACAATTCGTCCACATGAGTAAAGGTGTGTTTTTCAGGTTTAGGGTCAGAGTATCTATTCACACTGTGGTCTCTAGGTCACCTGGGATCTTATTATAGAGAGAGCTGAGCATATGGGGATTATCTTATAAGGCCAACTTAGGAAGATATGCAAAAATAGAGAAAATGCCTTTATAGACTTAACCAGCACGAACTCTGTAATGAAATTGGTCAGTTGGTCAGTTGGTCAGTTTTCTTAAAGCACTGACGATACCCACGATACGCTCGCTTGTATCACAATAGCAATGTATCACAATTACGATAAAGTATCGCTATATTGCCCACCGCTAATTTGGATGGTTTATTAATTGCTGAGTGTCATGAATTTTTGGGAAGAGCCCGGCGCCACTTCTAAGCACTCCCCTGAAGCACAACAAGCTTCATCTATTATTGAAGATCATTGTGAATAATCAGAATTAGTCGGTTGACAGATACTCTTCTGACACACGGCACATTTCGAATATTCAAGAATATTAACATTTCCTTAGCTTTCAGCCATTGTGAGAAGATGTGCTTAATTTCTGGCTGCGTATTGTAAGGTTTCACATTTTAGCTGTCAGCTTGACTTTGGATATTTCGTTTTTTTGAGATTCCTCTACTGAGGGCTTTTCTCCTTTCCTTTTTCTTTTTCTTTTTTTTCTGAAGTCTTTCAGGTTCTTTTTTGAGAACAACTTAAGATGAAAGCAGTGGTTCCCCTCTAGGATTATGTACAATGAATAATTTAAGGGAAGAAAGAAAGCTCAATTCTGTTAACCTTGTAAGTTATTTATTGTTTTTAGATGGCTGTCATGTTTGCTAATATCTCGGCGAGCCAGCCACAACCTAAAATGAAAATTCGGCGGAGTCATTTTAGGGCCGTCATCTCCATGCGCTTGCACCTTCTGATGGATGACTCTTCCGCAGCCGTTTTTTCAAACCGATGAGGATGAGAGAGGGCAGAAAAGCCTAGCATTTTTGAGTCATTGTGCTGTTTTCCGAGCCAGCTGCAGCCTCTGTACAGATGAACGCGTATAGTTGGGCACTGGGCTGTGTGTGAGGAGCCAGGTCAGACAGACTGTAAGCTATTTCAAAGGCAATAGTTTTCAACCCGCTGTGCACAGCATGTCCTGACGTATGGTGAACCGAAGCCTGATCATTCATTAGTTTGGCCCTAGCTGAACATATCATTGCACTGGACTCTGCAGAGATGCTCATTTGAGACACACACTTGTCTTTTGCGCATATGTGTTCTCTGTATGACCTGTGAACAGTATGCTCCTCTATTTTAGTATGGAAGGAAGAACCTTTTTTAAGGGTGTCAATTTAAGGCTTCTTCCCAGAACCTTCACATTACATGAAGTTTATTATCATGAGCAAAACAATCTTCTAAATGATTATTTATTATTAATTAGAATAGATTTTAAGGAATGAATTAATGAATTAATTAATGAATTAATCAATACATTAATTAATGGGGGGTCCACTTTGATATTATGCAAAATACCCTTTCTGGTTCTTTTATAACTAAGATGGTTGATGATTGATTCATTATTATTAATTTTATCATTGTTGTTATTATTTTATTTATTTTCTGTATTATTGTTATTATTTCTTCTTATTATTGTGTTTTGGTTCCACTGTCACATTATGCGAAGAGCCCTTGGCCCTGGCACTTTTATATTTAAGGTGGTTGATTATATTATTATTAATATTATTATTATTATTATTATTATTATTATTATTATTTGCTTTATTACTGTTATTATTTTGTATTATTATCATTATTTTAGGTTCCACTGTGACATTATATAGAGCCCTTGGCCCTGGCACTTTTATATTTAAGATGGTTGAGATTTTTTTCACCCAAGATACAAGATAATAAATACCTAAAAATGTGCTTTTTTATTGTTACATTTTCAGTTTATTAGAAGATTCATTATTATAAAAGCAATTTTGTGTGTGTGTGTGTGTGTGTGTGTGTGTGTGTGTGTGTAGAGAGAGAGACAGGGCTTCATTTTAACTGATGAGTGTGGGGTTGTTACATCATCTAAAACAAGGCTGAAATCGTCCTCTAACCAAACCTTTCCGTTCCACCTTAAATGAAGCAGCAGTCAGTTCTGCTGTTAAATTGTGCGCAATAACTGCTGCACTATTTAAGGTGGAATTGAGAGTTAGCATTAGAAGCCTTGTTTTGGCTGCTTCCTGGTACCATTACCAAACTAATCAGTTAAAATAAAGCTCTTTTTTTTTTTTTTTACTTGTTCACTGAAATAATGTCACAAATAAACGGAAAAGAGCAGCAGACAAAACTCAGACTCCTAAACGTTCTGGTAAACGTTACACAGCAGCAACAGACAGCACACAGATATATAAGTGCTCTCGCTGGCCTAGGGTTGTGGTTTCCAGTCTCTGTGTATTATGCGGAACGCTAAATGATCACCTAGGTATGAATGAATAGATGTGCATAGGTGTCCAGGGTGTATCCCTGCCTTGATGCCAGTAGCTCCAGAAAGACTCCAGACTCCACCACAACCCTAACTAGGAAATGATGAGATGGATGGATGGATGTTTCATAAGGTCCTGATCTAATGCTTTAGCCACAGTCTAACAAGCTATCTGCAAGCATGATCCGCTGCAGTGTTATGTGGCTAGTGTGGCAGTGTTACAGTAAATGCTCTTGGTTTTTGATTTATTTATGGTATGACTGATTCTTTCATTTATTGTATTACATGTTCTGCACGTATTCGATGTGGCACCTGCAGCAAAAAAAAAAAAAAAAACGAATCCATGCAGTTGTCAGTATATTTGTGATTCATCATTCATGATGCAGCTCAAAGCAACAGTGAAAGTCCTCCACCTTCATTTTAGCTAACACATTCTCCCTCAGCTGCCGACATGAAATTTAAAAGCACATCTCTGGCAGATGGTCACATTTCAGGCCCGCTGTTGCTAATTTCGGTGTGGTGATAAAGGTGAGATGTAGCTCCGCTCTCGTGGAGGAGGAGGAGGAGGAGGAGGATCCAGGCTGCTGCAGGTGCAGAAGATACAAATCCACGGGGGAAAAAAAAGAACACGTCTGGATACTAAAACGATATTTTTAGTCCAGAGGGTGTTTTTGTGAAAGATCGGTTGATAAGGCAGAAAGTTATTACTGATGAGAGAGGATATGTCTGAGAGAGGGAGAGGGAGAGGGGAAGAGGGACAGAGGAAGGAGTGATTGTAATGAGTAGAGGGTGAATGCTGCATGATTAGTAAGGCATCTTTCTGATTTTAATGGCCTGAACAGAGAAGTTTCTTTCTTGTCTTGGCTTGTCTCCTAGTCTGAAAAGCCATTCTGGCTGACTCGGCCTTTCTTTATCACTTCTATCTAAGTGACTTCTAAGTCGCCATTGGCATGCCTTAGTGAGTTGACAAAATTCACAGCGATCAAAGGCTACCCACATGATTGGTGTAGTATTTGTCGTGGTTAATTTTTAATTCCACCTCTCAGAAGTGTGGATAGTGCTGGGCGGGTGCTGATAAGTCAGTTGCCATGGGCTCTGAGTGGTCTAATTTCCTACCACTATGATCTGGGGGGTCCCAAGTATCACTATGGCCCGGGGAGCGCAAGTTTGAATCCCAAACAATGGCGATTTGACATCAGCAGCCGGAGTCAGATAGAGCACAATTGGCCATGCTCTCTCCCCTCATTACTTTTAAGCGATGTTGGCTGGCACGGGCGTCTGTTAGTCTGTTAGCGTGGTGGAGCTGGGGACTCTGGGGAGGCTATTCTTCGGCAGTGTGTCGGCTGCCTGGCGATGCCACATTGGCTGTAGTTGGAAAAGTATTGGAGAAGATGTGTCAGGAACATTGCTAGTGCTAGGAATAGCTATGAACATGTGGGTTAATTGGCAGTACCAAATTGGGAGAAATATGGGAGAATTCGACAAACAAATGTAGGGTCAATATGCAAATATTTTCCACATTTCTACAATATTTCATAACATCCACGTTTAAATTAATACAGTTTATGAAATGATAAAGAGTCCCTGCAGAACGCGAATAATAGCAACTAGAAACTAAACTTCATGATAGTGCCAGCCTAACTGGAATTACTGGACTACTAGTGTTCCTGCTCAGTATTCCATGTAGGGTGATGGTGATGGCAATTATTTTATCCTAAAAAAAATGGTTTCTATTTTTTACATTTATTTATTTTTTTGGACACCTAGACTTCAACTATTAGCCATTAAGACTGAGCTCATTTCACAGCCATTGCATTGCAGTACAATGGAATTCAACCTCCGCAGTTAATTATATCCATGGCATGGTAACACACACGCATTCAGACTATTGATTAGGGCAGTGAGTACACATCCAGAGCAGCCACCTCACCGCCTACAGGGAGCAATCGGGGGTTAGGCGCCTTGCTCAAGGATTTCTCAGCCATGGATGCCTGTCCTGGGGATCAAACTGGTGACCTCCCAGTTCCAAGCCTGCTTCTCTAACCCTTTGACCAGTAAGACCTCTACCCTTGAAACACACATCAGAAGTAGGATCCGTGTTGACCATCCTTGTTTATGAAATAGGTCAACATCTAGTGCATCCCACCAGAAACTTTGCTGAACAGGCCCCCTTTCTTGACCACTTTCTAAGGTCTGTCTTTTCTAAGGTTCCCTCAGCTGATCTCTCTCTACAGACTCCCTCAGTATGAGCCTTAATCCTTCTCTGTGTCTGTTTATGGAGGTATCAATGTATCCCCTTTAGTTTAAGCCAGGCAGTGATACAAGATATAGATTGCTGTATCAGATGCTCCTCGAAGTCTTTTGTGTTTGTTTTTTCCAATAATCCTTTCTTGGTTTTTCCCCTGCGGCCATACGATAAACCCTGCTGGCCCTGAAGCCTGCAGTGCAGCCCATAGTGGTACATCACTTGGTTCCTGGACGGTGTACAGGTCCGCTTCGGCTTCACCTATTGCTGCTGTTGCTGTTGTTCCTGTTGTTGGTGTTGGTGTTTTGTTTCGTGAGCAAATGGCTTGTCATGCAACACGCCTCCTCAGAGAGCCTTTGGGGTGGAAACTGACTGGCTGGCTCTCAGGCTTCATTCTTTTCTATATTCGGCGGCGGTATTCAAGTGGTTATTGTGCGGCCGAAGCCTCTTGTGCTTCCACCCAGGTTTGTTTCTGCCTTGACGAGTGAATAATGCATGGCATCGGCCGCCGTCGTTTGGCCAGACGTTATGGGTTCGCCTCTCCTGATGGTGTAATGAGAGGCAGAAGGAGGGAGGTCGAATCGCACTGGGAGCGAGAAGAGTTCCATATGGATGGACGCCAAAGCCTTTCCCCTTCCCTGGGCTCAGTGTGACGTGGAGAGAGAAGAGGAGAGGGATAACCAGGCTAAATTTATCTCTAATGTCTGTCTGCCATCCACCATCCAAACCTTCTGCTCAGTAATACGCCATGTTTACCCTCAGCTCTCGGAGAGAAGATGCCACTGCGTGTATATTCGGCTCCTATTCATTCCTCCTTAAGAGGCTTTGTGAGTGTATTTTTGTTCCCAAACTCCAAACCTTGTCTTCCCGAAACACATTATTTATCATGTGGAATGTAATCGGAGACCACAGGCTTTTTTTCCCCCCTTTCTTTTTTCTAATGGAATTTTTATAGAATACGACAGCCTTGTCAGATCAATACAAGCGCTGCACGGTGACTAGGGAGGGATGAGTCTCGAAGCCAAACAAAAGAGCCCCCGTATCAACTGCCTAGCTATCACTTCTGATCTTCATATCATTAGAACGTCCCGCTGAAAGCGTGAGATGCAAACTGACGGGCAGTATGTAGCACATTTATGTAACCGACACATTTGTCCATGCTGTCGTCTCCGCAGCCTTTCTGAAGGGGTCCCTGACTGGCCGTCTTTCGGGCGATGTGACAGTGACAGAGCGGCTCGCTGCGTTCATTAACACCGGCCTGATCCGAGATGAGCTTGCTGGAGATCGTCCGTCTCTGGTTATTTGAGCTAACCACATTAACCTCTTGAATCCTAGGCATATTATTTGACCATTATTGTTGTATTGAGACATATCATTTAGTAATTATCATGCATTATTCAGTCACTATTATGGATCTACTAGTGTGGATCCACAGACGGGCCCCTCAGGGCTTAAATCTCAAAGTTGCATTCATCACCAGCTCTAACAGAAGCCTGTTGTAATTTGATATTAATGATTTCACTTGTAGCTCATTGAAACAAGCAGCGGCTCTGTGAAAGTGCAGATCCCAAACTCTCAATCCATACTGCAGCTGTAGAAAGTAGAAAAGCAGAACACTTCATTTGAAGGCTACCTACATAAGACGTGCATAATGGGCGACCCCAGCATTTATAAAGGGGGAAACTATAGCCTCTTACATCTCATACATATAAAGTAAAACATTATATTAGTGATTAGCAAAGAGGCCTAAAGTGACATCTGTGAACTTCATAAACGCTAATCAAAATTGATATGTTATTTAGCTCATGCATAGTAATTCATTGCCAACACACAGCACCTGTTTGGATGCCAAAATGGACAAAAAATCAAAGCTATGAATTGAAATTACACAGCAGAAATATTATTTGGTCCACCGTCAAAATAATTGTTTTAATGAATCCAAGCTTTTAATGTATTTTTTTAAATGTATTTTGTTGACATTTAATTGACATTATTCCCAGCCGGCTCCAGCAGCAGTGTCGACGTTCTCAGAAGGTAAATAAAAAAAAAAACAGATATATCATCATATATCAAATATCATAATATTTGACCCTTTCTCACTGAAATGCTCTGTTTTACCACCGGCACTCGCCTTTCTCTGTTTCTAAACCAGCACTGAAGAGCCCATTCAGAACCAAGTGGAGGCTAACGCTAATGCTAACACACACACATACACTATAGAAACCCAAATCACACACACACCCATTATAAACCAGTTATTACACATCACTAGACCAGCAACCACAAATATCTGTCCAGAGTGTGTATCACTACACACACACACACACACACACACACACACACACACTTACACACACAGAGGAAGTGATTAGACTGCAGTGTTTTAAAGGAGCTGGGAGCTGATTGGTCAGGGAGGAGAGTCAGACTGGATTATAAGATATTAAACACTATAAAACAGTCATTTTAAGAAAAGTTGTGACAAAACTAAATCAATCAGTCCAGAATGTCTGATTATAGAAACTGAGACTCAACATAAAGGGATTTTACTGAATGTATTAATCAGCAGCTCATCTGATCTAAACCGTGGGGCTGGATTATTTATACAAACACAAAAGATCTGATCAGATTGGATCGTCTGATACTCAGCATTATGACATAGGATCGGATCGGGGGTAAAATAATCTGATTGGGACATCCCTATATGCCAGTACTGGGACTCATTTCACTCTAATCACAGTAAAGCTGGTGGTGGCGATTTCTGGCATTAGCTTAATAAATACTCAATAATTGCTTTCAGATGCATATGTTGTGCTGTGGAGGTAGTGTTCAAAAAAAGTGTATTTCTGAAACTTAATAATGATTTGAGTTTGATGATTCCGAAAAAAATGGTGGAATAACTCCAGAACTCCGAATAGAGGCAGTGAAGGACTAAGCATTACTCGTACCGAGTCCCTTCATTATTGCTCGAGGAGGGCCGCAACCTCGGCTCAGAATGTCTCGCAGACGTGGATGCACATTCGAGAGACGTTTTAATAACGGCTTCCAATTACAGAAGAGCCGCTGAGTGGAGGGGTTAGGGGGGCGTCAGACATCATGACCTGAATCTTCCTTTCTTTCGGCCATTTTCTCGAACAAACCGCACTTCTCTAAATGATTTCACTCCGCTTTCATCTCCTCACGCAGCAAACGGCTTGTGATATTGATCCTGAATGAAGCTGGCATCTACATCCTGTTACACAAACTCTGCTCTGTGCCTACAGCCTCACTTACCCTGACGCTTTGTCATTCTGCCACATTCACACTGTCCTTTTGAGTGTCTTTAAAGGGAAATGTCTTCTTTTATCTGCTGAATTACAACAGCTTTTGTGTTACATTTCTCGCAGATGGGTTTTTCGTATCTATGAATCTGGAGTGTAAATGTGTTTTAGTGTGTGTATGGATGTATTGGTAGGTGGATGTATTGGTGGATTGATGAATGGAAGGATGGTGGGCACTCTGGTGAACAGATGGATGGATGGGCGAGCATGTAGGTGGATAGATGGGTAGGTAGGTGTATGTATTGAAGGATGAATGGGTAAGGCAGTTAGGTAGATGGTTAGATAGGTAGATAAGTGAAAAGGATGGATGGATGATAGATGAATGGGTAGGTAGATAGGCAGACGAATGGGTGGATGATTGAATAGATGGATGGGTAGGTAGGATGGATGGATAATTGTAAAGACAGATAGGTGGATAGGTACGTAGGTAGGTAGATAGATGGATGGATGGAGTGTAGGTCGGAGGATGGAGACGTAGGTGGATTGATGGGTTGATGGGTAGATGAATGGATGGATAATAGATGGATGTGTGGATGGGTAGGTAGTTAGGTAGATAGATGGATGGATGATTGGATAGCTAGATTGGTGGGTAAGTAGGTAGATAGATGGATTAATGGATGGATGGTTGGATGGAGGGATGGATGATAGGTAGGGATGCGGATGGATAGATGGAGGGATAAGTAGGTAGGTAGATGGATGGATAGATCAGTACGGAGGTGGATGGATAAATGGTAGGTAGGTAGATGGATGAATGAATGGATGGATGGGTGGATAAGTAGGTAGGTAGATGGATGGATAGATAGGTAGGTAGGTGGATGGATAAATGGGTAGGTAGTTAGATGGATGGATGAATAGGCGGGTGAATGGATAAATGGGTGGATAGGTAGGTGGATGGATGGATAAGTAGGTAGGTAGATGGATGAATAGATGGGTAGGTAGGTGGATGAATGAATGGATGGATGGGTGGATAAGTAGGTAGGTAGATGGATGGATAGATAGGTAGGTAGGTGGATGGAGGGATGGATGGATGGATAAGTAGGTAGGTAGATGGATAGATAGGTAGGTAGGTGGATGGATAAATGGGTAGGTAGGTAGATGGATGGATGAATAGACGGGTGGATGGATAAATGGGTAGGTAGGTAGGTGGATGGAGGGGTGGATGGATAAGTAGGTAGGTAGATGATGGATAGATAGGTAGGTAGGTGGATGGATAAATGGGTAGGTAGATGGATGGATGGATGGATGGTTGGATGGGTGGATAAGTAGGTAGATAGATGGATGAATAGATAGGTAGTAGGTAGGTGGATAGATGAATGGGTAGGTAGGTGGATGGATGGATAGATGGATGGATAAGTAGGTAGATAGATGGATGGATAGATAGGTAGTAGGTAGGTGGATAGATGAATGGGTAGGTAGGTGGATGGATGGATGGATGGATGGATGGGTAGGTGGATGGATGGATGGATGGATGGGTAGGTAAATGGAGGGATGGATGGAGATAAGTAGGTGGATGAATGGGTAGGTAGGTGGATGTATGGCCAGTTTAGACAGATTTTAGGCCCTGATCTAGATCTAGACTTTTCCTCTAACATATATCTGATCTCAGTAAATATTAGGACCTGGGATCGAGTTACAGCCCACTTTAGATTCATTACAAGACAGTGTACAGTTGAATGCACCTTTGTAATGTCCAGTCTTCCGAACTTAGAGCCCATAATATGGGCTGTGGGTAGTGCTTACTGCGGAGTTTGCCCATCGATTCTCAGCAAAGAGTAGCAGTAAAACATCTGCCTGTCTGCAGCTCCTCTCTGTATTTGATTATAATGATATAAGCCTGTCATATTCTTCAACAACCCCCCCTTCTCCTCCTCCTCCTCCTCCTCACAACACACACACTGTGCTTACTGCACTCACTAGCTATCTCAAATGGGTCTGATGTGGTTTAGCGTCAGTGTCAGAAAATGTACAAAGCCTACAGTTTGGTGTGAAGTAGAGCCATGAATTCACCATTTTGCAGTTATTCAAATCCATGCAGTCATTTTATGCTAATTATTCCTCACTTGTTGCTCATTCTAAGTGCAGATGATGGCCTTTCAATCTATACCACATAAATGTTTGCAAAAATAAGATCCAATGTTTGATCCATTGCTTTTTTGACATGTTTTGGATGCCATTTCTGGACTGAAAACCGTTATCTATATGCATAAGCAGACTTCTTCATATTATTAACCCTTTCAACCCCAACAGTGTGTCCAGATTACTCCTTCTCACTCCCATAAATCCATACGAACACAAAGGAAGCAAAAAGGATTGTACTGTATATAGTACCAATGCTAGTGGAACCCTCTTTGGGTCTATGCAAATCCATTTTTATAAGATATTATATAAAACCATCTCCAAAAAAGGCTTTCCATCAGTCTGAAGAATGCTTTAATCGGGCAAAGAAGTTTACAAGCAGGCAAAATGGTTCTTTAAATGGTCATAGTTCTGTACTTTATTGATGGCAATGGTTTTGTGAAGAACCCTTAAAGCACTGGTTAACGTTTTTAGACTTGAGATATCCTTGCTACACATTCGCAAATGAATGATGGCTGATTCATGTATCCTGCGTCCGATTGACGCGTCACTTGTGCACATAGCTTTTGCTGACTGGTAGGGGCAGTGCAGGCATTCAGCAGCATCCATATGGAGGCTAGGTCTGAAAAAAGGCAGGTGACATTTCCTCCTTCCTAGATCTTCCTCCATCAGCTGTGAGAGGTATTATTATTATTGAACAGTGGAAGCGTTTAGAAGAACCACAGAGAGGAGCACAGCCACTGAGTGTCTGTCAGACCACGTAAAGTTACAGAGCGGGGTCAGGGCCGAGTCCTGAGCTCTTCAGAGCAGAGTGCAGAAAAGCCTCCACTGCAGAGCTCCAGACCTGCTGCTGCTGTTAGAGCTTAGAGCAAAGGGGGACCAGCTCCATATTAATGCCTGTGGATTTAGAATGGGATGTTATACAAGCTTCTGTAGGTGTCCCAATACTTTTGTCCAGATAGTGTATTGAAGGCGATGCAGTATTTTTTGTGTAATGCAAATCTAGAAAGAATCACAAAAATCTTGACAAGACGGCCCTCCTCCCTAATCTAACCCTAATCTATCGTCCTATAAATTCCATCTTCACCTTGTTCACGTGTCTATGACAACCTTCCTTCACCCCGTCTCCTCCCTTTTAACCTGGTCAAAGTTTGGGCCCAGCCCAAAGTTCGCCCTCCTCTCTTCCTCGTCTTCTCCCAAATCATTGTAAGCTGAAGGCGTGGTCCGTACTAGCTAAAATACATTTAATGGCAACCTCACCTGGCCATATATGAAGCTCATAAGTACTTGAAAATTTGGCTGACTATCATGAGCTGTGAAGCCCTACAGCAACTCTATGAGCACCGCTGCACTGTTTACAGCGCTGTGCAGTCAGACATCTTGGCAGGATTCTGAAGGGCCTTTTTAAAAAGACAACTTTACCCAGCCATGCTTCCATCAACGAGGACCACACCTGCAGATCAGAAGCTTGCGACGCCATGGGAAAGGCAAGAATAAAATTTTATGGCTTTTTGGGCTGAAGTGAAAATGGCACAGCTGCTCAGATAATAGAACAGAAGGCAAAAAAAGGTAAATGTAACCTTCGCCACAAACTCCTGAATCTTACTGTTCCACAGCTTGGCTATAGAGGCCCTCTGAGATATTAGGATATTCAAAAGTTAATGAACTTTCAGACTGTCGTGTTATTTATGCTGCTGAGGAAACGCTTTGTGAGCAAGGTCAAAAGCTAGCTGCACAACTACAGAGGTTCTGGAAATGCACTGTGATGCTGAGCAAATATCCATAGGAAAAGCCTCTGTCGGGACGCTCAGCAGATCATTCACTACATCGTCAGTAGTGAAGAACCTGAAAGGAGAATCAAGAGAGAGAGAGAGAGAGAGAGAGAGAGAGAGAGAGAGAGAGAGTGTGTGTGTGTGTGTGTGTGTGTGTGTGTGTGTGTGTGTGTGTGTGTGTGTCATCTCAAGTCAATGTGATATGTTTTGCGACACCACATATTTATTAAGTATAGTTCACACTAATGTGTTGCCACTATGGCTCGGGGGTCGCAAGGTCAAATCCAGAGCCATGCCGCTTTGCCATCAGCAGCCGGAGTCGAAGAGAGCACAACTGGCCGCACTTTCTCCGGGTGGGTAGATGGCGCTCTCTCCCCCCCTTATCACTCTTAAGCTATGTTGGTTGGGACAGGCGTCTGTTGATGTAAAAAAGTGAAAAACATTAAAGGACTAAAGTATTGGGACATCTGCTCATTCATTATTTATGGTTTCTTTCTAAATCAGGGCTATTAAAAATACTCTTTTTGTTGGAGTAACTGCCATGGGAAGATGGCTTTCTACAAGATTTTGGGAGGAGCATTTTTGTAAGATTTTGATTGTATTCAGCGACAAGAGCAAGATGAGGTGAGGTCAAGACGTTGGGTGATCACCACCACCACCCCACCTCATCATCCCCAACTCCCCAACTCATCTCAGAAGTACTAGATAGAGCACTATTCATCATTCCAGAGAACACAGTTCTTCTTCCGCTGCTCCACAGCTCAATGCCTGGGGGGCTTTATACCCCTCTTGCCCACACCCGGCATTAGGCAGCATGGTGCCAACAGGTTCCTGTTTATCTGCTCCAGAGAGTCCTATTCTATTGGCAATACTTCTCTACAAGGACTAGTGTTCTTTTGCACATCTGTGTCAAATCGGGATGCATTCATTAGAAGGAGTGTCCACAAATATTTGGACATATTTGCACCAATTACCCATCACACTGTCTCCAGATTGGTGAAGGAAGTCCATGCATCCCATTTTATGCAACATCAGTCACGTGCAGCACGGAGAGCGGCTTCCTCACCTCAGGGAATGAGGCGACTTTGTTTGTCCTTGCAAGTCAGAGAAGTCGACAGTATTCCCTCAAGTAAAGATAATTCAGAAGACTGAGCGTTAACCAAACGGAGATAGGCCTCAATAACCCCAGTAAATATCAGCACGATAAGGCCGCGGTGTTTCTGGGCCGATAATGGCACGGCTTGAATATGAGCGCAGTAAAACCGAACTGGCAGCTTTATAATGACATCAAGCTCCACTGCTCCGTATCTGCTGCCCGATCCTGCATCTTGCCGTGTTTATGACTTTGGCGATAGCGGCTTCGGCATATCAACCTCTGACCCCGGCGAGTGATAAGCGCGGCGTGGAGGTTCTGGCCGGCGCTGATGCCTTTTCCGTGCATTTGTTAAGGCTGCCGCTTCCCTGGGCAGAGCACATCAAAGGCAGCGGGCGTGGCTGACAGCTGGTCACAGGAGTGGCTATCGGAGACTGTATCTGGGAGATAAATGCATGCATGCAGCGAGCCTCCTCTGGCCTCCTTCCTGCTGAGAGACAGTGGCGTAATTGAGAACGATGGCCCGGGCCGGTGAGGGGACGCAGAGTCCTCTCTGCCTCAGCCCGTCCCTTCAGTCGCGGAGCAAGGTGATGTTCTTGCTGAACTCACCGCACAACTCCGCTACGCCCGGCTCTGAATACTTCAGCAGACAAATGGCCCCATCTTCAGGAGGTGGGAAAGATGTAAATTATGGGTAATTAATGTGCCTCATTGAACGCATATTTATATCTGGGTGAGGAATGGGCTGCTGATGCTCCTCTCCTACAAACACCTCCAGATGAGCTGTGCTCTCTCTCTCTGTCCCTGTTTCTCTCTGCCTTTCTCTCTCTCTCTCTCTCGCTCTCTCTCTCTCTCTCTCTCTCTCTCTCTCTCTCTCTCTCTCTGTCTGTTTTCCTCTGTTTTTCTCTTGCATTGATTTAGTTCTTTCTTCATTCTTCCTTTGTTCAGATTTTGTTTTTTCTTTCTTTCTTTCTTTTTTTCTTTTTTTCTTTTTTTTCTTTCTTTCTTTCTTTCTTCTTTCTTTCTTTCTTTCTTTGTTCTTTCTTTCTTCTTTTTTCTTCTTTCTTTTTTCTTCTTTCTTTCTTTCTTTCTTTCTTTCTTCTTTCTTTCTTTCTTATTTATTCTTTCTTTCTTTCTTTCTTTCTTTATTATTTTTTCTTTCTTTCTTTTTTATCTTTGTACTTTCTTTTTCTTCTTTCTTCTCTTTAATTATTTTTGTTCTTTCTTTCTTTGTTATTTCTTCTTTCTTTCGTCTTTCCTTTCTTTATCATTTCTTTCTTTTTTCTTTATTCTTCCTTTCTTTCTTCTATCTTTCTGAATACTTTATTTCTTATTTCTTTCTCTTTTCCTTCTTTCATTCTTTCTTTCTTTCTTCTCTCTGAGAAGACACAGTGCTGGTGTTTTTTTTTTTTTATTTTATTATTTTTTTTAGATCACAGTGAATAAACAGTCTGTGTGTGTTTAGCTCACACTCATTTCAGGTGTGTTATCAGCTAGATGATGGCAGTGTCTCAGAATTCAGCTCGTGTGTACGAGCACCTGGTGTTTCCGGCCGCGCCGCCACTGCTCCCCCTCACGCCTGCCTCTCCACATTTTGGCCTAATTGTTCCGATTCTGAGGCGCGAGATGCAGCATGCATAATCAATTCTGATACTCTGATAGAGGATCCGCGGCTTTTCACACATCAAAGCCGTGGAACCAGCCAAGACTAGCTGGTTATCCATGCTATAGCGTTCTGCATGATTTGGGAAGGGAAGGGGAGTCTGAGGACAGCCATTTGTCACGAGGAGTGTGTTTGCAAGGAGTGCGTTTCATACAGTAGATGCATTTGCGTGCCCTGCTAAAGGAACGAGACACTGTCGCTCTCCTGATGGATGGATTGAGTTACTGTAAAGGCATAAAAGAGATTGCTGGGTTCATTTCCATTCATATGCAGACGCTGTTATATGGCCTCATCCTTAATGTTTTCTCTTTTGGTTCTGTACCTGGGGAGCTATATACATAAAGGACATGGCTTATTGTGCCAGTAAAGTCTGTAGATGAGTGACTCGTATTGAATGACCAGCGCAGTGAAATGGAGGCGATCCAGATGGTGCCATCAGTGCACTGCTGTCTTCTGCAGCTCCATTAAAAAGTACAGAACTCCTTCAAACAGTTTGGGTGTCCTCGGTCATTTCGTGCACTTATGCAATCAGACAGGTTGTTCTGCAGTGAAATGCTCTTATGGAAAGTCTTTATATAGACCTTTATGTAGAACTGCTTTATTGGTCAGTTATGCTTACGTACAGTAGGGTGTTATCTTGAAGGAACTGGCACATATCTTCACTGTCCCACAAAAGCTTTCTATATCTATTATTTTTTCGTTTTTCACTTTGTGACATAATGTGAATCTGGCCTTTCTTCTTTACATCGTGTCCAAATTTTATGTTGAATGGACCAATAGAATTCACGACTTGTGGGGAAGGGGGGTAGACTTCTGGGGGTGTGACAGTGACTTCCATTGAAAGTTATGAAGGTATGAAGGTCTTATATATATATTTACATTTACATGACGCTCTTATCCAGCCAACGTAGTGTTAGGAGTCTTGCCCAAGGCCTCTTATTGGTGTAGCGCAGCAGTCACCCAGACCGGGAATCGAACCCCAGTCTCCCACATGGTGTGGTAGCTCAGTGGCAGGTAGCGGTGTTATCTGTTGCCACACACACGCACGCACGCACGCACGCACGCACACACACACACACACACACACACACTATTGAACTTGAAAGCTGCAGCTGCAGAATGGAAGCTCAAACTCGGCACAGGACAAACCAAAAGCCAAAAAAAATCACCACAGATATTCAGCTTCTGTTCCACTGTAAAGTAGTTTCACACTGCAGACTCTAAACTGGTTTGTTATATTTTAAGGACGCTCCTTACTGCTTTGGCTCAGAATAGTGTCTGTTATTTGTGCCTAGAGGGCGCTACAGAGGGCACTCTGCTAGAACACAGTGGTAAAAACAAAGGATCGTAACTGAATCAGGCTTAAAATAGCTGATACCTGTTTCACATTTACTATTTAATAGAGCCTGAGGAGCCAAACAAACAAAAAAAGGAGGAGGATTGCTGTGAGGATTTGATTGCATTTAAGAGCTTAGTGAGGTCAGGATGTTGGATGATCAACACTCCACCTCATCCCCAACTCCGCAGCTCATCTGAACACATCTGGTGGAAATGCAAAAAGGTAAACTTAAAGTAGCTGAATGCGTTCATCAGAAGGGGTGTCCACAAACATTTGGACATAAAGTGTATATGACTTTTATAACAGCATAGGTGGGATCTGACTCTGTCTGGCTGCATTATTATCAGACTGGCTGTTTAATAGACTCACTGAGTGTTTTAGCTGAACGCTACATCCTCCTAAAGCACTAAACACGCACTCGTCCTGTCTCTCTTTTGCTTTGTGGAAGTGGGATTAGCTCTACGTCGCTCTTCCGCCGTATTCAAACCGCAATCCGCCCGTCAAGCGATTTGTCATTTAGCCAGAGTTATGAAGACAGATGGGACGCGGTGTCTTAGAGAATCTGCTCTGTGTCCCAGGCTCTCTGGGAGGTAATCATGGCTTCATATCATCATCATCATCATCATCCTGTGTAGGACACACACCTTGCACAGCCATGAACAGGTGCGCTCATTTTCTTACACAGATAGATAATGCACTGTCATCTGAAGGAGCAATTATGTTTGGGAGCCCAACCAGGGTAAACACGACTATTTGACAAGAAATGATATTGTACTACCAGTCCCAGCCACGGCTGAAATGGCTCAGGAAAGTGTGCTGTTTGCCTGCTGTGCTGAAAACAGCTTAACATGCTCTCTCAAAGGTTCCTAAACGGTTCTTAGCCTTAATGCACAAGTTCTAGGAGAAACTTTCAGCTTTTGAAACCATTACAGGCCTGGATGTGAGCACATCCTTCAAACAGCAATTACATTTTAGCTTCTTAGTAGGTACTGAATGATTAGTACTTATTTAATATTCAGTAGACACTGAATGATTAGTACTTATTTAATATTCAGTATATACTGAATAATTAGTACTTACTGAATAATTAGTACTGAATAATTGGCAATTATTTAATATTCAGTATATACTGAATAATTAGTACTTGCTCAATAATTAATAATAATTTAATATTTAGTAGACACTGAATGATTAGTTCTTCCTATAATTAATAGATACTGAATAATTAGTACTGAATAATTTGTCATTATTTAATATTCAGTATATACTGAATAATTAGTACTTACTGAATAATTAGTACTGAATAATTGGTCATTATTTAATATTCAGTATATACTGAATAATTAGTACTTGCTGAATAATTAGTAATTATTTAATATTTAGTAGACACTGAATGATTAGTACTTATTTAATATTCAGTATATACTGAATAATTAGTACTTACTGAATAATTAGTACTGAATAATTGGTCATTATTTAATATTCAGTATATACTGAATAATTAGTACTTACTGAATAATTAGTACTGAATAATTGGTAATTATTTAATATTCAGTATATACTGAATAATTAGTACTTGCTGAATAATTAGTAATTATTTAATATTTAGTAGACACTGAATGATTAGTACTTATTTAATATTCAGTATATACTGAATAATTAGTACTTACTGAATAATTAGTACTGAATAATTGGTAGTTATTTAATATTCAGTATATACTGAATAATTAGTACTTACTGAATAATTAGTACTGGATAATTGGTCATTATTTAATATTCAGTATATACTGAATAATTAGTACTTGCTGAATAATTAGTAATTATTTAATATTTAGTAGACACTGAATGATTAGTACTTATTTAATATTCAGTATATACTGAAATATTAGTACTTGCTGAATAATTAGTAATTATTTAATATTTAGTAGACACTGAATGATTAGTTCTTACTAAATTTAATATATACTGAATAATTAGTACTGAATAATTGGTCATTATTTAATATTCAGTATATACTGAATAATTAGTACTTTCTGAATAATTAGTAATTATTTAATATTCAGTAAATACTGAATAATTAGTACTTACTGAATAATTAGTAATTAGTAGGTACTGAATAATAAATTTTATATATACTAGGTAGTGCATATATAAAATACTTAGTACATATAGAATAATTAGCAGGTACTGAATAATTGGTAATTATTTAATATTCAGTATATACTGAATAAACAAAAGCTATTAGTACTTAGTACCTATTGAATAGGTTTAAACTAAATAGTACTTGTTGAATGATTAGTAGATACTGAATAATTAGTAGGTTTTAAATAATAGGTACTGACTACTCAGTTCTTCTTAAATAATTAGTAGATAAATGGTAAGTAGTGAGTAATTACTACTTATTAAATAATAAGAAGGTCCTAAATAATAGATACTGAATAATAAGTACGTATCAGATATTAGCAGATACTGGATATTCAGTAGGTACGAATAGTCAGTATGTGATACTGAATAGTCAGTATGTCTCGAATAATTGGTAGATTTATTAGCAAGTTCTGAACAATTACTACTTATTGAAAAATTAGTGGATTCTGAATAATTAATATATATGAAATAATTCGTATGGACTGAATGAAGCTCAGAAAATAAGGTTGGGGTTCAAGGGGTTAACTGGTTGTTCACGTTTGCACACTTGTTCATGTTCAGATGATCTTTTTCAGAAGGATCTTCCAGGAACCCTGGCACAGCTTTAAACCTCCAGGAACTTTATTAAATGTGCTAGACATGTTGTGAGCATGCTGGATCGTGTATTTAGAGCAGGGTATTTTTCACAAGCCAGAAGAATTTTAAGCTCAGCACCACCCCCTACTGAGGTGATATTAGCTTGGGTGGTTTTGCACCACTGTGAAGGAAGGAACATCAGCCAGCGTAGGTTCCTCACTGCACCAAAAAACCTGCCAATTCCAATACGCCTCAAAAACCCCAAGCTTGTTTATAGTTCCCCTTTCATTCTGCTCATTTGCTGACTGCTTATCGGTGTAGGAAACCCTTTCTTTCTTCCTCAGCGTAATTTCAGACTGGAACCGTCCATTTTTCTTCTCTGTTTTTGAGGAATTATCCAAGGAAAGAGGGATTTTGGTTTAGCAAGGGATTTAACTCCCCTGCTGTTTTCTTTTTTTACTTTTTTATTTTTTTTTTTATAAATAATGCCCTCTTTGATGTCCAGAAGACGGCAGGGCAGTGCGACAGCGCTTTCTATTTTTCTGTAGATCCACTCGTTTTTATTTTCCCCGAGAAAACAGCCGACATCACTCACTCCAGCGGCAGGGCAGGTTTTGTGGCTCCAGCTCTGGGCCGCTCTGCTGCTCTGCCTCTTCCCCCTGCAGCTCCTGCGGTTCCTTCGGCTCCCAGAGGGTTGAAAAGATCAGCCTTGGAGGTGGTTTTGCCTGAGGCTGTGAATCCTTTGACATAATCTTTCCACATTTGCGGGGGGCTGAGCTCCTTTTCGGTATTATTAGAGTGACATATTATCCGATTTGTGAAGTTAAGCAGCCTTGCAAAATTAGATGCACCAGAGGGGCACGAAGACTGAAATCAGCATATTTTGGGGGATCCGTTGCCAACGTCTCGCTGGGATTGCAAACTTTCTTCTCGGTTTCTTACAAATGGCCATGCTGTAGTCTAACCTGACATTTCATCACATGATACGACTGCACGAGTTATCATTTGTTAATATTTTTAGCGTAGATGTCTGTCTGAGGTTTGTGTCAGTCATACTTACATGTACATTTACATTTCAGGCATTTAGCAGACGTTCTTCTCCGGAGCGACTTACACAAGAGCTTCACTGTTCACTCAGAAAATACCCTTAGCTAGTAATACTGTTTAGACTAGAATCCAAAGGTACCTCTAATCTTAGATACTGCTAAATACAGAAGTCAGTCTGGTAACCACAATACTCAACACTACACTTCACCTAAGTATTCTTGAAAGAGGAGGGTCTTCAGTCTGGATTTGAAGACAGCGAGCGTTGGACTCAGCGTTGCTGTTCGGACACCCAGGGGAAGTTCGTTCCACCACTTCGGTGCAGGACAGAAAAAAAGTCTGGACACTCGTCTTCCACTGATCTCAAAGGTTTGCGGGTCAAGCCGAGCTGTACTTGAAGCTGGAAGGGCTCTTGGTTTCAACTTGCAACCCCTAAATGATATTTTACCAGGATACACACGTTAATATAAGCCACGAATGCCTCAGCGAGAAGCTAAACATGAACAAACATGAAGAAAGACAAATGTTCATTTTGGTGTCCTGGAAGTCAAGTCAAGTCAAGTCAGATTTATTTGTATAGCTTTTTACAACTGTTGTCGTCACAAAGCAGCTTTACATAATTGGTAATTAGTAATTAATAAAAGGCAGAGACAAAAAAAAGAAATAACGTAAGACATGAAGGATCAAAGACCCCCAGTGAGCAAGCCAACGGCAACAGTGGCAAGGAAAAACTCCCTCAGAGCTGAAGGAAGAAACCTTGGGAGGAACCAAGACTCACAAGGGGGACCCGACCCGTCCTCCTCTGATCAGAACTATTTAAACATTAATGATAAAAATGACCAAACCAGATACAACAGATAGTTAATAGTGATGATATTAATAGTGGCAGATAGTTACAAGTCCATTTAAGTTTTAACATGGTCATTAGACAGGTAGCAGTGGTAGGAAGGTGTGCTGCTGGTGTGGTATAGGTGGTGGTGGGTATGGGTGTACGCATCAGAAGACGATGTGAAGGTCTAATGTAAACTTTTGGAGGTTCTTCGGTTCTTCATGAGGATTATCTTAAGGTGCTTTGAGGAACCTTTTCTTCTTTTCTTGAAGGTTCCTCAAAGCACATTAAGAGGTTCCTCCTCAATTTCAAACTGAAGAACCTTCAAAAGTTCCTCAAGGATCTTATACTTCTAGCAGTGTCTGGCATCCTTTACGTTGGCATGGATGCTGAGCAATACACCCTCTAGAGGGCAGTTCAGAGTCAAAAGCTTCTGACAACAGCTAACATGGCGGCTGCAGAGGAAGTAGTGATAATGTACTTATTACAAAAAAAAAGATATAAAATGGCAGAGGTACTTTATATCTTTATATCTTCGAGTCCATATGACAGCGACCATGTTCCCTTGCACTGTTGGCTACGCTGCCCCCCACTATTTCCAGTGGTACTGCTCCATTCCGTCTGTAACCACAAGCATTCAGAGAACAGATTGGATTGTACGGATAGAAGACTCCGTCCATTGCGCATAAATTAGCCTTAGACTCTTTGTAGTCTAAGTATTTGTTTGGTGTGCCATAGCTGTTTGTGTTTGTCTGTAAACATTTGGCCGGTTTAGACACATTCAATTTGTGTTTGTCTAATGAAATGTGGGCCGTTTGCCATGACTCACGCTTTCCTGGTTATTATAGTGACCACTTCACTGCTTCTGCTGTTTATCTCCTATTTTGAACGAGGGAAAAACCTTTGTCCACTTTTGTCTGGGCATAGATTAGTGGAGCTATGAAATGACTACCTTTTGGGAGGGGGAACATGCCTGAAGCCCTCCTCCCTAATCTGATGTCCTACAAGTTCCATCTCTACCTTGTTCACGTATCTGTGACAAGTCTTCGCAACCCTCCACCACCTTCCCCGTCTCTTTGCTTATAACCTGGCCATCTATCATTCCAGGCTCCACTTATCACCGGGGGGACTGGCTTCCTACCAGAAAGCAGAAGCCATCCGAACTTCAGCGAACTTCTCTTGAGTTCTCCCCACTCTCTTACAGTCTACTACAATCCCAAATTCATTCCATACGCCACCTTGCGTGCTCTTGATAAACACAGGGAATGCCTTGTCAGCCACTATGCAGAATGGCAATGGTTCGCTATGTCCATTAATAGGAGCTGATTGGGGGATATTAGCAGAAAAGGCTGTTGGTACTGCTCTGGTGCCGACCAGATCTGTCTTCATTTTCCAGCTCATGACAGAGACAATAAGACCCCCTGTGTTTTCTTTATAATAGATAGCCATTTCCTTCTCCAAATCCTTCTCTTACATTTCCTGCATCTTTGAAGATTCTCGCAGACTCATAAAACAATAGAAGTCTTCAACAGTCCCCAAATTTCTAGGAACGAAGTCAGTATTCAGTCACATATATATATATATATATATATATATATATATATATATATATATATATATATATATATATATATATATATAATATGGGAATAAACATGGGGATTTTTCTGTTGGTTTGTGTCATATTAACATTGTGTTATATTACTTGGTGCACCTGTAAGGCCATCAGCATTGTGTACTCCACTCATCCCTCACATGGACTTTTTTTTTGTCACTGCTGCCGTCTGGCAGAAGGTACAGGAGCATCCTTCCTGTCACTGCACGGTTCTGCAATAGCTTTGTCCCACAAGCAGTCAGACCGAGACTGAACTAAACCCCCCAACCCTTCAATACCCATAGCATTTTAACCTGTCTGCATCCTATTTATCTTTATATATTTATATATTCTATACTTGCTACCTCTTATAATCACTACCTCTACTCAGTAATGAGTCGTATTGTATTTATTGTATTTATTGTTGCACTTTCTGCAGTCTCTCCTGTGCTGTATTGCTTTGTTCCATGTTGCACCTTTTGTTCTGGGACAAAAACGTAATTTCATTCCACTGTGTACTCGTACAGAGCTGAAATGACAATAAAACTCACTTGACTTGACGAGCGGCGTCCGTTTTAGCCCCCAAAACGCAGTGCCTGATGGGTAAACTTTACTGTCAACAATAAACCATTACTCACTGCTTCCTACGCAATGTGAAGTAGTGTGAACTGAAAGCTTGAGCTACCTATGGTTTTGGAATCTGGCCTCAAAAAATTCCCTATGTCCGAACTCCCTATGCAGTCCACTACACAGGGAACTACTGGGGGGATTGGAATGCAGCTAACGTCTAAAGTCTGAGTCTTTACTGTCTTGTTGGGGAATAATTCCCTCAGCAGTCCAACGTGCTGCCAAAGTCCTATCTGGCTGCTGAGATCTGGTTAGGTTCACTGCAGATGAGGTGAACGCGCTTCAATCGATCGATGGCGTTTGTTTCAGTTACATTTAGAGTGAACCATTATAATATTTAGTCATGCAATTTGGACTGCGGGCCGCTGGCTTCTTTGTGACCAAAGGCTTTGATTAGATGGCTGAGATCCAGTTAATGGTGCTGTGTTTCCTGCAGACATGGATCAATAGATTGCATTAAACTGCTAAACACTGTCAACAAAGGTTATATTAACACTGAAATGCAGGACAAGCTTTAGACGCCGACCTCTCGTCACTACCTTCTTGGTGCCAGCAGTTAGCCATAACTTTAGGAACACCTGGCTAATTATCGCATATTAACATTAACAACATAAGTATTCTGAGTCATAAAAATTGAAAATACCTATACTGATCAGCCATGACATTTAAAACCAGCTGCCTAATATTGAGTAGGTCCCCCTTCTGCCACCAAAACAGCTCTGATCCAGCAGAGCATTGAGTCCTCGAGACCTCTGAAGATGTCCTGTGGTGTCTGTCTCCAGGACATTAGCAGCAGATCCTTTAAGTCCTGAGAGTTGCAAGGTTCAACTAGCCTTGGGGACCCATGGCCCTGTTGCTGGTTCTCTGTACTCCTTCCTTGGAGCACTTTTGGTAGGTACTGACCAATGCATACAAGGAACACCCCACAAGACCTTGCTGTTGTGAATCGTTGAGCCACCACTGATTGGTTCTTGTCAAAGTGTCTCAGATTCTTAGCGCTCGCCCATTTTCCCTATTTCCTAAACATCACCTTCAAGAACTGACCGTTCACTTGCTGCTTGATATGTCAGCCCCTTTGACAGGTGCTACCTAAACCAGATAATCAAGGTCACTTGGTCTGTCAGTGGTTGTAATGTTATGGCTGATACGGTGTACATTGGAGTTTTAAGTGTGACACTCAGCAGGTCTCACAGAAGAGTGGATTTCTCCTCAGACACACACTGGAATGGAAGGATACACTTGCTAGAACTTGTCTTTGGAGTGCTACCTTGTGCTGCTGCTTGTTCATCACATCGCCACCTGTTCCCCTTTGAACAAACAGACATCTCTTCCCTTACAGCTTCTAATTAAATTAGTCCCATTAATCTTCATCACATCTGGCCCATTCTCCTAACATGGAAGAGAAGAGCGTTCAAAGACTGCAGAGCTTTAGAGCAGATCAAGTGATAAATTCTGTGTCACTTTGTGATGTAGAGCTTTTTTTCACACCAGGTGTTCACACGTCGGAGGCAGGAGGCACTGGGAATGCCACCCTGCTTTTCCCTGACAGTGTGTTTCATGTCTCTCTGCATAATGAAAGAAATAGACGCGATACAGGCTGTGTGTTGTGTACACAGCCTCTGTGTTTCTACCACTGTAGCAGCAGACTTTCCCTCTGTGACCAATAAAGGATGTCTGTCTGTCTGTATATCTGTCTCTCTGTCTCTCTGTCTTGGCATCCTAGGCATCCATCCATCCATCTATCCACACATTTCATCATTCTTTCTGTCTGTCTGTTGGTCCATCCATCTGTCCACCCATCAGTCTGTCTGTCTGTACAAGACCTTCCATGTGCCCTCTATCTGTCCCCTGTCTGTCTATTGGTCTATTCATCTATCCCATCCATCCATCCATCCACCTGCACTTTTCATCATTCTATCTGACTGTCTGTTGGTCCATCCATCCACCAGTCTGCCTCTTTGTCTGTCTGTACATTACAAGACCTTCCATGTGCCTTCTATCTGTCCCCTGTCTGTCTGTCTGTATGTCTGTCTACTGGTCTACATATCTGCCCACCCATCCATCTGTCTATCCATCCATCTATCTGTCTGTTGGCCTATCCATCTATCCAGCATCCAGCCATCCAACCATCCTTCTGTCTGTCTGGCTGTTGGTCCATCCATCCATCCATCCATCCAACTACCACCTTCTATTTGCCCCTGTCTGTCTGTCTATCTACTGGTCTACATATCTGCCCACCCATCCATCTATCCGTCTGTCTGTCTGTTGGCCTATCCATTTATCTATTACCCTTCCATCCATCCATCCATCCACCCATCCATCCACCCACACATTTCCTCATTCTATATGACTGTCTGTTGATCCATCCATCCATCCACCCACCAGTCTGTCTCTTTCTCTGTCTGTCTGTACATTACCATCTATCGGTCTGTGTGTATGTCTATTGATCTGTCCATCTATCGGTCATCTATCCATTGTGCATGTATCCCCTGTCCATCCTTATCTTTCTTTCTGTCTGTCTATAGGTCTACATGTCTGCCCATCCATCCATTCATCCATCCGTCTGTCTGTCTGCCTGTTGCCTTATCCATCTATTTATTATCCAGCCATCCAACCATCCATCTGTCTAGCTGACTGTTTGCCAATCCATCCACCCATGGATTCCATCAATCCATTTGTCTGTCTGTTGGCCTATCCATCTCTCTATTACCCATCCATCCATCCATCCACCCATCCACTAGTCTGTCTGTCTGTCTGTCTGTACATAACAAGACACATTCCCTGTGCCATTTATCAGCCTGTCTGTCTATTGGTCTGTCCATCTATTTATCTTTATCTACCTATTATGCATCTGTCCACTGTTCATTTCTTTCCTGTCTTCCTGTCGATCAAGCTATCTGTCCATCCATCCATTCATCTGTCTGTCCATCTGTTGTTCTGTCTGTCTGTCCATTATCCATCCATCTGTTGCCCATCCATCCATCCACGAAAGTCTCTATTCGTCTATGAATCCATTCAAGTGTTCTATTCACTGTCCATCCTCCTTTCTGTCTGTCTGTCTGTGTGTCTGTCTGTTGGTCTACCAGACCCTCTATTTATCCATTCATCTACTAGCGGACAGTCCATCTGTCTGTCTATCCATCCTTTCATCTATATTTATGTACTGTTCTATCCGTCTGGTCATTTTCCATCCATCTGTTGTCCATCTGTCCACCCGTCCATCTAGCAGTCTGTCTATCCATCCATCTATTGTACATCCATCTTTCTACGCTGAATTCTTATCTAACTTTAATGCTGCATCCTATTGAATTCAGGGTGCATATTAGAAAATCTACAATTACTGCTGTTGGGCCAAACTTCAACTGTTAAGCTGATAGTCCACAAAATCTTCAGAGAGAGAGAGAGAGAAGAGAGCGGGAGAGAGACAGAGGCTCATTCTCCCTCCCGTTCCTTGCTCGGCATTATCTGATTCTGTGATAATGGAAAATGTAAGATTACAAGGACCTTGCATGAGCTACTTGTTGAACAGCCTTATCAACTATGCTGCATAATTATTCTCTCTGTTCTACATGGTTTGCATGATTAATATTTTTTTTTCTTCTTTCTTTTACGGAGTGCTTGTTTTATCCTCCGCAGCCCCCACAGAAAGCTGACAGGGCCATGTGCTCCCTCTCACACATGCTTGGTGAGGGACGTACAGAGTTGCGCGCGATTGTGTAAGATGCATTAATCATTCTACATTACCAGAGCACTAATTTTCAGGAACATATCTGAAAGCCGGGTGTTGTGACTGCTGAGGAGATTGCCTGTTGATAGGATGGCACAGTCGCGTTCATGTAACAGTCGTTTTCTTACAGCCATTAATTAAATACAGCGATATTTTTTTTTTCAGTACAGTGAGGATTCGTTGTTGAGTATATATATATATATATATATATATATATATATATATATATATATATATATATATAGTTTCTGTTTCAAGATTAGATTCCAATCTTTAAGAAAATAAGCCCCACAAATTAAATCCCTACAGTTTGAAAGTGCTTCTAGGAAAAAAAAAATGGTAATTTAAGAGTAGATGTGTGGATGTGTGCTCAGCGGTTAGAGCTTCGGGCTGTTGATGACAGGGTTGTGGGTTTGATACCAGGGCTCAGCAAGCTGCCACTGTTGGGCCCTTGAGCAAGGCCCTTCAATGCAATGGCTGCTCACCGCTCCAGGCACGTGTACTCACCGTCATGTGTGCTCATGTGGGTCATAGGTGGAGGCCAAATTCCATCTGTGTTCAAAACTAATGATGATGATAAGTGTCACAAATTCTCCAGGGGTTATATCTTATATATATATATATAAGAGAGAGAGAGAGAGAGAGAGAGTACATCACATCACACCATGGTTCCATGTCTGACACCATTGTAAAATATTAATTAAAAATCAATACTGCATTATTGATCATCAATACATATTGCAAAACATGATGCTCCAATGCTTCTATATGTCAATGTTTTCTACATGTCTAGCTCCTCACCCACTTTACTCTAATAGGATGCCAATTTTGATCATTAATGGTGGCTCCCATGAAAGATGGTGAATGTGAGGCCCTCATAAGAGACTAAGGTTGGTAGGCAGTTTGTTCTAGACCGAAGACAACCGTTGCAGGTCAGAGGACTATATACAGTATGCTTAGAAGCTTAGAGGAGTCAGCCATGGCCTGACTCCTCTAAGCTAAAAAAGGCTCTGAGCTCCAGTTTAATCACCAGTTTGAACCACTGGACTGGCAGGAAAGGGGGCTAGAAGCAGTGAAGGAACAGCGCTTCCTTTTCCACCAACATTCACAGCTGATGAGCTCTTGAGCAAGGTACCTAACCCCCTAATGCTCCCTGGGTACTGAGGTGGCGGCCCACTGCTCTGGATGTGTGTTCTCAGTGCCCTATTCACTACCTTGTTAAAAGTATAGGGTCCTTGAAGAACTTGAAGAACTTTTGAAGGTTCTTTGATTTGAGACTGAAGAGCTTTTTGGAAGACATTGGTTCCTTGAAGGTTCCTCAAAACCCCTTAAGACTGTAGTTTGAGTGTGTGTGTGAGTTCACTGCCAAAGATGGGTTAAATTTGGAGGCTTAAATCTGCTGTCCTTCTGTGCAGTGGCTGCACAGTGTGTTTCTAATTCTTGGAGTGTACAGAATCAACATCTCAAGCACTGTGAAGAAGTTTCATGATTGGTGATTGGGACTGTGGTTTTCTGAATTGTGTATCATTAGGTATTATTAGTGTTACTCTGGCAGGAACTGTGGGCTAATTCAAAACTGCAAAAACCTCCTGTTTTTCTAGTTCTGTTATTTTGCCTGGATAAGCCACGGCTTTTGAGGTTTAGTCCACAGCAGTATAACTTTTAACAAGCCAGGAGCTTTTCTCCCTTAGCAGGTCCCCGGTTTTGTGTTTGTCTTCATTGCTAGTGGGAGTTTCGGTAATTGTAAGTTCTGCGGCCTACTGGAGAAAAAAACATGCTTGAAAGGAATAGTGTAAATGTGGATGTATGTATGTATTAATTAATTAATTAATTAATTAATTCATTTATTTATTTATTTATTTATTTATTATTTTCAATGGCTAATCTTGCCCAACTTTATCCGAGTGGTCCAGTTGGTTCAAATCCTAGCCTAGCTGCTTGCCATCAGCGGCCGGAATCAGAGAGAGCACAACTAGGTTGATGGCATGTCCTTCCCACATCACTTCTAGTCTGATGTTGGTCAGCACAGGCGTTTGTTAGCTGTTATATCTGAGCTTGGTAGCGGCGCTTTTCTGCGAATGCAGTGGCTACCTGGCGATGCTGTGTCAGCGGCAGATGGAAAAGAGGCAATGGTTGGCTTCATATGTGTCTGAGGAGACGTGAGCTAGTCTGCACCCTCCTATTGATATAGGGAGTTCACATGAACAGGGATTGGGGTAAATGGCCTTTCAGATTTGGTAGAAAATGGGGTAAAATGAGACATAAATTATTTGAAAATAGTAATAATAATGAATTAGACTGATCTGAGTGTCACTTCACCTCATATTTGCTGGAGATGATCAAGCCACAGTGACCCGTGTTCAAGTTAATGTTCACGTTCTTTTCACTTTGCACCGCGTAAAAAAAAGCAATTAGTCCAGATAGTTTTATCGTTGGTGGCTTACAGTATTTCAGCCCCAAGGATAAATCATAAAAGATTATTTACTTGTACGGGTGACTGATTATCTCAATCCATGCATACTTCATAATGTTTACTGGGCCTGTCTTTTATGGATTATGTATACTGTAATGTGAGTGAGTGAGATGATGCATATTGCATGAGTACATTATTGTCCCGTTGGAGCCAGGCTTAATAAATACTGCCAGGTTTTAAAACATACTAATATTGAATCACAGCAGTCTGGGGACCCAATCACTGCCCTCACGTCCTACAGTGAAGAATTAACCATTTTTTTTGTAAACAGTCATCTGAATATTTCATTTTCTCCAAAAATTAAATATACCTACACACCAGTTTACCCATATACTCATATTTAGAGTTGGATAGCTTTTTTTAGTCCTATTTAGCTCAAATATTAAATATTCACTCCATGTTTTTAACACTGAGTGGGCTGTAATGGACCATGGTTGATTAATGTTTCTTTGTAGCCTGGTGGGATTGGTGGATTATTAATCACACAGCTATCAACCGCCATTGACAGCACATGTTGCTCAGAAAGGCTGTATAGGCTGTTCACTCCTTCTACGTGAGGATACTGTACGAGTGTATACGGTCTTCTAACTGCCAGAAGTCCAGTTGGGCCTGTGAGGAGCTTTTCTATTACCATAACAATAGACACTGTAATCCTAATAGGGCAGAAAGGAGGAAGATGGGTTCTCCTTCTGAGTCTTTGGAGCCTCTCAGTGGTCTGTCCTCAGTCGTGTCTCCTTCACTGAAACTGCACTGGTTGGTTATTTGCTGAAACATGGAATTGGTGTTAAATGTAGGATGGAGATGATTTGGTGATATCCAATGATATCAAAGGATTTGCCATGTAGGCTGTAACGTGTGTTCCCAACATGTAGTTTGAGGGACTGGCTTTATAACCCCCTCTATTTCTTTTCCTCTGATCAGAATATGAGGGAGTATAATCTCTACTTACATCATGCCTATATGGTACAACTCAATTAACCCTCTGGAGACGAAGAGCATTTTCTCGATTTTTGCATATCTTCCTAAGTTAGCCTTTAAAGGCACTTGCTTATTCAATAATCCCCACATGTATTATATCAAACTGTTCAGAACAATCTCAGCTCTCTCTGTAATGAGACCCCAGAGCACTGTGTGACGAGACAGTCTATTCCTAAGCCTGAGAAACTGAAGATTTTAGGAATTCTTAATATTTCCTGTAAAAACATCCCTTTACTTGTGTGGACCAGTTGTTTTGGTGCTTGAAACGGGTTTACGGAGTCTTTACTTGCAAAATTTATGAATACAAGGTGTATACATAAACAGTGAGGTGTCAGAAGGTTTCTGAGTGTCCATTGGTCAATTTCACACAAAACCATAGAGGGACGCATGAGTCAATCATCATTTACAGATAAGAGGCTGATGATGAGCACAAGGATCCACCAGTAAGAGTCTCTCAACCCGTCGTTACAGGCTCATAACTCCGGATGTGAATCACGTGCGTTCTGGTAGTGAGATGCTGTGCTATTGGCACGGTTCCTAATGCCAGGCGTGGGCTAGAAGGGTATAAAGCCGCCAGCATTGAGCTGTGGAGCAGTGATCCAATATGGTTGGGGATGAGGTGGGGTGGTGATCATCATCCAATATCCTGACCTCACTAACGTTCTTGTTGCTGAATACAATCAAATCCTTACAGCAATGCTCTGCCAAAATCTAGTAAAAAAAAATAAATTTTCCTTTCCTGGACAGTAATAATATCTATAATTTACCTTTGATTTCAGAAGAAACAATGAATGAGCATGTGTCCCAATACTTTTGTCCTTTTAGTTTCATATATGGACTGAACATGGGTCCTTTCAGCTCTCTCTCTCTCTCTCTTCTCTCAGTAAGAGGAGACGGCTGTAGAGGAAAATGCATGTTTCAGTGTGTGGCTGTGCTTCTTCGGTGATTGTCTTTTCAGAATGGCTCTGGGACGCAGACGGGGCCAGCTGAATATTTCAGCAGCTCTAATGCAGTACTCCTTCATTACTGACCCTGGATTCCTGCTCTTTGGAACCATGTTTTTAAAAAAAGCAATAACACGAAAGACTCTTCACAAGACGTGCTGAATAAAAATTCCAATCTTCCCCGCTGCGTGTCTGACTGGAAAGAAAAAGGCATCACTCCGGGACATGAGGTGCATCTGTTACAGCGAGTGGCCCTGTGTCACGCTAAGGACAGCAATGTGCAAACAGACATGTCATGATCTGAAACCCCAGGAGGCTGCACTTTCTTATTCACTCGGTTTTTCTGATTGGCGTAGAGAGGAGGCCACGCTCATCAGCGGCTCACGGGAGTCGAGGGAAGGCGCTGGAGTCGGCGCTGGGGTTTGCAGGTTATTGTGCCTGTTGATGGAGCCTGCTTGGCTATCGGTGGGGTGACAGCGAGTCTATTTTCTACATGACTGCGCTTTATTTCAACCCTGCCGTGCGCTAGATCACTCTGATTGATTTTCCCCCGCCGCCATAAAGCGGCACGATTATGCACAGCACCCAAACTTTAATCAGAGCTAAGTTCCTTAATCCATTATTTCAGGTGGGTATGGAGGGCATGGAATCGTCCTAGGATGAACTCAGCTTGGGGCTTTTCGGCCCGGCCCTCGCGGCAGACTGCAGAAAGGGAAGCCGCTGGCTGTCTTCTGAGGCCGTCTCGGGCTGTCTCGGGCGGGCTGTCTCAGGTGTAATATAAGTGCACCCCACCCCAAACCCTCCTTCACCACCACCATCACCCACCTCTCCGCTGTTAATGCAGTGTTGATAAGAAGCGGATAATGTGTTCGCTGACCTTCACCTTGCCTTGTGTTGTGGAGAATGTGCCGGAATAAGGCTTCGGACTCCGATGAGTCTGTGCATTTCTATTCCAGAGAGCATAAATCTGGAGCCAGGCGGGGAAGAAGAGAGAGAGAGTGAAAAAAAAAGAAAAAAAAAAAACGAGAGGGAGAAAAAGGGGTGGGAAAAAAAACAGCCATGCATCACTATGGACAGGTCATTGGAACAGTGCAATGCTGCGTCTGAGTGTTTCAAGATTAGAAGGGCTAATAATTTCTGAGGGCCATGCTTTATGTTAATGTGGCAGCTCGTGCTGTATATTTCTGCTGAGACGGTGCCTTTGTGGCGCTTAATTTCGCTTTAATAGAACTGTTGTGTTAGTATCTGCTTCGTGGCCTAAGATTTAGACCCGCCTGGAATTAACTGGCTTTATTACAGAGGACGTCCTGCGATTATTTATCGACTGTCTGTGGACATCAGGAAGGACATGCTGGGGCAAAAAAAGAAGAAAGTAAAAAGTTCTGCCTGGCAGGTTGTTTTACTTATAACCTCTGATGCCATTGGCTGAAAACATAAAAAAAGATTGATTGGCTACGACTTGTTTGAAGTTTGGAAACTTGCTTTGGGCTTAAGATAAATATTTATTGTAATTTTGAATTTTGCATTTTTTATCTTGCAAATACAAAAGCTTTAATCAGACAGAGCTGAGACATGAGAACTTTCATGAATAAAAATGGATTATTTTCCTAATATTTTCTTTGGCATAGATTAATAAGGGGAGTTCGGTACACGGAAGTGACAAACCGTGACCCCCAAACACTGCCATGCCTTCATTCAGTAGAAAATCCAGTAGAACTAAAGCCAAGCTGGACAACAGTCCTGACTTGTTATATTTGCACCCCCAAAATTTACATAAACCCCCCATTAAAAGACAAATAACAGGGTTGTAAGTGGGCTTGGAACATGTCAGGACTCGTCAGGATTTGCTTTGATTTCACATCAGTGTTTGCTTCTACTGTTGCCACACATTCTGTGTGCAAATTTACAGCTTCAAACAGGTCTGCTTAAGTCCCGCCTTCTCACTGCCACTATTGGTCTACATGTACCTGCATCCAGATCAACCATTGGTCAAACTGCTTCCCACCACAGATGATTGGCCACAGCCTAAAAATGACAGAACCCAAAAGTAAATTATATTATATTTCCGCCCCCAAAATTTACATAAACCCCCCATTAAAGGACAAATAACAGGGTTGTAAGTGGGCTTGTAAACATGGTGTCTGAGAATTTCCACCCCAACCAAACTCACACACTTAATATGTGTACATCAAAGAACAGCCCAAGTATCCTCAAAAGACACCATGGGCCCTTTTTTACACCCTGCGCAAGGCAAGCCTTGATTCTCATTGCTATCTTACACCCCGCCAGCAGTATATATTTACACCTTCTGACTGCTTTATTTAAATAGCAACGGTGCTTGTGAATATATCTACGATGATGGGCATGGTGGTCTCGCAATGAGGGGGGGTGTTCAGGTACATTTCATACGTATTGCTATTCTCAGTATCCACTGACTGAAAACAACCTAAGTCAGACAGTCAGACGTTCCTTACTTTCTTGGCTGTGAATGCGATGTGCCATTGAAATAGCATTGAATCTGCCAAAGTCAGGCCGCACCTGGCTCTTAAAGGCAACGGCGAGCAACGCGCTGATTGGTTTATTATTGCATGTTTTATTGCAAAAAACACACCCATGATTAATTAGGAGACTTAGTTCATGCCTTTTGCTCGTTTCAAGCCGGGCAAAGCGTACTTTTCCCGTCATTACGATAGCAAAGACGCACCGACATGCCCTAAATCAAGCTGCAGGGTGCACAGTTAACAGCTCGCCTAAAGATCGCTTAAATAGGGCACCGAGAGCTCCATTCTCAGAGCTATAGTGGAAAGTTATCATATAGTAAACCCAATACCCTCTCTTCTATCTTAACTAAACTCCATCATATAATATTTTTAACTAAACTCCATCATTTTATATTTTTCCGTGTAGGTCATGTAGGTAACTATGAACTTTTAACCCTTTGATTATTTTTGAAATCCTGGTACAAATTAATTAATCATTACTGTTTATAGGAGGCAATTATTGTGCGCTCCAGTGACATCTGAACACGGCTGTGCTGCGTTTGCTCACAAGCTTCACTGTTTACACCTTATCTTTTTTTTTCCTGTGATGGATGAAGTCGCAGAAGAACTGATTTTGAAAGGTGACCAAACACATGCTTTAGAAGTCCCTTTTATAGTTTAAATGTGGCCCCCAGGTGCATGGAGCATATTTAAGCGACATACACAAATGCCAAAGTGACCTCAAATCTCAAATAGCTGTAATTGACCTCTCCGTGCAGCGCTTACAGATGCGTTCTTTTATGCCGCTACTTGGCTGGAGCAGCTTTACACAATGCTGACAAAGCCCCGGTCTCCCTAATGAACAATCACAGCACACAACCTCAATATCTTTATTTTCAAATCTATTATTAATTTTGACTATTGATATTTGCAAGGCTGTCAAACTGTCAAAATGAAGCAAGTTGAACACAAGTGTGCAAATGCCTGGATTTTAGCCCCAGCCTGGTCTCAAGATGAATTTGTACGATGTGTATTAATTGTAAATCGAGTCTATATCTCGTATATCTGCACAGATTACTGACACAACCCAGACACACCAAAACCAAACCACTTTACCTACTGCACCTAAACCTAATTCTAACCTCAACCTAAACCTAAACTTAAGCTACTACACCTAAACCTAATTCTAACCTCAACCTAAACCTAAACTTAACCCAGTGTAAACTTAACCTACTACACCTAAACCTAATTCTAACTTTAACCTGAACTAAACGCAACCCTCTAAACCTAATTCTAACCTTAACATAGCCCAAACCTAACCTACTACACCTAAACCTAATTCTAACCTCAACCTAACCTAAACTTAAACTACTACACCTAAACCTAATTCTAACCTCAACCTAAATCTAACCTTAACCTAACCTAAACCTAACCTACTACACCTAAACCTAATTCTAACCTTAACCTAACCTAACCCTAACCTACTACACCTAAACCTAATTCTAACCTCAACCTAAACCTGAGCTTAACCTGCTACACCTAAACCTAATTCTAACCTCAACCTAACCTAAACCTAATTCTAACCTCAACCTAACCTAAAATGAACCTGCTACACCTAAACCTAATTCTAACCCCAGACTAATTCTAACCTCAACTTAAACTTAAACTTAACCTACTACACTTAAACCTAAGTCTAACTTTAACCTAAACTAAACTTAACCTACTAAACCTAATTCTAACCTCAACCTAACCTACTACACCGAAGTTTCCATCCGTTCATTTTTAGAAGCTCTATAACGGAGATAAGCTGCATGAATGTAGTCGTAGTGACGCTGTTTTCTGATGACTGGAAAGTTTGTGGACTCCTGTTCAACACCCTCAGACTCTTCCTTTACACTGGAGGTTGGAACACTGCTGTTAGGATTTGATTGCATTCAGCCACACACAGGAGCATTAGTGAGGTCAGGTGCTAATATTGAATCGTTTGTTCTGGATCATAAACACCACACTAGCTTATTCCCAACGGTAATGAATGGAGCTCCTTCACTCCAGGGAACGCAGCTTCACTGCTCCAAGGCCCAGTGATGCTTGACCTGGTGACCTGAGGCTCATGTGTGGCTGCAAAGCTCCAGAGCTCCAGAGCATCCCAATGCATCTGCAAAGCTTTTGGTTGGAGATTATGGAAGTCCTGAAGTAGCTAAATTGACCATATGCATGTAGATTAGTGTTTTTTAAAGTCTACGGTTTTACTGAGCCTTTCATGGTGGTGTACACTATGTGGACAAAAGTATTGGGACATCTGCCCAGTCATTGTTTCTTTTGAAATCAAGGTTTATCCTGCTTTTGTTGGGGTAGCCGTCTCCACTGACCAGGGAAGAAGGCTTTCTACTAGATTTTGCAGGAGCATTGCTGTGAGGATTTGACTGCATTCAGCAACAAGGGTAGTGAGCAAGTGCTAGTGAGGTCAGGATATTGGATGATCACTATCCCACATCATCCCCAACTCCCCAAAGTATCCCAGAAGTACTGAACACAGTCCCACTGCTTAACAGCTAAATTCTAGCGGCTTCATACCCCTCTAGCCCACACCTGGCATTCTTCATGGTGCCAGGATGCCAGAGACTAGACAAGCTGTGTACAGCTTAAAGGAAATAGGTAAATGCATTCTTTAGAAGGGATGTCCACAAACATTTGGACATTAGTGGCAAATGAGTGTTTTTCCTGGCTGTTTTCTCCAACAATGGCAGCTTAAACCCTTAGACTGCTCTATAATCTCTAGCTGTGTTTTGTTGAGGGTTTCCCGCCGCAGAATGTAACGAGGAAACAGCTTTCATATTCAGTTAACTTCACAAACACCTGCACCTGATCCCTGCACTAGCACTCCTTAAGCTAAAGCCTGGCAATATCCTCAGGTGTGTTTGCATTACATTTTGTTTTTAAGTCAACACCTTGTGCATGCACACACAAAGGAACACACACACACACACCCTCAGACAAACAGCATGCATTCATATGAATGGTGAAGAAGCATTTTTGATTCTTCTGAACCCCCCCAGTGCTTCTCAGCTGCTGTTAAACTGTTATGTGGCAAAATGCAAATATGGCCTACTTACTCAATCCATTTTTCCACTTCTCCTGGAGGAGAAAAGCTTCAGAAAAGGACTGAGTTTTGCCATAGACCGTATAAAAACCTGTCTGCTGTCTATTAATTACCATCCTGAGTGCATCCGATTCCTGTTGCACTGTCTTGGCAGCCCACATTTATCAAATGTTCATTTTTCTCAGTCAAAACTCAGAAGGACTGTTATATTGGCGGTGATGAATAATTCATAGCTCAGGTATTAATAATGCAGCGGTTATGATTATGCATGCAGCACCTAAATGGTCATTAAATAATGTAGTTTATCTTAAAATCCAAGAGCCATTAGCACTATGAAGTGCAAATAAAAGGCAAATCTTTGGGCTTAAATCAGGGAAACAGAGTTTTCAGAGTCAGACTCCTGCACACGATGATCTCATGCGTGGTTATGAGAGTGTAATACAAGCTTATATGGTAAACAGAGCTGTGTTGTGCCTGTAATGAGCAAATTACTCTGCCTGGCGCGGCTCTTTCTTGGTATGTGTCTTAATTGTTGGTGCAATTAGCTTAGTAAGGTGTAAAAGCACTCTCCATTGGCGCTGGCACAGAGGCTGCCACTGCGTACACGGCTATCTGCGTCGTCCTTTCCCTTTCCCTGACACACACGCACAGAGCACACACACACACCCGCAAAACCACCGACCCACTAGTTTTTAGAAAGAGCCAGACGATAAAGGTCACTCACTCAGAGACCGTTTCATTAGCTAGTGAACCAATTTTGGCCGTTTAATTTAAATAAATGGAAAACTCATTATAAGAGCACCCTGGGTTTGTTCCTTTAACGCTGTTGTATTCTAATTCATATGCAAATAAGCCATCAGGAAATGCATTTAACAGGACTAAATGCAGAATGTAGCAGCGCCACTTTTCATCACAACACTTTTTAATTTTTTTTTTTTTATTTTGCGATTGTAAACGGGCGAAGAAAAATAATCATGTAAAATTGTAAATGGCTCTGAAGTTCAATTTGTATAGGGCTTTATCTGCTCTCCGCAGATTCTCTCCGCTCTATAATGACACTGTTTTAGCAGACCGGCGGTGTGCAGGACAACAGCAGAAATACGGAGATTCTGTGGGTTGAATAGTTCACGGATGGTTGAGTACCACTTAATACGAGGAGTCACCCCATCTGCTACTGAGGCTGTTCTGCTTATTTCTTCTTTCTGCTTATATCTATGTATGTAGTCAACCGTTTGCTTTGTGTTTCACTAGCAGCCGGTGTGTCAATGTGTTTCGAGAGGCAAAACGGAGAGATACGGAAACACACACACACACACATATATATATCTACCCCCAATATCATTTATTTTGATCCAATCTCTGTATACTGAGGGTATATCAAAGTTGTGGTTGGTGTGGCACAACAGATAGCACCACTACCTGCCACTGAGCTACTACACCATGTGGGAGACTGGGGTTCGATTCTCGGTCTGGGTGACTATGCTGTGCTACACCAATAAGAGTCCTTGGGCAAGACTCCTAACACTACACTGACCCACCTCTGTAATACGAGTAACCTTGTAAGTCACTCTGGATAAGCGCGTCAGCTAAATGCCATAAATGTAAATGTATTATTAATGATATTGACATGACATGGTGGATCATTGACTGCTGAAGAAATCTGGTGAAAATTCCTGTATTTTTATACAAATATATGTAAAAAAACAAAAACAAAAACAAAAAAAACGCAATATTGGGAAAAAACTGACATTGCAATGTTAAAATTGCATATTTTTGTTTTTGCAATAATAAAAAAATGCAAGAATTTCCATCAGATTTCTCAGATTCAGCATGTAACTTTAGTGTTATCAATAATGCCCTCTTTATATCTGTTTATTAGCTATATTTATATTGGGTATATATCTACTCTGGTAGATATGTCATGGATAATGAGAACATTATGCAATATGCAGTATGTATTTTTGACAGCAGCAAGGCTTTCCTCCTTGCGCACCTCCCAGGAAAATCAAACGTCTGCAGTCCCTGTTTCTGATAGATGCTGTATTTACCCTTCATTAACTGTGATAACTGTGTCATGATCCTGTGATGACATTTTAGGACTGTTGGAGACTCCTGTACTCAACTTGTGGTCTACTCTTACACTAAACCTGCTAGGACAGCCTGATCTGGCCATGTTGGCAGTGGTTTTTAATGTTCTCCACTTGTAAATGATTTAGTGGTCAGTGGAACAGTGGCTGATTTCTGACTGAGATCCTTTTAACCCCCTTTCCAGACTCATCTGCATCGACAGCCTTTTTTCTGAAGGCCTCAGAGAGCTCTTTGGATCTGGCCATGTTAGTGATCTTCACCACTCACTTTAACCATCAAGAGCAGACCAGACTAAACGTCTGAGGTTTAAATAAGACAGACTCCTCCAGAATAATCCTCTCTGACCATGTTCTGATCATCTGCAGCTGATGTTCTGCAGCTGATTCAGATTTTAGGCTTTTTTTAGTAGTAATAAATGTGGAGGATTTAAAACATTTTGCTCAATTTCTATTAATTCTGTTTTATAAATGATGTTTAAAGACATTTCTTCAGTTTCATGTGTTTAGTTAAATTACCTCCATCTCTCAGTATTGTTAATGAAGGTGAACAAAGGTTTGATGGGGTGTCCTGATTTTTTTCATGGGCCGGTATAGCTTGTTTACTGTGGTATCTAACCAGACTTTACATAACTCTCTATTCTCTTAGTACTAACAAGAACATTTCTACAAATGCTTTCTGTGATCCTGCAGGGTAATTGGATTCCTTGCAATGGATATTACAGAAGGACTTCTTATATATTATTAATATCCAGATTTTTTTTAAACCACAAAATGACTTAAACATGTTTTAATACCAGTGGATAGAGTTGATTTATCACATAGTAAATGATGAAACAGTGGGATTTTTCAACAATCTGTAAAATTCTGTTTCTGGAGTGATATTATTTAATAAAATAATTAAAACAAAACAAAAAATCGCTTGAATGTGGTCATCAAAAACTGACCCCTGTCCAACCCTGCCGTTAGTGCCAACCCTTTAACCTTTTTTGTAGGAGCTGGTTTGTGTGACTTGAAATATGAAAGCATGACATGGTGTTGACCCTGCTTCTGCTTCTGCTTCATCGCTTTTTAAACAGGGTGGGAGGGATGCTGTACTCCTCTTCTCTTTGTTGATACACAGTAATACCAGCCAGCAGAGGGTGTGATGTTGTGTGATGCTGTTTTTGATTTTGTGTGGGCTTGAAAAGATGCAGTGATTGAAGCCATGTGATGCACATGTGAGCCGTCACTCTGCCAGGCTGGGAGCTATTGTATGAGGGGGGATTGTATCCAGATATCCAATCAGCCCCAATTACGCCCACCCAGTAAAAGGAGAAACTGCATAAATCTGATAATGGGAGAAAACGTAGTATCTCAGAATCAGTATAATTTTCTTTTAATGTTTTACTGTAAAATGAAAGAGAGAAATGAAAGATTGGGAACTTGAAATGTTATTTTGGTCCATTTATTGTGAGATGATTAAGAAGTGAAAGGACAGCTAAAAAAGATGGAAACAACCTGGAAGAAAATTAAGGCTATTTTGTAGTATTTTCTAAATAAATTACTAATATACTCGACAGTATATATATTTTTTATTATTATTTCAATTACTTTTCTCATTACAATGGGTGTCCGTTCTTTTTTAACAAATGAAAACTAGGGATGCACCGATGTGAGAATTCGATTAAATTAGAAAATATCACATAACAGATGAAATACAGTAAAACTAGACTGCAAAACTAACTGTTAATTCAGTTCTGCTGAGTTTATATCCCACTGTGAACTGTTCCAGTTGAAAGATGCTAGCTGTACCGGACTAGCAGTAGCATAGTATCGCCAGCAGGTACACATAGTCACCATCAGATCGTACTACATTTCAAACAATGGTTTTGAAAATTTGGGCGTGGCGCGGCGCGTCCGGTGTGAAACATTCTTTATGTTACTTTCTGTCTTCTGCTCTCTCTGTCTTTCACTTCCTGAATCCATCGTTTCAAATGACAAAAGCCCTCTGTTATGTAATTGCGAGTTTTTTAATTGCGATCTGAAATTCCTAAAATTATATATTTAATAAATTTTATATCTAGCAAAAACACTGCAGACAATATCCCCTGATTTTCATGTAAATAACTGCTGATATGATATGGTAAAATTAATAAAATGTGGAAAATGGAATAAAATCCACCTGGATCAGCTTAGAAATAGAAATATGATGCTCATCTTTGTAGGTTATTAATGCTTGAAGCTTGAAGACTTACAGAAAAGTTCATATTTTAATCAAAACCATGTAGCATTTTACCTTAACATTCCAGCTTCAGAATCATTGCGATGCTCCACTCACTGTAACAGGGAGAATAGCGCCTCCCTCATTGCTACTCCAGCCTCGGCATGCTGCTAACTTCACTGTGTAACTTTGGTGAAGCGGGCAGGAACTACATGGGGCTGCGCTTCTTTCACTTCCAATGACAGTTCTGTATCTCTCAGCTTGTCCAGAAATGTGTATCCTTTAGCAGTGACTCAAAGCACAAGTTACACTTCCTGCCTCTAGGGGGAGCCCAGGAGCAAAAACTAGCAATTCTCCATAATGCTGCTTTTAAGGGGGTTTTCTCATGAGCTGATGCCGAGTTGATTCTGGTGAAACTGTGCAGATCTGTGGAGGTTAACCCCTCTGTTTAGACTCTGGTCATAATACCCTATGAGCCAGCATACTAGTTTCCCCTCCATGATGCCTCCTCACACCCACTGCACAAGCCTACCCTCCACTGGTCCATGTTACACAATCAATTCAGCCGCTCAGCCGTGGCCGTCTCACTCTCTGCTTGTTGTGTTGTGAAATTGCTGAAAGCCATTCAATTGATTCTGAGATTGAGAGAGGAGACGCATGTTTACATAGAGCTGTGGGTATGAATGCCCCGGCTGAATCCTTCTATATGTCAAACAAAAGCACACACAAAAGTGCCTGGATGGTTGTTTTAGTACATTGCAAAGAGAGAAAATGGTTTGGGAGCTCTCATACAGCAGTGGTGTTTACACCGATCAGCCAAAGCATTACATTAGCACCACCTGCCCAACATTGATTGGGTCCCCATTGTGTCAACAAAACAGATCTTACCATTCGAGGCAGGGACTCCTCAAGACCTCTGACGGCATTCCTGTGGTATCTGCCACCAAAACCATTAGTAGCAGATCCTTTCAGTCCTGTAAGTTGTGAGGTGGGGCCTCCATGAGCATCAATGAGTTTTAGGTGACCTGTCGTCAGTTCACTGGTTGTCCTTCCTTGGAGCACTTTTGGTAGGTACAATACTGACCACTGCATACCAGAACATCCCTACAAGACCTGCCAGATGTTTTGGAGAAGGCTAGACGACTCTAAAAGTGCTTGCTCATTTTCCTGCTTCCAACACATCACCTTCAAGAACTGACTGTTCACTTGCTGCCTAATATATCCCAACCTATGACCGAGATCACTGTACATAATAATAATAATAATAATAATAATAATAATAATCATCATCATCATCAGTGGTGCTAATGTTATGGTTCATCTGTGTATAATGGAGCTGAAATGCAAGTATATTCACTATACTAACAGTATATTACAATACATAGAGATGTCCCAAAGCCAGAGGGAGGTGTGCAATATTCCCCGGACAAATAATGGCCAAAAATGACAAAACATAGACAAACATCTGGAGGAAAAGCATCTCAAAATCACAGATTACAGACAGCACTAGAACCACAGATATCCCCCTGTAAAATTGTTCCACAGTGTAGACTCCAAACTGTTATGCTACCTTCTGAGACGCTCATCACTGCTGCAGACTGGAAGTAATGCCTGTTAATAGAGCCTAGGGGATGCCAGAGGGCATCTCTCTGCTGGAACACAGTGGTAAAAACAAAGGATCGGAACTGGATGATGCCTAAAGCAGCTTCAAGTGTGGCTCGGCTTGACCCGCCATCCCCTAAGCGTCCAGGTTGTTTTCTGTCTTGCACCGAAGTGGTGGAACGAACTTCCTCTGGGTGTCCGAACAGCTGAGTTGCTCGCTGTCTTCAAACCCAGACTGAAGACCCTCCTCTTCCGAGAGTACTGGGGTGAGGAGTAGAGTACTATGGTCTCCTTATTGTCTTGTGTTTAGTAGAGTCTAAGAATAGAGGTATTTTTGAACTTTTAGTCTATTCAGACTAACTGAGGTTATTCTTGGGTAAATAGCAAAGCACTTTTGTAAGTGGCTCTGGAGAAGACTGTCTGCTAAATGCCTTAAATGTAAGGCATCCGAGTTTTAGCCAATACTGATCTGACCAGATCTTGTGTTTGTATAAATAATGCCTTTATTTTAAGAATCAGTTTCTATAATCAGACATTCTGGACTGACTGACTGATTTAGTTTAGTCGAGACTTTTCTTAAAATGACTGTTTTATAGTGTTTAATATCTTGTAATCCAGTCTGACTCTCCTCCCTGACCAATCAGCTCCCAGCTCCTTTACAACACTGCAGTCTAATCACTTCCTGTGTATGTGTGTGAGAGTGTGTGTAGTGGTACACAATCTGAACTGATACCTGTGGTTGTTGGTCTACTGGTGTGTAATAACTGGTTTATAGTGGGTGAACGTGCTGTGTGTGATTTGGGTTTTATAGCGTATGTGTGTGTGTTAGCATTAGCGTTAGCCTCCACTCAGTTCTGATGGGTTCTTCAGTGCTGGGTTAGAAACAGTGAAAGGCGAGTGCCGGTTCTCCCGCTGGTAAAACAGAGAGTTTTATAAAGGGTCAGATTATGGTTTGTTTTCAGGTTCCACTGTAAAATAGCTCCACACTGTAGAACCTCAACACTTTTATTTACCTTCTGAGAATGTCCACACTGCTGCTGCCTGCTGGGAAAAATGTCCCAGGATTAAAATTGCTGAGACCCGATCTATTACAATATGTCTGTATCGGCCCTGATCCTGATCCACTAGATCGAATCAGGACATCCCTAATTGTAATCGCTTATCTAACACAACACAGCAAGATTAACCTGCTGTCATCACTGGGGTTACCTTTTAAAGATCAGATGGATTTTGGCTTTTGCTTTCTGCACAGCAGCTGATGTTCCTGGAGGAACAGGAAGGCGTGGATGGACGGTTTGATGTGCTGCTATTGACCGCTGCTCATGGTTTGTCAGTTAGCTGCAATAGGATAGCTCCCACTGAGATTCATCTCACTTTGACTAAGCACTTCAGCTAATTTCTGAGCCAATATCTTCTCACTCCTGACAAACTGATCAGGGCTCAGTGCCAGCGTAGTGCCTGAATTACAGCTGGCCTGGTCTAAACGATCTTAGGTAGCGATATGTGAGAGCAGGTTTCTTTAGGACCTTGTTTCTTTAAGTGCTGAATGGAAATACAATGACCTAGGAAAGAAAGCTTATCTAGTGAGTTTGTGTTAGTCCTCAAAAAAATCAATATATTACTATTGACCATTCGAGAGAACCTACAGTACCCTCCAATGGTCTGTAACGGTCTGGTAAAGGCCCCCAGCATTAAGCTGTGGAGCAGTGGATGGACTGTGTTCTCTGGAATGATGGATGATGCTCCATCCAATACTTTTGGGATGGGTTGGGGAGTTGGAGATGAGGTGGGGTGGCGATCATCCAACATTCTGACTTCACTAATGCTCTTGTTGCTGAATGCAATCATATCATACACGCATCCTCACAGCAATGCTCCAGAATCTAGTAGACAGCTTTTGGCCCTGGACAGTAGAGACGGTTACTCCAACAAAAGCAAGATGAAAACCCTTTCAGAAGAAACAATAAGCAGGTGTCCCAATACTTTTGACCATCAAAAAGTATTTACTTACTGTGAGAATGTTATTGACACCAACGTGCCCATGTGGGGACTATATGGGTAGCCCAGAAACATTGGCCCTCACATATGAATGCCCACCAGGGTCAATGATGGGACCAGAAGGGGTTAAACATGGGCTCTATCTGAGGCCTAGATGGGACCTATGTGAGATTAGGGTGGGCTGTAACAATTACATTACAAACCCACTCATACCTACCTGGAACCCACCTAGCCCACATGAGCATGTTGGCTGGTACTTGCTAGCAGGCTGTTGTTAATATTTACCCTTTTTATAAATCAGATTAATTTACTGACTTTTATAATGAAACCATCCAATTATTTCCTCTTATGAACCTAATTTTCCTTTCATTTTCATGGAAGACGAACACACTTCAGTGCCGCTGCTTATTTATAGTTCCTTTTAACCGTCACTTCCTTCTATCCTTTTAACATTTAATTTTAACTTTAGGCGTAGATAATTTGAAGCTCTGCTGTCGTCTAGAGGTAAAAATGAATGGCTTCCGCCTGCATGCAGCAGAGCGAAGTGAAAGAGTGGAGGCGGAGGTGACTGTGCTCAAGGTTAGCCTAGAGGCTAGGTTAGCCTCACTGTTGGAGAAACTCCACTTTGATGGAGAAAGTCCCAGGGGAGAGACAGAGAGAGTGCCAGAGTCAGCCTGAGAGAAGCAAAGTACAGAGAGATACGATAGCACTACAGCTTGCTTAACCCTTCAGAGGAAAAGACTGAGACGGCCAGACCTCGGACTTTAAATTGGACAGTGTTGCTGATGATGGTTTTAAGCGGTCCTTAGGTTCTATGAATGAAGGTGATTTTCACAGTCCTCAGTATTTACCACCACAGCTTGTTTTGGAATGGGGTTCATGAAATTTAAATGGTGGTTTGAATGGATTGAATGGACCAGATGCACCAGAAAGAAATGCACCGTCAGATTTCACAGATGTTACCAACAATTATGGGCACAAAATCAGACAACTGGTAAAAGGTAAGGGAATACAATTAGATGATGGCACAGTGACCTGGCATCCAATCAGCTGCTTGTTCCCAGCCAGTATGACCACATGGGTGGAACATGGGCTAGATGGGTTCCAGGTGGACATGGGCTGTGAGTGGGTTTAACCATGATCCAGTTGGGCTTCCCAATTGGGCCCCATCATTTCACTTCACCTTTATCTCAGAAGGGGTAAAACATGGGTCCCATCTGCAGATGGGGCCAAGATGGGACCCATGTTTTACCCCTTCTCACTTATAATAGGGAGAATAGCGCCTCTGTCATTGCCACTCCAGGCCAAAACGCTAGAACTGCAGCTGCAGGAGAACCTCTCTCCAGAACTGCGTAAAGCTGCATAACCCGAGTCATATTCATGACTCATAAAATCCTGTAAATATGGGTGAAACGTGGGCCAGTTGGGTTCCAGGTGGGCATGGGCTTTAAGTGGGTTTCTAAGTATGTGTTTTTACTGGGGTCCAGTTGGGCTTTCCAAATGCGCCCTATTGCTACAGCCCACCTTAATCTCACATCGGTCCCATCTAGGCATCATGTGCAATGTACAAACCAGATGGGGCCCATGTTTAACCTCTCCTAGTCCCATTCCTGACCCTGGTGGGCATCCAGATGTGGGGCCAACATGGAACACATGGACCAACCTTTCTGCTTCTTAGTCAGGCTACCCTTACAGGCCCCACATGGGCATGTTATCTGGGTAGCTTTCAACAAGGACGATTCATATTTAAGGCAGTGCAAATTACATTTGCCAACGGTAGGGGGAGCACAAGAGTAAAAAATGCCAATTCTTGCATAATGCTGCTTCAAGTACCTATGGGATCCATGATGATGTTTATCTCAACAAGATGAATGTGTGCTTGATGTTGTAGAAGAGATGACATATCAATATTGACGGACATCATCATCAATACTGGACCACTGGTCATCTACATGGGTCTACCACCTCTTTTTGTCCTTTGCTACAGTTACCAGCTGTCCCCACGAGTGGTGGATCAGATATCAGAGGGGGGAAAAATCAGAGTGAATTCGATCCTGTAAGAAATCTATCCTCATGATGCAATGTTAGCTGTGTGTTTCTTCCTGTGGGGCAGTGGAGTGTTCGAGTAGTTTGAGTTTTAGATTCTGATCTTAAGGGAAGAGCTTCAGTTACAGACAGCTCATTTTAAAGCACATTGATGGGATCGGTATCAGTATGGGCTGAGTATCAGTATCAAAAGAAAGAAGCCATTCTTGAGTTGAATTATCATGGGTTATGGGTTAGAGCAGGAAAACACAGATTCAGACTAGAGAACTGTATTAGCATTAGGGGTGTACGAAAATATCGATATATCAAAGTATCGTGATATTATGCTTTGTAATACTGTATTGATTCTCAAAAACACAGTACGGATTTTTAATGAGTAGTTTACATGTAAAGATGGGTTTAAAGATTGAACAGTGGTTCATTTTGTGTTGTCTTCAGATCCCATTTATCCCATTTTTTCTTAAAATTTGATTAAATAATAATGCACTATATCGCCTTGCTTACTGAATATTGATTTGTAACCCCTATATCGTGATAAGTATCGTATCGCCAGGTTCTTCACAATACACAGCCCTACTTCGCATTACTTCAGATCAGGGGAAGGCAATTCCTGCACCTTTTCCTGCTAAAGCACACCTAACCTCAACTCACATGTTAATTGCTAGGTTTAGTGAAGGTCTGTTGGAGCAGGGAAATCAGCAGACTGTGCTGATCTCCAGGCCCTGTTGCCCATCCCTGCTTTCTATTATTCTTTTACATAGGGTTAACATTGTAACATTGGTTCTGAATTAGTGGCCAATTCATCAGGGCAGTGGTGGTTTAGTGGTAAAAGCACTGGGTTATTGTTCACATGGTTGTGGGTTCGATAGCCAAGTCCGCTGAGCTGCCACTATTAGGCCCTTGGGCAAGGCACGTAACTCACCTTTCTTGCTCCAGGGGTGCTGTAGACCTAGATATGCAACGTGAAGAACTCTGGAATGATGGCTGGTGCTCCATCCAGTACTTTTGGGATGAGTTGGGGAGTTGAAGGTGAGTTGGGGTGGTGATCATCATCCAACATCCTGACCTCACTGAATGCAATCAACTCTTCACAGCAATGCTCCTCCAAAATCTAGTAGAAAGCCATCTTCCTTGGACAGTAGAGACAGTTACTCCAACAAAGCAGGATACGCTCTTTTTAATACCTTTGATTTTGGAAGAAACAATGAGGGAGCAGGTGTCCCAATACTTTTGTCAATATACGGTATTAGGCGTAATTATAATTACCAGTAAAAATGTGGCTATAAAAAGGAATCTGAAGTTGTTTTCTTTCATTTTTATAATAAAAAACGAGAAACCCTTTGACTGTTGATGAGGTTAACTACCCTCTTATTTTTGTCTGTGATGTAAATGTGTCTCTTTCTGATTGGTGCAGCTGTTCTGTGCCCAGCAACGTTCAACACGTAGCAAATGAAGAAAATAAGAAAGTTCTTTTCTTTTCATTTGCAGAGAGAAACGCAGTGCAGCTTTAGCCAGAGGTGCTAACCACAGACACGCTCCGATCAGACAGCACGCGTACTGCTAATGCAGACTGTTGACAGTCAGCATACACTACGGTATAGGGAGGGTGGGAGGCCGTGCATCCTGAAGCAGCCCCCGCAGGGAGACGGTGAATGTGTCTGTGTGTGCAGCACGCTTCATTGCCTACACACACATTGCTCAGCACTTCCAGGCCTTTGCGAGACAATATGCAAGATTTATGCTTTTACAGTAGAACCGTTCGCTTCTGACCAACGGCGTAAAAGATTTAAAAGGGTTTCATGAAAAAAAGTCATTGTTGTCTCTCTCTCTCTTTCTCTCTCTCTTTGCTCGTCCAGCTGCTTTCATTGCTTCCTCACCGTTTTGCAGTCTCTTAGAGGTGCTAATTTTGGTCGCATGTGTGCATGTTAATTTTTGGCTGCATGGGCAAAGGCAGCTCCAGCAGACGGTGAAGCTCGGCTCGGAGGCTGTGTTTTCTAAAGCTGCCTCCACTCCGCAGGGAGACTGAGAAAGTGTCGGCGTATGCACCACGCTTTGTTTCATCACACGTATACACACACACGTATACACACACACACACACACACATCACATCACACACGTTACTCAGCAATTCTAGCATTCGCCCGTGTTGAGTATGTGCATAGGTGATCTACGAGACTCCAGTGCAACATTTATGATTTACAGTGGGAGCCATTCATTATTGACCCTGGCTATAAAAGATTTACACACAAGTTTATAAGCATACTTTTTTTTTTTTTTTTTTTGCAGCTCTCATTGCTGCCAGGTTTCCCACATCTTTATCATGAGCAGGGTATTAGCTTGTACGAGTCAGTCCATGGAACGTGGACCATTTCTATTTTACAATTTTCTAAATGTTCATCCAGTAAAACAGAAAAACTTATTTATAATCCAGAAATCCTCTAAATAAATAAATAAATAAATAAATCCCATCTCCAGCATAATGAATAGCATCCTTATGAATATTAACCTTTTGGTTCAGACATGGGAGCCAGATGCACAATAAAAGGTGACAGGGTGGTAAATTCCATCCAAAAAGGCTGCAGTTCCTAATGTGGTCATGTTCCTTAGCACACATTCTAATACATACACAGCTCCGGAAAAAATGAAGAGACCACCCTACATGATCAGTTTCTCTGGTTTTACTATTTATAGGCAGTGTGTTTTAGGGAAATTAACATTTACGTTGTATTTCATAAACCAGGGACAGCATTTCACCCAAATTTCAAATAAAAAAGATATCTCTATTTATTTGCAGAAATGACAACTGCTCAAAACCAACTGCTCAAAAAAGGCAAAGAAATTATTATAATAATTAAAATGAATAAAGTTATTATTGAAATTTAAACAACACAGTACTAATATCTGAACTATGGTGAAATAACCTCGACTGCCAATCACAGCTCTCATGTCTTGGCAGGCTCTCCACTAGTCTTTCATTTTGCTTTTGGGACTTTATACCATTAATAGTCTGCAAATTTAAGTAACGCAGCTTTGTTTGAAGAAATTGGAATAGAACGGCTGCCAGACACGTAGAAATGCACATTTAAGAAAGTGGTCTCTTATATTTTTCCAGAGCCGTGTATGTATATGTATATATATATATATATATATATATATATATATATATATATATATATATATATATATATATCAAAATTGTTGTTACGTTTTTATTGTCTTCATTAATAAAATAATCTATTTTCTGTTAATTTGGCGTGACAGGATAGTTACATTGAGCTTGACGGATACTGTCTTAAAAAACAAAAACAAAAACATCAGAACTTATCTTTTTCCTCCCCGTCCGCTCCAGATGCTCAAATGGTCACTTTCTCTTTGTGGTGTCATTTAAAGTAACAGTACATAATTTACTGCTTTGTTACGGGGTGGTAGGTCAAACTGAGGGAAGCACAGAAATCATATTTTTATATATTCAAGACGTAATGTTTTCTTATGTCTTGTAGGGCTGCACAATATATAGTTTCAGCAACACAGTCATCACTGTGTGCTTGCACAATAGTCACATTGCATTTAGGCAAATTAAATTCATTAATTCATGTTATAACTTTTTTTCATGCAAGATCTGCTAGAGGCTAAATTTCATTCATTTTACTGTAATCTGGGATGTACAAAGTGCGTAATTAAAACGATGGCATGATGGATCACTGAAAATTCATGTATTTGTGAATTTCGGAATTTATATTGGACAAAAAACATACATTGCAATGCCAGGTTTTTTTCTAGTATCATGAGGGCCTAGTGTCACGTGAACAATAACAAATAAATTAGAAGCTTATTTGTATTTCATCTAACACTGTGGTTACAAATGGCACCTGTTTTATTTATATATATATATATATATATATAAACTCCAGGGCAATTCCCTCAGAAAACTAGTATGTGTTTTCCACTACTGAGCAAATCGCTCCTCACTCATCTGTGTATCCATTATCTTCTGAAACGTATTCTGAATTGTACCAAAATATTGCAGTGGAAATAATTGGTGCTTAAATATGAGGTGTAATAGCTCTTTGGTAAAGGAATCCTAATTTATTCATTATGAAGAAAGAGCTTTACACCCCTCCAGATTTAACCACCATCTGACGTTTGACAGGAAAAAAACGAGCCCACCTTTAAATTTGGAAATTGATTTCCACAGCGCAGCGCTGAGAGGACCCCAGCGGGCCTCAGCTGGAGCCGTCATTAATCCTGTATGGCACAGGGCACTGTTGTTTGACCCCTGCTAAACTGAGGGGTATATCAGCGTGTCCTTGAGAGTGCAGGGAGACGGCGCTGACAGACAGAGTGAGCGCACTGGTCATCGCGGTGATTGGCTTTAATCTGAGCTCCAGTGCACTCTGATTTTATGGGTCAGTGGGCTTCTGCTGCACCCGTGCCAAAAGCCCTCCCAGTCTCTGCACGAGACGGAGCTGAGCCTGTGTCCACTCTGAGCATGCATGCACTTGGCTTTTATATAATGTGGGGTCCTACTTACAGTATATCATATATAAGTGCATGTAGTATTATACATAGGAAAGTATGTATGTATAATAGTAGCATTTCCATTTCTGTGCATTTCATTGATGAACAAACTGATGCAGCTCTGAAAGGGTAACGTTACAGAAGACATTTAATGGAAATTCATGTAAGAAAATTCCAGTTTTTGAGCATTTCTATTGGTCCATTCATTATTAAATGTTCAGACAATGTAAAAGGCATCTGCTGTGATCAAAGGATGTAGGGAAAAATGGAGATACATATATTGTATGCAACAATACAATCAACACAATCTCTCTTAATATCAGTGTTAAAAAATTTTATTCTGAAAAATTTGTATTTTTTATTGGTCCGTCCATCAGGACATTTTAATACTATGTAAATGTTACTTTAGGCCATTTTTTATTGTGCAAAAAATGACAAAAAATTATATACCAGGTTATGTTCAAACAGTGAAGATCATCTTATCTTTTTTACGTTGAAAATTTCTGGTGAATGGACCAATAGAAATGCTCCAAAATGACCTTCGGATAACATCTTTTTACACTGACTTCCATTGAAAGTTAACAAGGTTAAGAAGGTCCTGTAGAAGTTGCCATATTGGAGATACGAGCTAATGCTGTTACTCCATCTTGCTGAGTTTGTGTTTTGTTGGTGTTTATAAAATGTGATTTATTTTAAACATAATATAAAAATAAAATAAAAACACACATGAAAGGGACACATAATGTACACGAGCTGGACCTGAGCAGCAACTGTGATTGGCTACGAGCAGTGTAAGGATGTGCTTTCAAAAGGGATGTTGCAATTGACTGGATTCATCAGTAATCACAGTCAAATCTACAGCAGGAGATACGTTAAGTTAGGCTAAGTCACAATAACAGAAGCCGAACCCTAAACCTGTCCTTAACCATGAATCCAGCAACCAGAAGGAAATGGGGTTTTAACCTTTTAAAGCCTGAACCATCAAATAACTGTAAACAATTATTTCAAACAGACTTTTGGCTTTTTATTTTGTATTATATTTTAACAAACATATAAAACATTTTACTCCGTAATTTAGAAATGTAAAAGTCCACCAGTAGAAGTAGAAATGGGGAAGATAATTATTTTTTAATTCATGTTAATAAATAAAAAAACACGTTATTTAATTAATTAACAGCATATTATTGTTAATATTTATTATTTATATATTATTTAAGAACATTCATTATTTAACTATCACACTGATTTTGCAGAGGTCTCAGCTTCAAAGGGTTAGAAAGAAATCTGGGCCATTTTATTAGACTGGTAACCCTGTGTTCCCTGATTTTCTACATTGGACATTTTTAGTTGTGAAAACACAAAACAAACACACACACCAGCATATACACTTCTACCTCTCTCTCTCTCTCTCTGTCTCTCTCTCTCTCTTTCTCTCTCTCTCTCTCTCTCTCTCTCTATTTCTCTCTCTCTCTCTCTCTCTCTCTCTCTCTCTATTTCTCTCTGTCTCTCTCTCTCTCTGTCTCTCTCTCTCACTCTCTCTTTCTCTCTCTTCATCTTCTAAGACATGCAGGCTTTCTCCATTGGCCTGTTGCCCTCATTGAGGTCTGGCTGAAATCTCTGGCGGGTGTGTGTGTTGGAGGGGGAGCTGCTGCACTGTATTGATAGACATTCCAGACCCTACATTCACCAGTTTTACATATGATTATTTAAATGTCACTAAAAACACACATTCATAAGAACTGACACCCCCCCCACACACACACACATATATATACACACATACACACTCAAAATAACAACAACGAAAAAACACACACACACACTGACACACAAAATGCCTACAGATATCCCTTAATCTTATGGCTGCTCTATTGGACACATTTTCGCTACAGTTAATCTGCCTTCTTTTTGTTTGTGGCCACCACATGCTGCCGCTCTGAAGGAAAGGGATCTAACTGGGAGCAAAAACTCTATTTACACAGTCCCCCCACAGAGGCCTGCCAAAGACCAGACCTTTTCTTTCTCTCTTTTCTTTTTTATTATTATTATTATATATATATATTTTAACAGGGCCTAGCCAAACAGACAGGGACCTTCAACCAAATGCATTTTAAATGAAAAGCTGCGACAGAAGGAAGCAGCTGCATGTTTAAGTCCGGGGACTGCATCATGCGGAAAAGCCTGCACAACTGGTGATAAACAGACTCATTAGCGATGCTATCGCTGGCTCTTAGTCGTAGCAGGTTCAGATTAAAGTGTGGGCTACTGCTCCAGTCCAAGTACAACTGAATGATTACTCATTCACCTGTTTGTCCCTCTGTGTCCATGTGTAAATATTTCATCAGCAGAAAAGTTGCTCTTTCTAATGAATGTAATCAGAGTCTTATGAGTTCCTATTACACTTGGCAGAGATGGTGCTGGAAAATGAACGGCGCTTTCGAGAGACCAAATTTGGAGATAACATATCGTACCGTCCCTTATCACGCGGACGTAAGCTTCAATTAAGCAGAGTGCGCGCTTTTCTGTTTTTCTCCAGCCTCCGTAATGAATCATTGTCAACCACATGGTGAGGAAAAAATGTAGAATTAGAAATCGAAATCCCGGGGTGCTGTGATACGACTTCGGTGTGACAGTTCAAATGGTGCATATTAGCCGTGAGATTATTAAAAATTATACGACCACGATTTCGCTGCCACAAACCAGAGCAAATATTAGATGTCATATCACGCTTCACTTCCTGCATTAAAAACAGAGGTGGAGGAGCCTGGGTTGGGTGGGATTTGGGTGGGAATGGGGGTCGTAAGCAGGGAGAAAAAGCCCAGGCTATCTCCTCTAATTGAGAGTAAAGGTTTAGGGTAGGGCTTTTAAATGAAGCATGCAGCAGTCCTCCCAACAGCTCATCCCGCAAAGCAGTTTGGGAGCAATGGAGCTGCTCCGCTCTGTCAAAACACCGGCCTATTTTGTCAAGGATTATATTCGGGCCTAGTGGCCTGTGAATGTGGAGATGCTACTTTTTGCCGAAGGCTAAATTTAAACAAATGTGCCCCTCTCCTCCTCAATTACCCAAAATCCACTCACTTACTGGCTCCACATGCGTATCTGTGTCGTGAGATATTGCTGCATTTGGGTACTTGTGTGAATATCATGGCTGTCACACTTTGGAGTCTTTTTTGGAGCATTTCTATTGGTTCATTTATCATGACATTTTGACACAATGTAAAGAACAACTGCCAGATTCTCATTATATAAAAAAACGGTTTACTGAGGTTCTGCTATCTGGAACCGAGCCGCCCGCCCAGAATTAGATAGGCTGCCCTGTGTGCTCCGTCGTCCCTCCCGTTCCTCTCCTCTTAGCGCTATTTAGCAGGGGAGGGCAGCTAGGCGCTGTACTGGTGGAGTGGGGTACCAATGGGTGGCGGGCAACAGATCTCCCTGCCTATGGTGCTATGTCGGGCCGGCCGTCCGTCCTGCCACCTAGCCGTCCTGCCACCCCGCCGTCCTGCCACCCAGCGGACCGGGGCGTGAAGGACGACTGGGCAGCTGCTCCCTCAGCCGCGGCTTGAGGTTTAGCATTAGCTTTATTAAACGTTGTTATATTAGCCTTTATTAAATTATGCAAAGATCTTCATAAGGCATACTTTGAACATTTACACTGGGGGCTCTGAAGATGTAGGTTTTCAGGGTTCCCTGACTGTATCCATGATGCTCATATTTGGTCATATTGCTCCTCACCCCTAGTCTGGATGCTTGGAACTTACCCAAACTTTCGTTGGTGGTGGTGGTTTTCATTATACTGGTGCTCACACAGCTGTTCACAGATGCTGGAATGATAATATAGCGCTGACTGGTGTTCATACTTTCTGCGGCAGACAGTGTATCTGTGTCATTTGTAGTGCTGACAAAACACTGCTCATTAATACTGCAGATAGATCTGTACAGCATGTACACCAATCACAACTATCAGACTGCGGGCTCGTTTAATCCATCCACTGAAACATACTTAATACCCGCTGCTATTCATATGACCTGGGTATAAATGTTTAATAGGTTAGGGTGTGTAGGTGTGTATGAGTGTATACAGTAGTCTATACGTTGCTTCAATAGCATGACATAGCTTCAGATAGACCCAAAGGGATGCTAACTAGCTTGTTAGTGTGATATGATGATAATGATGATGATAATGATGATGATGATGGCCAACTTTGTTCTTTGCTATAGCCACAGCAGGATATTAGCATTCCGCAGTAGAAGAGGTATGTATGTGTGTATGTGTGTGTGTGTGTGTGTGTGTGCGCTCACCGGATGGACGACGAGCTTGACTATGATAAATATTTGAAAGATGGGCCTTAATAGGAGCTGCTGGTGTCTGCATCTCACTCTGGTGCATTATTACCCCATGTTTTATTTAGTGGACTTATTTGTAGCTTCTGCCGCCTGCCTTTACAATAGAACCCTTTAAAGGCGGTGTGTCCTCCGGCTCTCTCAGAGCGGGCAGCGTGAGGAAGCGTGCGCAGGAGCGCAAATGGGACTGGATTAGAGTCTTTAAAAGCCTAAACTTGTCAGCGGCTCATGAAAGTTGGAGAAGTCCGCAGATGTTCGGCTTCCCGGCTTGATTGTGCCGAAGCGCTAAACTAGGAATTGCACTTAGAGGTGGCCCGGTGCGAGCCTCCACTCAGAGCAGGCCATAGTTAGGAGGGGGTTCACGCGTGGGCGAGAGGGACACAGCGTTTTCTGGACGCCGTATGGTCAGAGTGAAGTGGCTGTGTTTGTAATCTTATGATGGCTCTGTAATGGGAACTGAATTAGTAAAACATGCTTTTGTGTCTCCTGCTTCACATTTCAGCCTAAAACTTGAGTTGAGTTTCTTCAAGTCCATGCAAGTCCAAACGTGGCTGCGGCCCCCTCGGTTTATCCGGGTCCATACTAAGGGTGTAATGGTACACAGACATCGTGGGCTGGTTCACACTGTGATTTGGATAATGGTTAAACCCCTTAAAGTCAATATGCTGCATCCAATTACCTCGGAAATTAGATGTCGGAGCTGGGAATGACCAGTTAGACTAAACACAGCTAGTTTGACAATCCATTACTGGTGTCCTAGTGTTAATGTTAATGTCCTAGGTTAGCAATGTTAGCGATACCACTTGATAACTTATTATTCCAAACACCCTGGAAACACGTCCACAGATAGAGGTTGGACAGTACTGTTTGTACACTACTGACCTTTACTACTGTTGATGTGTGAGCGGCCATATTGGATTTTGAACTTTGGGTTGGTGTCCCGACTTTCAGAATAGGACATTTTTGGGACTTGCGGGGGCGTCCCAGCTGAAAATCTGACATCCCAGTTTAAATGAAACCTGACTAAGCTTGGTTTAGTTTTCTTTATAAATATATTTTAGTTATATTACATTTTTAACAAGATATTTTTTTTGTCTTCTTCTAAACGTTAATCTAAACGTAATGCCTTTACTGCCTCAAAAACGTCCCTTGGTAATTGAGTCCAGACAGTACCCGATAGCTACAGATAATGTGTTGAATTTCCTGTTCACACCTGTTTTACAGTCAGCTTGAAATCAAAAAAGGATTTGTTTACCTTGTTTGTCATCTTAAAGCAGCATTATGTGATTATCGAATGGGTATTGTTTGCTCCTGGGCTCCCCCTGCAGTTGTGGAGGGTAATTTACTTTTACACTACAACTGTAAATACAAATCAAGCTTTAAGCGCGGTCTCATTGACAGCTGCTGTAAAATGAGTTGCAGAGGGACTTTATTAGGGCTAAGGCAACACTCAGGACAGGCAGAGGTCAGGGAACTGGCAGGCAGACAGATTACAGGCGAATCTATAATAATCCAAGTCATGATACGAAAAGAAAACACAGAAAGAAAAACCAAGCACCACAAGAGGGAGACACTATAGCTGTACACATGCATTTCATGACAAGCTGAGAGAAACAGAACTGACACCCCTTCACCATCCTGGGGATTGAACTGGCAACCTTCAAGGCCTGAGCCCACTCCTCTAACTTCTAGGCCTCGGCTCTCCCCAGTTAGATAATGCATATATTACCCCGTCTTGGGCTCATGCAATTTTTTTGCATTTTCAGTGCCCAGCAAAGCCATGTGCAGGACCACTTTACTGCTTTGTAAGACTGGATCCACAGCTTTTCATGTCAAATTGGTGCTTGCCATTGGGTAACCTGTGCTTCTGCCCCTCTATTGTTTGTGCTTTCAGGTCATTCGTCATATTATTCCAAAAGATGTGGCGGGCGAGATCTGAGCACATAATTGCGGAAAGCTCTTACATATTAATGAGCAGAGCTCTGGAAAAACACTCACACCGGCAATCTGGATGCGTCACCCCTCGGGTGCCCTCTCATCTTCTACACCTGCTTTTGTTATTTATCTTTTTAGCGTTTATTTATTTATTTAGCACTAAAGAAAGCGCTGTGGCCGTCGGATTGAGTTTTATTCATTTATTTATTATTTATTTATTTTCTTCTTCTTCTTCTTCTTCTTCTTCTTTTTTTGACGCAGGTTAGATGTCACCTGTTCGTGCCACGACTTGGCTGATTAATAGTCAGATGAATCATCAGGTTTTTTTTAATGGTTCCCTTTAGGCCCTAATTTCACACAGAACAATGACATCACTGTTCACAGGGCTGTCGGATTAACAATGGGCTAATTTTTCAATTCACTGTGTCCTTTTGGAGATATCCGTGCTGAGCACTCCGAGACAGGTCAGGAGATTTGAGGAGTGAAGATAGCAATGTCAGTTTAAGTGGCTTTATTATTATAATATGATAACAGTCTGCTATTATAGAGAGAGAGAGAGAGAGAGAGAGAGAGAGAGAGAGAGAACGAGAGAGAGGCAACGTAGAGTGGGATAAGACAAGCTTTTCAGGATTTTCTCTCATTTTTTTGGCGGGAAATATCAGTGCAGTGCTCTCGACAGTGGCAGAAAGTGGAGAGATGTCTAGGAGATGTGAAAGATCAGAGCACAATAAGCGGATCTCTGACAGACTGGGAGCCATCGAAGGCTGAGAGTTGAGGGCTGAATGCTGCGGTACAGTAAAAGCCTCCTGCCTGCGCTGCTGGAGAGAGGGGGTCTATTTTATAGAGAAGACACATTTCGTTCTGGTGAGCAGCTCATACTTACGCCACCAGTCGTCCTGTCCTTGGATTTTCTTTCTTGGGGTTGAAAAAAAGAGAACAGGTCTCTGATATGAATTGTTAGAAGAGTGGAATCACATTCATGGCTAAGACTTATTCTGTAGCCGCCCAATCACGGCCCCCTGAGGGACGCCAAGGCAGTGCCGGTGCCAGACGCTCCCCGGCTGTCTATGATGCCTCCTTCTCCTAGCTGTTGATTGTGCATTATCAGTGCCCCTCACACACTGAAAATTACATGTACCGCCGGGGGTAGCCATGACAATGACATCCCGTTTCCATGGCAATCAAAGGGACCTATTGGAAAGTGGTGAGGCCTGTCGCATAGTGATAATAGGTCTACTCATTTCAGCCTAATTGAAAAAACAAAACCTGTTTGGGGGAAAAAAGGAAAAGTTTCCACCTCTAAAATACGGGGCTTATGGGAGATGGAGCAGAGGTAAACTGGCATTCTGAATTTGCGCCACATTTCAGAGGGCTCTTCTCCATAGAGTTTGAGGACCAGAGTGAGACTCATTTTTAGACCATGAGTAACGTGGACAAGACTGGAAACCTAAAACTATTACTTGTGTTTTCTCTGCTATACACACACACACACACACACACACACACTCCGATCAGACATAATGTGTGTGTACTGTGCTGGAACAAGTGGATCAGACACAGCAGTGCTGCTGGAGTGTTTAAACACCAATGTATTCAATATAAAGTAGTAATTGGATTAATTGGGACAGTCAAGAGAATCTCCATAATGTGAATCTGACAATTGTTCTTTACATTGTGCTACGTTTTATAGTGAATGGACCAATGCTACAAAATAACTTGTAATATATATATATTACCTATTACTTATTTTTCTAAGTTGTGGGATGGGATCGGTATTCAGATTCTTAGAAACTAGCATTCAGGTAATCTCCTGTACCAAATACAATGAATTTTACTCAACATCTGCTGCTCTTCATCCAATTAAACTAGTCTAATTACACTGTAAGTAATAAAACCTGCATCTGTTAATTAAGCACTAACATTATTCTTGATGCGCTTAGAAAAGCATATTGTGTATCACAGAAAATTGATCACGGTATGATAAAATATCATCATATTGCCCAGCTCTACGATGAATGGAGGAAATATTTAGCAGATTTATCCATAATGAAAATAGTTCTTAGCTGAAAACAAAATAGAACAAAAAAAGCTCCACCTCATGTGCAGTTTGGTTAATTAATTATATTATATATTTAGTTTTTAATTATCATCAGGGTTTTACACATGCTTCCATTATAAAATAGATAAAAATGTTCTATACTGTGGTACTGTAAAACTGTGATATTTGCTGAGACAGTTAATATACCATTAAAATCTCATACCCTTGCAACCCCTCATTTCAAGTACCATTTCTGTTGGTCCGTTCATAATGAAACTTTCACAGAGTGTAAAGGGATGTAACTCCTGCTTATATATATATATATATATATATATATATATATATATATATATATATATATATATATAAACACACACACAGACGGTGTTATACTCACACTGGTCGTCTTGCGTTTAGGAATTTCATTAGCCGAACTTCATGTTTAGATGAGAGCCCTCAGGGCAGTAGACCTGTATACGATAGTGGTTCCACAGAGGTGTGAAGTGTTGCTGAAAAAGCAGAGCGACAGGCGCTGGGTGAAGTGTTTACACTACGGTGAATAATTCACCAGGCTCGGGAAGAGTTCCTGATCCAGTAGGTAATTCTCTCAGACAGCATCTGTTCTTCCGGTGCACTCTCTGGGAATGGGGTTAGTTTACAGCACTTAGAATTATTGGGAGAAAGACTTAGAGTTTAAAAGGCTAATAGTTTAATACTGAGTGAAACCGATGGGGGTGTGTGCCTTTCCGTTTACTCTTCTCCTTCAGTTGGCTGATTTTGTTTGCTGTTGCATTTATTTTTATTGTAATGTGAACTAAAATATCATTAGTGGAGACGCTGGGTTTGGTGTGTTGGAAGGATCTAAGTCTTCTGTTTTGGTGCAAAACCACACAAACAATGCCCCTATCCTACAGCCTGAGCAAGGCACGTCGCAATGCTCATTGCTATCTTACACCCCGTCAGTCTTACTATACCCTAAACTTAACCTAACCCTAACCTTAACCCCAAACATACCCTAAACTTAACCTGTCACCCTAAACATAACCTGTCACCCTAAACATAACCTGTCACCCTAAACTTAAACTAACCCTAACCTTAACCTTAACCATACCCCTAAACTTAACCCAACCTAGCTCTTACCCTAATCTTAATCATAACCTAAACCTAATCTAAACTTAACCTAACCCTAACCTTAACCCCAACCATACCTTAAACTTAACCTAACCCTAACCTTAACCCCAACCATACCCTAAACTTAACCTGTTACCCTAAACTTAACCTGTCACCCTAAACTTAACCTGTCACCCTAAACTTAACCCCAACCATACCTTAAACTTGACCTAACCCTAACCTTAACCCCAACCATACCTTAAACTTAACCTAACCTAATCTTAACCATAACCTAAACCTAATCTAAATTTACCCTAATCTAAATGCTAACCTTAACCATAACCTAAACCTAATCTAAATTTACCCTAAACTAACCCTAACCTTAACCCCAACCATATCCTAAACTGAACCTAACCTCAGACTAACTCTCAACCTAATCTTAGTCATAACCTAAATCTCATCTAAATTTAACCTAACCCATATCCTAAACTTAACCTAACCCTAAACTGAACCTAACCCTAACCTTAACCTAACCCTAACCTTAACTCCAACCATATCCTAAATTTCATTTAACCTCAACCTAACTCTGACCCTAATCTTAATCATAACCTAAACCTAACCTAAAGTTGACCTAACCTTAAACTGAACCTAATCCTAACCTAAACCTAACTCTAAATTTAACCATAGTAGAATATCTGTCCAATATTTGCTTTGTTTATAAGCTTTAGGCCTGAGAGAAAAGCAGCATGCTGTGGTGACACTGTATACTCAAATCTTCTTCGAGTACATGGCAGGCTGCGTAGTTTGTAGGTCACTGCAAAAACATTATATCTCCAAGGTTGTAACTTTATAGGCGTTCAATGAAAGTCAATGTAAAAGTTATTTTGGAGAATTTCTATTGATCCGTTTATTACGATGATTCAATGGATCTATTGATCCATTTATTAAAGAATAACGCCCGGATTCACAGAGAGAAAGTCAAAAACGGCGGCTCGTACTGTAGCGATGGTGGACCGCGCTTTGAGGGAGAAAGAACACACCCCCTCTGCTCGGGACTGGCGAGGGAGCGCTCATGCGCTGGTATGAAGCTCAGGCTGAGTTTCCAAAGTCAGACGCGAGCACAGAAGCCTGCCAACCTCGGACAATAAATCAATTTCTATTTAGATCAAACAGATTCAAATGTGAAGGCCTAATGTGGCACAGAACAAACAGGCCGAGCAGATGATGAATGCGAGGCGAGACGTGATGGGCGGCCCGACTGATAGCCCGCTATCATGAGCATCCATCTTCCTTAATGCCTGCCTCAGTCTGCTGGATCCTGTCCAACACACTCAGATGAATCGTCAAAGACACAGAGAAGCTCTCTGAATCATCGGGTTTGAGTTATAGCTGCCGGCTCCTTCTCCTCCATGTATGCGCGTTTCACTTATTTATTTATTTCCTGGTTCGAGCGCCTCTCCGAGCTATTGGCTCTATTCTTCAGACCTCTACTGGCTGTGCGTGGACTTTTCCGTCTAATGGCATAATGGGGCCTGGAGGAAGGTACAGTTCCTCTTTCAAGTTGTGCTGATATTGATGAATTTGTGTTTGCCACTTTCTAAAGCTCGTCTTTCATTCCGGTGACAAGTCTAGAAAAGAGATGCAGAAGACATGATTAAGGCACTCTGTCATCGCCTGTAATAGGTTTGTGATGAATGTCTGTCAGAGGGGTCGTGATGGCCCCAGCCCTGACTGCTTTGTCAGTGTGATCATTAGTAAAGGTTACTGATATTCACTCTGGTTAATCTGATTTCTGGGAGAAGCAACAACATTCCATCACAGGTGTTGGTTAGCAGGGTACTTTAGTCTAATACCCTAAAATTTTGGGTTCTATGACGGGTTCCTTGCGCGATTATCAATTTCTAACCTTTTCTGGTGCTCTATAGCCATTGTGGAAACATTTTCTACAACATGTCCAAATGTTTGTGGACACCTCTTCTAGTGAATGCATTCAGCTGCTTTTAGTTGCGCCCGTTGCTGACACCGATGTGCAAATGCAAACACATACAAAGAGTTTGTCTAGTCCCTGTAGAGAAGGACTCCCAATAGAATAGGACTCTCTGCAGGAGCAGATAGAAAAAACATGAACCTACTGGCACCATCATGCCTAATGTCAGGTGTGGGCTAGAGGGGTATAAAGCCCCTCAGCAATACGCTGTGGAGCAGTGGAGCTGTGTTATCTGGAATGGTGGTTGGTGCTCCATGCAATACTTTTGGGATGAGTTAGGGAGTTGGAGATGATGAGGTGGGGTGGGGGGTGGTGATCCTCCAACATCCTGACCACAGTAATGCTCTTGTCTGTGAATACAATCAAATCCTCATAGCAATGCTCCTGCAAAATCTAGTAGAAAGCCATCTTCCCTGGACAGTAAAGATAGTTACTGCAGTGATGCTTTTTTTTTTTTTTTATAAAATAACCTTGATTTCAAAAGGTGTCCCAATACTTTTGTCCTTATGGTATATATTGGAAGTAGTGCATCTCATCAAATCTCTCATCACTGGATGGTGAGGCCTGGGGTCATAAAACCCAGCTCAGCTCAGTAAATTGCCCTCACAAACCATTTTGCTGCATTAACCTACTACATAAATCATAAGAAAGATGAGGAAAAATGATCAAGTTTTATTTATTGATTTATTCATTCATTCATCTCTTGATTTCTGTATGCAGATTGCATAGACAGTCATTCAGTCAGTCTCTCGCATCTATGCCTCAGAAGCAGCTTTGAATGTGTTTGGAGAGGTGTACTGACTTTGCTCACTGCAGGGATGTCACGTTAACCTGTTCTTCATGGCTGATTTCACTCAGGCTCTCTCCTGTTGCTTGTAGGCCGCAGTTTTCAACTTATGCAACATTTTCTCAGCAGGCCAGGATAGCCGAGGTCAGCACGATGACCGGGTCTCTCGATGGCATTCTCATTTTTAATTTGCGAGTGACAGCAGTGGAGCTGGGTCCTGTGGTTGGACCTGCAGTCAGTGAAGTACGGCTTTGATGTGTTGAAAAAATGTAATGCTGGGGTGGGAAAATGACCAAAGGTCATTACAGTTGTGATAATTGATGTCACAATTTGCTTTTATGTGTATATCACAATTATCACATGCATTTTTGACATATATATATATATATATATATATATATATATATATATATATATATATATATATATATATATACACACACACCACTTGGACAAAAGTATTGGGACACCTACAGGAGCTTTTATGATACCCTGTTTCAAACCCATAGGCATTTATATGAAGTCGGTCCCCCCCTTTGCAGCTGTAACAGCAAGTTTGGAGCTCTGCAGTTATTGAGTGAGCAAAGCGTTGGTGACGTTTATGAACTACGCGCCTCAGCAATCGGCCCTGACCCCGCTTTGTAACTTGTACGTGGCCTGACACTTCACTGAGCTCTGTGTGTATATATATATATATATATATTCTAATGAATTCAGCTGATGATATGATATTTGTTCTTGTGCTTGATACTCACTGCTAACAATTAGAGAGTGCACTGATAGGGTGCCAAACGTTTTGCCCCCCAAAAAATGTCCAAAAGCTCATCCATTACATCTCGCTAATAGAACTGTGTCCACAAACGTTTTGGCCAAAGTGTGAGCTGCCAAAACATTTGCCCATGAGATATTTTATCCAGAAGCTCGTCCAAAACGTTGGCTAATGGAGTGGTGTCCACAAACTTTTGGCCAAGATGTGGGATGCCAAAACCTTTGCCCAAAAGTTCATCCAGTACGTTTGACTAATACAGCTGTGTCTACAAACTTTGGCCAAAATGTGGGGGTGTCAAAACTTTGCCCAACATTGTCTATGGTAGTACGCTGACAGCAATACCAGCACACTACCACAGACAGTGTTGCTGCATGCTTTTCATTTATAGCTGTAAATAATCTAAACCACGCTTGCTGCTGTGCTCCAAATATCTGTATATAAATAAATACTGCTAATCCTCTCATATCCATCCCTCATTTCCCATGACTGCATCTGTGTAGTTCTGGTGCGATCTGCGGTTAAAGCAGCAGTTAAAGGAAACATCTGGACAGTTCTTTTAGACTAGTGCATTGTACGATCTCCTCAGGATGACCCTGGGTGGCCGTAGTCAGTGTGTTGTGTGAAATGTTAAGCATTCTATTAAATAAGAAGAGATCATTTCAATCCGCAAATCAAATAACGCATGAATGCCGGTGCCTAGCTGAACATATTCACGTTTTAATATGAGTATCTATCGCTGTGTTCAGAAGCGCTCTCCATCTTGCTGCCTGCTGAGATTCTGCTCGCTGTTGGCCACTAATAGCAGTTCAGTATATTGCTGGAAACCCAGCGCGATCTATTTATGAAATAAATCAGCTTGCTATTGTCAGCCCAGAGCAGTAATACAGTCAAAATCAATGGGCTATGGAGATGCAAATAGCTTTTTTTTGTTGAGCACAGTTTTTGTTTGTGTGTGTGCGCACACATGGGTATATGTGTGTGTGTTGGTTTATTCAGTGAGGCTGTGTGTATGTGGTTAAGACTGGGTTTCTTTAAAACTGGGGTTTGGTTAAAACATCCAGCCGCCTGATCTCCTGAATGTTGCATAGGTTTAGATTCTCTCTGGCTGAGAGGAGAACGGCCTTCAGGTCATACAGGTAAAGGTGGAGTTCACCTCATTTAGTACTGTTAGGACTTGTTAAACTAATTATATTAAACAAATAATAATAATCACTTCAAATATACCCTCTCTATAAATCAGCAGTGTAATGTATGTAGGTACAAAAGTATTGGGACACCTGCTCATTCTTCATTTCATCATTTCATCATTTAATTAAAGGTATTAAAAAGAGTAACTGTGGGGGAAAAAGGCTTTCTACTAGATTTTGGGGGAGCATTGCTGTAAGGATTTGATTGCATTCAGTGACGGGAGTTAGTGATGCCAGGATGTGGGATGATCACCACCTCACCTCATCATCACCAACTCCCCAACACATCCCAAATGTATTGGATGGAGCTCCACCATCCATTCACTCCAGAGAACACAGTTCTTCCACTGCTCCTCAGCTCAATGCTGCAAGGGGTGGGCTTTATACCCCTCTAGCCCATGTCTGGCACTAGGGATCTTCTACAGAGAAAGTATTGCCAATAGAATGCACAGCAATGGGTTAAACTTAAAGTAGCTAAATGCATTCATTAGTAAGGGTGTCCACAAACTTTTGGACATAGAACAGGAGATCGCTGGATTAATGGGCTCTAACAGGGGTTCCCTTTCATTTGCCATGAAGCCATGATGTCACCTTCCTGCTAGATCCTCTGGGCCCATCGCGATCGTCTAACGGACCCTAATGCTAGATGGAGCTTTCAGTGAGTCCGGAGTCCTTCAGTTTGCCTCAGTTTATTGCAGTGGCACATCTTTCCCCCAGCCCTGAAACGTTAGCCACTGTGGTCTGTGTGGCCAGGCCCGGGGGGAATCACTCTGAGGTGAGCCCATCGAGGAGGTAATGGGATATGTGGTGAGAAGACATTTGAGCGCTAGCTTGGACTCCCCGGCCCCTCGCGCACTTGCCTTTCTGCCTGGTTGACTGCGCGTGATACGGAGGGACATTAGAAAGCATTCATAAGTGATGGCGCCCATTCATTTTTAATTTGTTAAATTAAATGTTATTCTAATACGAACTGTCAGCTTTCATTTTTACATCACGGCCTGTCGAGTGTGACGGAGAGAATCCTCCTCAGTCTGCTGGAGCCTTGCCTTTGTGTTAGGAGCTGGTGAAGCTGGAGCTTTTTCTTTGGGTCTGTTTTCCTTTAAATCTGACGTGCTGTTTCTTAGTGACTGCGTAATCCGTTTGAGCAGCTATGTGTCGCTCAGGATAGAAATAATCACTGCGTCTCTATAGCTGCTACTTCCTCAGTTGCTTTCAGTAATTAAATCTTCATAATGTCATTTTTTTACTCATAGTTATCACACAAGATGACCTTGTCAGTTATTATTATTATTATTATTAATCTAGGAGATGAACTCAATGCAGTTTATTCAGAGAAACGTTCCCGACATTTTCCTGACATTTTTGTTAATTTAACGCAATTAAAAATGTATTAATGGCTTTAAAAATGGAAGCCCGTTGTAATGTTTATTAGTTAAAGGTGAGTTCTGATCCCATTGAGGTTTGTGAATGGAAATCAAGCTAATGCTCGCTAGAAGAGAGCGAAGAGTAACCCAGTGCAGTTCTGTCATTTTTGGTATTTCGAAAAGCCTTTGACAAAATGTTCAGAGATTCCTGTTAATTAAATATTCATAAATGGCTGGAAAGAAACATAAATTCCAGATATAAACTTGAGGGGTTCTAGAAACAAGGAGCAAGTCTAGAAAATGTTAGATATGAAGACATGAAGGTTGGATGGAGGAATGAGAGCACCTGAAGAAGACCTGAGAGTATGAGTGGGTTTGTGAGTGGGTGGTTGGTGTGGCGCAACAGATAACACCACTACCATGTGGAAGACTGGGGTTCGATTCCCGGTCTGGGTGGCTATGCTGCGCTACACCAATAAGGGCCCTTGGGCAAGAGTCCTAACTCCTCGGCCCACCTCTGTAATTGGTTGCTCTGCGAGTGTCGGCTAAATGCCATAAATGCAAATGTTTATAGGAAAGGAGAAGATCAGTTGAGAAGAAACAAGGTTTTTAGGGGGTTTAGAAGTAAGTAAAAGTTTTGTAGTAGTAGAAGATGAAAGCTAATGCTGGCTAGAGAAGATTAACTCAATGCAATGTATTATTAGTGCTTTTCACTGTGAATGTTTTTACATAGCAGCTTTACAACGATCTGAGTCCGAGCCTTTTTTGAACAAGCCATTGGTGACAGTGACAAGAAAAAAATTTAGACTTTGAGAAGAACCAAGACTCCAAATGGAAACCCATGCTCCTCTGGTCGACGGCGGATAGCACAACAAATACAACATAACTTTCTTGCAAGTCAAATTAAACACCATTAAACATTCTTAAATGTCATAAATGTAAAAACGTGGTAGCGTTTATTAGTAGAAGATGAGCAGCAGTTCTGGACCGTCCGATGTTTGTGAATGGAAGACGAGCTAATGAGACGTTCAGTAGTCCAAACGCCTGGAGATGAGAGTGAAGATGAATGAGCGAATTTCAGCAAATTCAGAGAGGCATGGTCTGATTTTAGTAATACTGTGCAGATTTGACAGCAGATCCGACGTTGGTTCCTTAGTTGCTTTTAGCAAAGAAATCTTCATAATGTCATTTTTAAAACATGGTTATCGCGCCAGAGACCCTGACAGTTGTTACTATTACACTTTTAAGATTAACTCAATGCAATTTATGCCATTTCGGTATTCCGAGATGCCTTCTACGAACCTTTCCGAGATCCTCGTTAATTAAACACAATTAAATATTCATAAATGGCTGGAAAAATGTGGCAGCCCAAATTATAGCCGCTCCTCGTCTGGATAAATAGCCAACCGTCCCTCGTAATGAAATGATCTCTGCATGCTTTTGCCACAGCAAGCATCTGGCACCATCTTAAATGAAGCGCAGAGATGTCATCTGTTATTGAGATTTTTGAGTCCAAATCAATACATTAAACCTCTAATTAGCCCCAAATTAATAACGATCATTTAGCGTGTCAATTATGAACCGCGCCGAAGCCAAAGGGAGCCCCGCAAATAGAATGTAAATGAGCTTTCATGCAGTCAGGGGTCTCTTAGCATGTGTGCTGCTGATAATTGTATCAGACTCTCTGCACCACCAAACTTCCAGCTCCCTTTGATTCCGCGCTCTGTTGACAGAATATAGGGGACGCTAACAAAGCTGTGGGCATGAAGGCTGCATATCAGCGTGCCTCAGCAACAGGAGCCCGATAACGGTAAATTAGGTTAATTTCCCCATTTCTGCATTTCCTGCTCCAATTCAGGTCAGCTCATTCCCCCTCGCTTGGCAGGAACGTCGCCACCAGATCAAATTCATTTCTGAGGAGTCGGCACGCCGCTGCCAGATATGCATTCTAAAGAGTTCCATAGTGGCTGGACGTCACCAACCAGCAAGCAGAAGGAACAGCTCACCAGACTCAGTGTTATTGAGAGGGTAGACTCCACCAGTGGTTCTCAAACCCGGTCTTCGGGGACCTCCAGATGGTCCATATTTTTGCCGTATATATTTCCCAAAGTAGCTTTGTAGTGTTGCGAGCTACTGTGGAGCAAAACTGTGGACCGTCTGGAGCTCCCTGAGGACTTTGAGGCTTGAAGAACCAGCAACAGAAGTAGGGATGCTGTTAATAGTGCTGAAGTGCTGTTTGGACAAATAACAGTAACCATGTAAACAAGTGGGGTGGTGCGCTTTAGGAATCTGGCCCAATGTGTTTTGGCTGAGAAGCACTAAAATGAAAAGGCAGTCTGTGGATGAATACGTTGCTGGGAAATTCTGTTCTGCAGCGAGAGCTGGAGAGGCGTTTCACTGAGAACTGGCAAGCTGATGGGAAATTGTAAAGTGAGTGCCTTGAAGTCTGTGATAAAGGCACTTACATTTGCCAGCAATCAGCAAGCAGCTCCTCCAATGCCACAGGCTACTGTACTACCTTTTTTCAGCTTGCTGTTGCCTGTGTCACTTCTTCAGTTGCTGCTTGCTGACCACCTCACACTTCAGGACATGTGAACAAAAACAAACCTGGACCAGAACATACAGCAGAATAGAAATCAATAGAAATATGGATTGGAATAATCATGTGTTAGTTATTCTCAGGGTATCAAAGCCTGCCTGGAAGTTCAATACTTAGCTATATATATATATATATATATATATATATATATATATATATATATATATATATATATATATATAATATGTGTACCTGTAGAAGCTCCAGATGCCATCAGAACAGATGCAGGTGAACATAAATCCAGTAAAAAGGAAGATCTTCTCATTCTGAAGAAAGTAGTGAGATCTTGTGAGATCTTTAGTCTGAAGAACAGAGCTCGGTTCCTCCAGGTTTCTCCTGGATGCCCTCCCAGTCCAGCCAGCACAGCGTGGAGGATGTGTTCAACTCCATCAGCAGCAGCTCACCTGATTTACCAAACCAGGTGTTGATCTGAGGAGAACTGTAAACAATACTAGACTCCATGAGAAGAACTTTGGAGATGTTCTATTGATGAACACAGTGATGGAGAACCACCACCACTTTCTGTAGGAGTGTTATTATTAGTGTTTATTCAAAATCCTCACTGCTCATTGACATTAATCTGTAGTAGTGTAGTGTCCAGGGGGAATTCCAACCTTGCGCCCTGGATGAACCAAAAACCTGACCAGGAATAGATGGATTTGAGGATGGATGGATGGACGAATGGACAATTGGATGTCTTTAAGTGAAACTACTTAGATGAACAGTCTGTTGCTACCTGAAACAGCACACAATAGTCAGTTAAGATCAATATGAATGACAGATTCATAGCTATAATAACCTGGTTCTGAACTGCAGTAGATCAACAATGTTCTCCTTCACCTCCTCACTAATAGACCAATCACAATCAGTCATGTTTTTATCTTGACAATTCGCTTCTGATTAAGGAAATGTGTCAGAATAGGAAAATCAGGTGTAAAATTTAGCTAAAATGTTATTTTGCATGCCTGGCCTGACTTATTATTATGAATAATTATTGCAGTAATAATACATAATACTGACTAAAAATTGTAGGTTAGTAGAACAGTATGATTTTGGTTCTTGAAAATTCAATAAATTCCTAGAATTTTATTCTTATTGAGCTTTTTTTTTTTTTTTGATTTATTTGCAAATTTTTACAATTGTCAATTTAATTTTCAAGCTTGAACGGCATATTTCAAAACATTATGAATGTTCATCATTTAAACATTTATTTCAGTGTAAATTCAGAACATATTTTATAAATGCTCCAATTCATAGGTTTTTGATGCTTTTGACACATCCATTAAATATCTCAGATCTCAGTGTGATTATGTATCAGTTTAGCAGTGATTGTATTGTACTGTATTTTATTTATTTTGTTATTTTAGTATGTGGACGGTTACTTCAGGTGTTTCTAATAGTCTAAAAGTTCTAATAATGTCTTCATGTAAATCATTATTACGTCACCTGTTTTTTTTTAAGAACTTTCCTGTAACATTTTGGGGGTATTTCCACCTTATGATCAATGCATCTGTGTATGCTCTGGACCAAGTTTGACCCTGACCAGGAGTAAGTGGATTTGAAGATGGATGGATGGATGAATGGGGATCTTTGAGTGAGGCTCTCTAGATAAACACAGTCTACTGCTGCCTGAAACAACACAGGAACTGAAACCATTCATCAAATTGAGTGACAGGTTCCTGGAACGTTAGGGAGCATTGCTACAGTTTGTTTCTCTGTATATTTTATCCTGTTCCTATACTGTCCTCTGCTAACTGTCCTCTGCTAGCTGGGTATACTTACAGCACTGACAGCACAGGAGGGTTTGTAGAAGGGGGAAGATCAGATGGGTGAGAAGGAGATGTTGGGGTCAGTGGAGATGTTGGGGTCAGTGGAGATGTTGGAGTCAGTGGAGATGTTTGAGTCAGTGGAGATGTTGGAGTCAGTGGAGATGTTGGAGTAGTCCAAGTGGCTTGAGATGACGGCATGAGACAGAGAGATTCAGAGAGGTCTGGTCTAATTTTGGCGAGGCCGCGCAGGTGGAGGAAAAGACATTTTGACGAGTTGACGTGGGCACTGTGAGAAACAGCCGAGTCAAGGATGACACCCAGATTTCTGAGCAGAGGAGTAGGAGACACGTCAGAGTCATCAATGAAGGAAGTAAGAGAATCAGTCTGTGAGGGTTGATTTGGAGACTTTACAGGTGAGGGTCCTGTTTTGTCACAGTTTAACATGAGAAAGCTACCTGCTGCAGTCTGTGTGCGTGAGTGAGGGGAGCACAAAACCAGGAAAAATTAATAAACCAAAAATACATTATCAGAGAATTCAGAAAATATTAAAATTAACTAAAGCTTTTTAAAGAATTATATTTATTATATATTTTATATATTAAAATATATAATATATAAATATATAAATTATATTTAAATAATATTTTAAATAAAAATTACCAAGAAAATGATACAATTACAAATTTAATTTATTTAAAATGAATTTATTTATATATATATGAAGGAAACAACGGAGCTAATGAAAATGATATGGATGAAATAATAATACAATAATCATAATATTAATAAAAGTCACAAGTAACCAATTAAACAAGAATTTTATGAATAATAATAAACAAATCAATAAATTGATTTAATAAAAAGTAAAATATTTAATAATTACAAATGATTCAAAATAAATGTTTTTAACCCATTTATGTTGTATAAATATTTCCTTATAATTTCTTTTTTCTCATATTTTTTTTTCTAAGTCTTTAAAAGTATTTTACCTAAAAAAAAAAAAAAAACATAAAAAGAATGATAAATATATATATATATATATATATATATATATATATATATATATATATATCATTCTTTTTATGTTTTTTTTTTTTTTACTAATTAATTAGTAACTAATTAAATAATTTAAATGACTGAAACAATACTACTACTACTACTAATACTACTACTACTACTACTACTACTAATAATAATAATAATAATAATAATTGATCCAATGAGTCATAGTGGTAATTACCATTAACCATTGTCATCATTGAAGTGGTTTATACATTTAGTCAAAAGTATTGGGACACCTGCTCATGCATTGTTTATTCCGAAATCTGTATGTTAGCAAAGGGTGCACCTTTAAGAATCCGAGTACATTCATTAGAAGGGGTGTCCACAAACATTTGGACATACAGTGTATGCTGACTTTGTATTTATGTAGTTACCCTGTCTGAGGGTCTCTCATGCTTTGTTCTTTGCAGGACGTGATGAGTGTAGTTCTCTACTGCAAAACGCTTGTTGTTGCTCCTCCAGCAGTGAAAGAGGCTGCACGTTTGGTCCACAGATCTTATTGATTGTTCCCTTTGAAAAGAACTCATCTGTCAGCTTCCAGTGAGCTCTCAAAAAAGCTATCACAGCATGGACTAATATGATCTCAGAGTTGAGGTACTTGCTCAAACATAGAAAAGAGGAGCACAGTGGTGTTTAAAGGAGAAGAGTGATGTGAGTGTGTGTGAGCGGGGATGGCCAGAGAGTCTTTTTTTTCAGTCTGGTGTAAAATTGATTCATCAGACATGTTTAAAGCTCCCATTTTGGAGTGCAGAGCTTACGTTCATAAATTTTCATCTGCTGTATTTTACTCAAATTGTCAGAACACCTGCCTGCAAGATAAAACCACTCTGCGGCAAGCATCGGGAGCGAGGCTGCATTTTAAGCAGCTACAGCAAATGCACTTAATCTGCAGAGTAGGTCTCTCTTTATGTGCTTATATTTACCACATTAATTTGCCATTGTTAGGCCTGTGTGAGGTGTGCAGGAAAGGGGTGAGAATGAGCGTGACAAAAGCTTTTTCTTGGTGCTGCGTTTTGTTCTGAAGCTTTTTGCGGATAACGAAAAATGCAAATCCATGTAATGTGAGAGAGCGTCCGGAGTGGAAAGCGGACAAAGCATCACTGTCATTTTTTTTAATTTAAGACATAACGAGAATCTATGAGTGCTTCTTTACGTCATACCCAAATTTCATGACCAACGGACCAATAGAAATGCTCTAAAATGACTTTACTTTTATCACTTTGATTAGTGATTAGAGATTAGATCCATTGACTCCCATTGTAAGTTAAGAATGTATGTATCCACACATGAGCTTAAGGCCTCCATGCTCAATACCCAGAGGTATAAAAGCCTTGGACTGTGGACCAGTGTCTGTGGAAGTGCAATGGAGTACCATCCAGTACATTTGGGATGAGCTAAAGCAGCATTTGTGATCCAGAACTAATCACTGAACCAGACCTTACCTTTGTACTAATGTAAAGAAATCTGGTGGCTGAATTCAGTCAGATTCTCAATGCAATGTTCAAACAGCTGGTAACAAAAATGCCTTTTCAGAAAAGTAGAACTTCTTTCAGCAGCAAAGGAGGACAACCCCCCTATTAATACCCTTGATTTCATATGAAACTGGATGAGCAGGTGTCTACAAACTTTTGGACAGCAATTTGTGTTTGTGTGTGGGCAGTGAACACTTTTGGTGAGTGTGTACTGTGAGTTCAAAGGCAGATTAGTCCAGTTTGTTTGTGTGTGTGTGTGTGTGTGTGTGTGTGTGTGTATGTGTGTGTGTGACAGCTCTGGTAGGTCCTGTCACTGGGTTGTGTGAGTGAAAGCCCTGCAGACAGCACTGTGTAATTAGCAGCAGCCCACTGTGTGCTGCTGAATGCTACTGTCTCCACACACACCCCTCACATCCTCATACGCACTCCTTACATCCGCGCTGCCTCTCTGCTGTTTGACTAAAGCCAGAGCTGTCATTGTTGCCTCTTTCTCACAGCCCCTTATCCGCCGAAGACACAGAGGAATGCCGCTAGCTTTGCCTCTGTCGGAGTTCACTTACGGCTGTGGAGGAACTCAAAGCAGGTCTTGGCAGCTCTTCCCAGTGGAGCTAACACAGAGGACGTCATGTATTTACACCACTTTTCAGTTTCTTGGTCTACCCGAGTAGGATTCCCTGAGTTTGAAAAAGAATTATACAACTGAAGGTTTAGTCGGGGAAGGGGACGATGTTCTGAACTGTTCATTCTTCTAAGAGCTCAAAGCTTCATAGATGTCTTCACTGTCACACCCGATGCCTGATCCTTTATTTATCTTTTGCACCAGAAGACAATACTGGGGGCCTCCTACACTGCGTGGACAGCTTGTGATGAACGGACCAATAGAAATGGTCCAAAATGTTTTTTTTTTTTCTGCATCAATTCTCAAGTAATTAATAGTTTAGATGTAAAGATTGGTGTCAGACAGTGGTTTATTTTGTATTGTGTTTAAACTGACCACTAGATGGCAGTGTTTGATTGGATCCCACTGTTCTGATTGGATAAAAGTAATCTTTTTTTATGCAGATGATAGTGCTTTTTATACTATGATAGTTTTCCTAAAATCCAAAATAAATTAATGAATATGTCTAAATACATAAAAAATAAATACATTAATACATACATTATATATATAAGTATAAAATTATAAATATAAAATATATTATCTATTTATTTATTATTAGTTATCTTTATTCCTTTATTAAAGTTAATATATATTTATATATGTGCATATATGTGCATATCGCAATATGTACATATATATATATATATATATATATATATATATATATATATATATATATATATAGCATATAAAATTCATATTGCATTGTACATTTTTTTACAATGTTGCACAGAAATCTCAGTGGATTGAATATATTGAATCGTAACCCCTGTATCATGATACATGCACTCGTCCCAGTACCAAACACACACACACACACGTAATTGCTGTGCTAAGAATGTCCCACCACCCATCCATAAATAAATAAATAAATACATGGTTATAGAGGGATGCATTTAGTAATTCTACAGTACATCTCTACTATATTGGGCCTACAAGATACAGGGTTTCTAATAAAGTGGCCAAAAAATACAAGGTGAAAGTTCTTATATAGTGACTGTTTAATATATGCAAAGTATGTTGTTTTATATCATTTTATTTTACTTTGAATAATCCTCTGACTAATAGGATTACCCACACTGCAGCATTGTTCTGTCTTCCACATCGGGATCCTGAAGCCCCGGAGAATCTGTTTGAATTTACCGGATCGACACTGTAACAAATCAGAGCTAATTCTTCATTATCAGCTTCTGCAGTCTTGATTACACTGTAGATGTAATAACACTGGGTGCTGATTGTAATTTGAGTAGCAAGCCGCCAAATTAGCCTCTGTCCATACACTTGCCCCCAAAAAAATAAGTCATGATGAAAAGCTCGGATTTCGGTAGTTACCAACTCTTCCTCCTTCTTGCGTCATCATCAGTTAAAATGTAGCAGGGCTCACGATTGACTCTTCTTTCTTTTTTTTTTCATTTGTGCCAATCAAGGCTCCAAAAAGCTTGCCTTACATTAGTTTTAGCATTATTATTGATTTGCTACTAGTCTGTGTTGTTTAAACCAGACAGTAGAGCAGCATGTATCAAGACAATCATTTATATAATACTCATTTTTACACACAATCTAAAACTGCACCAGTGTCAAAATGAACCAATAGGAAAGTGGGCCAATAGGAATGCTCCAAATCAGGTTTATTTGTGTAGCGATTTTTAACAACTAATGTCGCAAAGCAGCTTTACAGAAATCCAGAACTGCAACAAAGGATCCACCAAGCAGAAAACCCCTGGTGAGCAAGCCAAAGATGCCCGTGGCATGAATAAAAGCTGGAGTCAGAAACCTTGGTAATAACCAAGACTCAAAGGGGAGGTGGGTCCTAGTCTCCACCGATTAAAACTACTTAGAAATTATTGATAAATAATTTTTTGGAGTTTGGAGATACAAGTTTTATGCGTGGCAGCAGTTTTGGTTAGCAACTTTGATGTAATTATCAGTGTATATGTGGAGATATGGATTGCTCTGGTTGGATTCATTGGTAAGCTTAGTTGTAACAGTGTGGTAAGCTAACCCTGCAGTGTGGAGGCTGTACACCAGGCTGGCCAGCTCTCACTCTGGCCAGCTCTCACTCTGGCCAGCTCTCAATGAGTTTACATTAGATTAGGGAGTGAAACCCCACAAGTGTTAATGAAATACATTCCTTTAATGGTGCAAAAACATCTAAATCTTCAGGTTAATTCAAGATCATCACCTGTTCAAAAGCTGTCAAAATCCACTGACAGCATTGCTATGGGAACATGAGAAGACCAAAGGCATGTTAATCTTAAATCTGTTTAATTGCATGGTGAGTTAAACGTGTTAAACCCATATTCATTCTGATTTTACCTTCGCAGTAATGTGTGAGGGATGTGTCAGAGATTAGAAAGAAACCTCTAAAATAGCTGCTCTGAGTTTTTTGGGAAGCTGGTCGGCTGCCTGTGTTGTAAGGAGAATAGGTGTGAAAGGAATGTTTAGCACTGGTTTTCACAGTAGAGGCAAAGCAGCTGTTTTTCCCTCACGCTTTGAGATTAATGGACTAATATGGTGGGCAGCAACGTAGAACATCCATTGACTTCCACTGAATTTAAAGTGTGTGCACGACTGCATTAAGCGCTGGGTTTGTACACCCCAGTCTTCGCTGCTTGGTCATTTAAATTTGCACTTCTTTAATTCATTAACAAACTAAAGCATTCACACAGCAGTTTTCACACCTCTTGGAGCAGCAAGGTTTCCCCAGCTGTCTCCGCCAGTCCCTGGCATAAACAGGCGATACTGGATATTGGACTTTTGTACTTGCATTTCAGTTCATTCATTTCAGGAATATGGTGGTTATTATAACGTACTATATTCTATCTACTTAAAAAGAAATGGAGCGTTGAGGCCGACATCAGAGATGCTGTAACTGTAAGTGTTTCGGGACTACACGTGTTTCCTTGAGAAAACACTAAAATGTAATCATAATTGAATCCTGCAAATTAACCCACTCCCATTTCAAACTTCCTAGCACTGGCAATGCTCATAGGGACATAACACGTCTCCTCCAGCACATGCTAAATCTGTCACCACCTCTTCTCCAACTGCCACCAATGCGGCATCAAGGGGCAGCTGACACGTTTTGGGACCCCAGTTCCGCCTTAACAGATGCCTGTGCTGGTCAACATCACTGTAAGAGTAATAAGGGAAGAAAGAGCCATCTACTCACCCAGACAGAGCATGGCCAATTGTGCCCTCTCAGATTCTGGTTGCTGATGGTAAAGTGGCATGGCACAGGATTCAAACTCACGACCCCTGGGCCATTGTGGTAGCGCAGTAGACCATTGCGCAGGAACCTCTGTTCTATAGAATTACATTTACATTTACGGCATTTAGCAGACGCTCTTCTCCAGAGCCACTTACAAAAGTGCTTCACTGTTTACTCAAGAAAAACCTAAAATTTCGAAGATACTTCTAAGCTCTAAGACTCTACTAAACACAAGTCAATATGGAGACCATAATACTCTACTCTTTGCCCAAGTACTCTCAGAAGAGGAGGGTCTTCAGTCTGGGTTTGAAGACAGCGAGCGTTGGACTCTGCTGTTCGGACACCCAGGGGAAGTTCGTTCCACCACTTCGGTGTAGGACAGAAAAAAGCCTGGACGCTTGGCACTTTATTATGAAAGGTTGAGCCCAGATTTACAGCTGTTGGTGTTTTTATAGCTTAAAAGGAGGATATTTGCAAGCAGGTAATTGACCGATAGCCTTTTCATGTAAAATCTCATAGGTAAATGGAATATGCAATATGCAAATTACAAAAAAAAAAAAAACATATAATACTGGCAACATGGTTGTGGTTGGTCTGGCGCAATGGTTAGGACCACTACCTGCCAGTGAGTTACCACACCATGTAGAAGACTGGGGTTTGATTCCCGGTCTGAGTGACTATGCTGCGCTACACCACCTGGGCAAGACTCCTAACACTACACTGGCCCTCCTCTGTAATACATGTAACATTGTAAGTCACTTCAGCTAAGTAGCATAATGGAATTATGACTAGTGATGACATATGCTTGATTGACCCTGATTTAGTGTTTGAAGCTGATTTATGATAAACTTATGACAATCATTACATCTTAAATAACTTTAACATCAACCTAAAAGAAAATAAAAGTACAACCGTTAAGAAATATATATTCCATATGGACGTTTTTTTGAAACCGTGTGTCCATCAGCACGGTGTCCCTGATAGACGGTGATGATAGATATTTGAAATAATTTATTCAAATCAAATTTCTGATATCACATTCTGCACAGCTTTTATGTTAACTGTAAATCGTTTTTGTGTATTATGTATTGTACCCTACCAAAAGTTTTTTTATTACTATAAAACTAATCAGGTTTCAGGTAAATGTATACAATGATATTAGCACTGGACAACTAGAAGTGTCCTGAATTCTAAAATGCCTAATTCTAAATTCTAAAACATCCAGAATTAATTTTTAATATGGGCTATTAATATTAATCATATCTCAGAAGTGAAGGTCAAATATCTTGAAGCAGATAGCCGGACAAAAATGCTCACACACATATGTGTCTGATGATGTTTCATTTAATTATTATTATTATTATTATTATTATTATTATATGTAAAATGACTACGCCTCAACCTATAAAAGCATTCCAAACACATATTTTACTTCCTGTCAAGTGTGGATGTGGCATTGTTAATCAGTCACTTCATCAAGGAATTTACCCTCAGAGTCTTAAAACAACTGGAATCAGGCCAGAGTGATCTTGACCCCTCTATTCTCAATAATTATAGACCAATTTCTAACATCCCTTCTTGAGCAAGATGATTGAAAAGTGGCTATCTCAATCCCAACACTTTGAATGAGACCTTTCAGTCTGAGGTTTGGGTTTATTAAAGCACAGAAATGACGTTTCAGAAGTTTTGAAGGATCCCAAGGTTAATGAGGATGCTGGTAGCCTAACTGTGTTGGTTTTCTTATTAGAACTTTTGACACGGTTGACCCCGAGATATTGCTTGTTCTCTCTGTCTCTGTCCAAAATCAGTTCCAGTCTTACTTGAGTGGTTGTGAATATTATGTCGGAATTGTTCATTTGAGCAGCCCATTAAGTCCTGTGGAGTGCCCCAGGGTTCCATTTTAGGACCCTCGCCGTTCTCTAGTATCTAAATGCTCTCATTATTCAGAGTACCAATACATATTACAGTACTACTATACAATATTACAATATGCTGATGAGACACGGTTGTGTATATTTCTTGTATTGGACCCTCACAGATCTGTCAACACCCTGCTTAAGTGTCTAGAGAACATCTCACCTTCATGACAATAATAATAATAATAAACATTGGAGGCACTTCTTGCCTAACTAAAAGTTCTACCAAAAGCCTTAAAAGGCCTGTTTCCTGCTGTTGTTTTGAAAAAGTGCAGTGTAAATAAAGCTGATTATTATTATTATTATTATTATTATTATTATTATTATTAAAAATACTACTACTACTGCTAATAATAATAATAACAACCAATACATTATTCCAGACTTTAGACTGTAGTGTATATGTAAAAAAAACTATTATAAATAATAATAATAATAAATAATATATATATATATATATATATATATATATATATATTTTTTTTTTTTTTTTTTTTTTTTTTTTATCATTTCTCTTTGCCCATTTTTCATGCTAGTGTGGCACCGCTGGTAGTTTCAAATTATATAAAAAATTACAAACGGAGATACGAGTATTTGCTCAGACAGTCTAAATGAATCTTGTAGTTTTGAAAGATGCAGTGTGAGACCTAAGCTGACCGGACCAGATTTACACAGTGTTACAAAAAGAACCCTGGTCCGGACTTTCAGTTGTGAAAATGCCGTTAGTGAAGAGCGTTAGTGAGGTCAACTACCTGGCAACACTCTAGAAACTCTTTGAGACACCACAGCAACCACTAACTGGAAATCCATAGCCACTGTCTAGCAACCGCTAAGTAACTATTTTAACCTATTTAGCAACCAGTTACATACACCACAGCATTCACCTGGGATATCACAGCATCCTCTTAACAACACTATAACAACCACCTGGGATACCATAGCAACCACTTACCAAGGCTCGGCCTCTGGTCTCTACTGAGCAGACTCTGTTTGCAATTTGACAACATGGAGGGCAGTTTTGGCTTCATGTCTGTGGATGGAATTGAGTGGAACCACAGCGTCCATGGTTTTTACAGTCACTGGTCAATGCTAGAATTTTAAAAGGACAGATGCACTAAGAGAAATTCTTGGTACTTGGTGAATAAAAGGATTGTGATTCTGATCTGATGCTGCCGGTTTAACTTTAAGTAAGTGCAGCACATACAAAGTGGGTTTCCCTTTCCCTTCCTTTCATAATTGTCCTTGCCGGTTCAGAGCGGACTTTCCAGTGGCTTCTGTCGTTTAATAGGAGTTGGAGACAGAGGGAAGGACACGGTTCTCCTCCTGGTCATATCGAATTCTCTCTGCATGCGATGAGGACAGTGCCCTCAGGCTAGAACAAACACCAAAGGCCAGCCAGCCGGAGTTAGCACATGCATAGGAATACCAAGCAGCCATTAGAGTCATTCCCCCGGTCTGATTTCGATGGTCTTTAACTATGCTCTCCTGTGATGCCAGCAGAGCGGCTAAGTGAACGATGTGCATGCCGCTCTGGGGGAATTCTCTCTCTCTGTGAGTCTGCATGCGTGTGTCCGTGAGGGTGAGGGCACTCACTGACGTGGTGCGAGTGTGTGAGTGTGTGTTTGGGGTGTTTATCAGGCGTTACAGTGTGCGTTGGGAGTGCTTAATGGCAGTGAGTCAGAGAGGGGTGTGTGAGTGAGGGAGCGAGTGGAGGGGAGGCTGGAGGATTGTGTGAGCTCAATAGACAGACAGATCATTAAGGTGGGAATTAAATCCACTGCTGGACGAACGGAGACGAATATTAAAAGGAAAGTTTGAGCAGATTTTCTCTTTACAAAGGCATGGTCAGCATTCCAGCTCTGTCTGTTTGTGTGTTTATACATATGAATATACTGTATAGACAAAAGTATTGGGACACCTGCTCATCCATGGCTTTTTCTGAAATTACGGGTAATAAAAGCTCCTCCTGCTTTCTTTGGAGTAACTCTCTCTAGTGCCGGCGAAGAAGGCTTTCTACTAGATTCTGAAGAAGCATTGCTGTGAGAATTTGATTGCATTCATCGGCTCATCCAGCAACCGCTAACTGGGAGTCCATAGCAACTGTCTCTAAACCACTAAGCAAGTCCAAAACAACCACCTTGCAACACTATACCACTTAAGTACACCACAGCATTCACTGGGGATATCAGAGCATCCTCTTAGTAACACCATAACAACCAATGGGATACCATAGCAACTGCAGAGCAACTACCAAGTAACCACAAAGCAATACCATAGCAACGACCTTGCAACACCACAGCAACCACCTGGGATACCATGGCAACCACTCAGTAACACCCCAGCCACAACCTGGGATACCATAGAAACTGCCCAGCAATTACCAAACAACCACTATGCAACACCATAGTAACTACCTTGCAACGCTGTAGCATTTATCTAGCAACCACTTAGTAACACCACAGCAACCACCTGGGATACCAGAGCAACTGCTGAGCAACTGCTGAGCAACTACCAAACAACCACAAAGTAAGACCATAGTAACTACCTTGCAACACAGTAGCACCCACCTAGCAGTCACTTAGTAACACCACAACCACCTGGGATACCATTGCAACTGCCGAGCAACTACCAAACAACCACAAAGCAAGACCATAGTAATCACCTTGCAACACTGTAGCACCCACCTAGCAACCACTTAGTAACACCACAGCGACCACCTGGGATACCAGGGCAACTGCCGAGCAACTACCAAAAAAAACAACCACTAAGCAACACCATAGTAACCACCTTACAAAACTGTAGCACCCATCTAGCAACCACTTAGTAACACCACAGCGACCACCTGGGATACCAGGGCAACTGCCGAGCAACTACCAAAAAAAACCCCACTATGCAAAACCATAGTAACCACCTTACAAAACTGTAGCACCCATCTAGCAACCGCTTAGTAACACCACAGCGACCAAATGGGATACCATAGCAACTGCCGAGCAACTACCAAAAAAAAACCCACTATGCAAAACCATAGTAACCACCTTACAACACTGTAGCACCCATCTCGCAACCACTTAGTAACACCACAGCGACCAAATGGGATACCATAGTGACCGCCTAGCAACACCATATTAAACACAGCCATGTAGCAACAGTTGAGCTGTTCTGCCCTTCCACCAGCAAACGCACTCGCTCTAATTACTGCTCATTTACAGTTTCAGCAGTTTTGCACCGTGCTAACAGTCTGCGGATGGATGTGCTTTACACGTGTAAAGAGCCGAGTCCCCAACAGCTCGAGATGCGTATGCAGGACTGGAGAGACACACAGGCAGTTAGGAGGAAGAAAGGAAGCTGTTTGTGCCGTCTGAGCTGAGACTGTATGATTCCTGTGCATCAGTATTCCACATGACGCTCCACTGCATGCAGTTTCTAAAACATGACAGACATGAAGGGGGAGATTTCGGGCCCAGCAGGAAGTGGGCCGTGTGTGTTTGTATGCGGCAGGTTTTAGCTGATCTGCACTACAGAGGCAGCTCACACACTGCGGCCTCACACACACACACACACACACGGCCAGCTCCAGGCAGGTGCTGCAGAAAGCGGCTTTCGCTCGTCTGTGCAGGCCCTCACCTCGCAGCTTTCAGCCAGGATGGTGTGTGTCCTCCAGGTGGCTCCAAAGCATGAGTGCTCTCGTTAAGCCCCCACCTGACTCCAGATCCGCACCACAAAGCAGGCCAGCTCACGCTTCGGTAGAGACTGAACGGTGTGAAAATTCACTGTCATGATTATTGGTGTCTAAAATTGGCATCGTTCGCACTGTTGTTGTGGTTTGTGTGGATTAAACTGAAAGCAGAGCGATTAGACACTGAAATCAGTTCAGCACGAGGATTATATCGATTGAGGCTACCAATATATCAAAGCTTCAACACTTCAGCAGGTAGGGTATGGACATGATGTATGATGTTTATGACACTTATAAATACTCAAATTACACGTAAAAATAGCTAAGCAGGTAAAAGATGACCTGATTTTGAAAATTAGATTTTATTAAAAGGTAAATCTAAAACTTTTAGATTTAAAAATAATTTAAGCAATATTATTTATTTCGTCCCATCTTTTTTAGTTTTAGAATAGCCCAAAGAAGGTAAAGGGCCCCAAGAAACGTTTTGCCAGTTCTTACTAACACCCCCTTTGGTGAGAATCACCTTATAAACAATTCTGGAGTCTCTTAGTTCTTGTTTTGAGGATTTCTCATCCATTCTACCTAACAAAAGCCTCTGGTTCTGTGAAATTCCCAGGTTGTCTTCTTTCACTGCTCTTTTGAGGCCTAGTTTGTGTAGTTTGGGCTTGTATCCAGCTCTTCCCCATAGGAATGACATACTCAAAAGCCTGTGCTCTCTTCTTATGTCATGATGAAACATGGGGTACCACAGCAACCACATGGCAACACTCTAACATCCACAAGATGCCCCACAGCATCCCACCACTAAACACCACCAAAGCAAAAATAATACATTAATATTACCTAAACTATTGAACACAATGTTCTTTAACTTAAGGCCCCCTATCTGTCACCCTATGCAAGACGAGTTGTGATGCTTATTGCTATGTTACACCCTGCCAACAGTCTATTTTCACATCCTCCGCCTGTGTCGTTTAAACAGCAATGGTGCTTGTGAATGTATCTACTCTGATGGGCATGGTGGTCTCGAAATAAGGGGGGTTTTCAGGTCAATTTCTGCCGTATTGCTGCTATCTTGGCGCCCCACTGACTGAAAACAACCTAGGCAGACGTCAACAGTCAGACGTTCGTTACTATCATGGCAGTGGATTGTCAACACAGGCACGTGCTCAACGCGCATACACCCACTGAAATAGCAGTCCCCCAAAGTCAGACTGCACCTGGATCTTAAAGGGAATGGCGAGCGACATGCTGATTGGTTTACTGCACGCTACGGCCCAAAAAAACACACCCATGATTAATTAAGACTTAATATAATAAGAGACTTAATACATCGAGCCACACAAGGCGCATTTCCCCGTCGCTACGATAGTGAAGACGGCCTCGCTAAAACATCGCTAAAACTGGGCCCTAGGTCTTTTGGACATCGGTTTATCTTCTACTCACTTAACTATTCATAGCAACCAAAATCTTGACCGGGTGTTTGACACTGTATATAGAATTAGGGATGCCTGGATGTTAAGTCTTATAGGGGTGTGGTATTTGTGGTGGGATGAGATTAAAAAAGATACAAGTGACCACCTTGCAAAACTTTAGCACCCATTTAGCAACCACCTGGGGTACCACAGCATCCACTTAACATCACCATAGCAGAAAAGCAATAGGGCCCGAAGCAAAGGTTTTGGCAGTACTTAGTCACACCCCCTTTGGCGAGTATCTCAACTTATGGACACTTTTTGTAGTAGCTACGAGTCTTTCATCCATTCTTCCTTACAGGAGCCTCTGGAGCTGTAAAATTCTCAGGTTGTCTTCCTGCACCTGGATGATGTTCAGGTGGGCGAAAACCATGGCAAGTCCATTGTGATTTTGAGAAGTGTTTAGGAACATCGCTCTGCTGTAGAAGCGTCTCCATCTCTGTAGTGTACCTGACCTTTTTTTTTTTTTTACAATTTTTATTAGGTATATATAGTGCAATTTGTATATCTGTGAATGACAGGACGCCTACGTTTTTCACTCACCTTATATCCCTGTATTATGACGTGACAATACTGGACATACCTTTCTGGACAAGCTGAGACATCCAGAAGTATCACTGGTAAAGAAGCATGTGAGCTGATTGTACAGGATTTCACATGAATATGGCTTCATGGCGCCATATCCAGCCCGCTTCACCAGTTAGCAGCATTCTGAGCTCAGAGTAGCGACGATCGACGCGCTACTCTCCCTGTTACAGTCTGCGGAGAATCACAGTGATTCTGAAGCTGCTACTTTAAGGAAAATATACTTGATAATGTTGCTCTGAGACAGAGAAACTCATTTGGAGTGCCCTCATTTGTGGATTATGAGTCTCTTGTTTTTAGGATAAGAGCAGATAGTTGTATGTGTGAGAGCACAGGCATGGAAGGCATTCATGTGAGGGCCGCCCGAGGCTAAGCGTATTCAGATGAGAGGATGAGACTGGGCTTTAATGAAACTGGAAAAACAGCCTTTTTGATAAATGAGTACCTTTCCAACACCCGTTTTCTTTTTCCCCCTCCCTCTCCCGCTCGTCTTCTCTCTTCACCCGTCTGCAGAATGAATGTGTGTGATTAGAAGCGCAGAGGGTTTAAAATAAGCAGTTCTGCTCTCACAAAGGGGGCCGAATGTTTTTCACCCGAATAATATCAATGAAAAGTTGATTTGCCGTTGCCGAGTGCCATTCTCTTACGCTGCTATTGATTTGCTCTCAATGAGGAGGATGGTTAGGAATTTCAACATTATTTTCGGGAGCAGAACGCATTAAACGGCTCCAGGTTCCTCGGGCGATGTCCCAGAATTTGAATACCCATTAAAACAATTTGCGGATTGTGGAGGATCTCGTTTCTGTCCGTGGGTGAAGTTTTTTTTTTTTTTTTAGCATAAATTGTTTGACTCTTTTTCTAAAATATGCATAAAGAACTCCTGAAGACTCTAAAAAGAACATAGCAGCCAAGCATCGCTCTCTCACACGTCCCTCAAAAGTACCGTAATGTCACATTTGTTGGCACGTCCACTGTTGGCGACTCCCAGCGATGCCGAGCCGACGCTGGCGATGAACAAGACGCGGGTTTCATGATTCAGTGATCCTGTTTTACACCTCCGACTGTAAGTGAATTAGAGCTCAGGGGTGTGTTTACAGGGCAGAGGCAGAGGCAGAGAGAGAGGCAGAGGCAGAGAGAGAGGCAGAGACAGCTGCAGCTTCACCACACTGGCCCAGGAAACAGCACAGTCTGGGGGAATCACCAGCGTTCACTACCTAATATTCTGCCATCGTTTAGGGGTGTGTGTGTGTGTGTGTGTGTGTGGATAGAAATATGATTCCGGCCAGGTAATCTGAACTCGAAGTGAGCTTCTAATATTATCTCTTTCTCACTCTCTCTCTCTCTGTCTCTCTCTCTTTCTCTCACTTTCTTGCTTTGGCTGTAGCTCTCTCTCTCTCTTGCAGTCACGCTCATTCTCTTTTTTATGTCTCTCTCGCTTTCACTCTTCCTAGCTGTCGCTCTTGCTCTCTCTGTTTCTTGTGTTTTCTCTTTTTTGTCTTTCTCCTCAATCTGCGTTTCTCTCTTGGGCGAGCGCTCTGTCTGCCTCACGCTCTCTCACTCTCTTATTACTCTCTTTTTTTCTTGTTCTCTTTGTTCTGCACCCCCCCCCCCCCCCCCCTCTCTCTCTCTCTCTCTCTCTCTCTTCCCTCTCGCTCTTTCACGCACTCTCACTTTTTCGCTCTCTCATTTCAGTCTCTCTCTCCCAATCCTTTTTTCTTTCTTCTTTCTCATTCTCATTATCTCTCCATTTCTCCTCATCTACCTCTTCTCTTTCTTCTACCTCTCCTCTTTTTACAATCTCTCCCTGTCTGTCTCTCCTCCCCTTCTATCTCTACTATCTCTCCTCCTCTTCTATCTCTCCTCCTCTTCTATCTCTACTATCTCTCCTCCTCTTCTATCTCTCCTTCCTGTCTATCTCTCCTCCCCTGTCTATCTCTCCTTCCTCTCTATCTCTCCTCCCCTGTCTATCTCTCCTCCTCTTCTATCTCTACTATCTCTCCTCCTCTTCTATCTCTTCTATCTCTCCTCCTCTTCTATCTCTCCTTCCTGTCTATCTCTCCTCCCCCTGTCTATCTCTCCTCCTCTTCTATCTCTACTATCTCTCCTCCTCTTCTATCTCTCCTTCCTGTCTATCTCTCCTCCTCTTCTATCTCTTCTATCTCTCCTCCCCTGTCTATCTCTCCTCCTCTTCTATCTCTACTATCTCTCCTCCTCTTCTATCTCTCCTTCCTGTCTATCTCTCCTCCACCCTGTCTGTCTCTCCTCCTCTTCTATCTCTCCTCCTCTTCTATCTCTCCACCCTGTTTCTCCTCCTCTTCTATCTCTCCACCCTGTCTGTCTCTCCTCCTCTTCTATCTCTCCTCCACTTCTATCTCTCCACCCTGTCTGTCTCTCCTCCTCTTCTATCTCTCCTATCTCTCTTCCCCTTCTATCTCTTCTATCTCTGCTCCTCTTCTCTCTCCTCCCTCTCAAACTCTCCTCCCCTGTCTATCTCTCCTCTCCTTCTATCTCCCCTCCTCTTCTATCTCTCTTCCTCTTCTATCTCTCCTCTCCTTCTGTCTCTCCTCTCCTTCTATCTCTCCTCCCCTGTCTATCTCTCCTCCCTGTTGTTCTCTCCTCCCCTGTCTATCTCTCCTCTCTGTCTATATATCCTCCTCTTCTATCAACCCCTTCTCTTCTGTCTCTCCTCTCCTTCTATCTCTCCTCCCTGTCTATCTCTTCTCCTCTTCTGTCTCTCCTCCCTGTCGATCTCTTCTCCCTGTCGATCTCTCCTTCCCTTCTATCTCTCCTCCCCTGCTATCTCTTCTAACTTCCTCTCTCTCTCTCTCTCTCTCGTCCTCCTGTCTCGTGAGTAATGTGCGCTAGTTGTTGTGCAATAGCTTTGCTGCGTTTGCTCACCGTTCAGAGGGAATTTGCATAGGCAGCCTTGTGTTGGTTTTGTTTGCTCTCTCTCCCTGTCTCACTTTCTCTCTCTCTCTCTCTCTCTCTCTCGCTCACTCTCTCTCCCTCGCTTTCTTTTTCTCTCGCTCCATCTCTCCATCCTCCACTCTTTCTTCATCCCATTTGCTTTGTTTCACCTGTACCCCTCCTCCCTAACTCCCTCCCTCGCTCCCACCCTCTCTCGCCCCCTCCTTCTCCATCCCTCTACAATCTCTATCAACCCCTCCCTCCCTCTCACGCTACCTCTCTCACTCTCCCTTCCTCTCTCACACACTCATTGCTGAGCGGCGCAGCTAGAAGTGCGTCAAGGCTCTGTCCAGAAACAGAGCAGACAGCCAGAGCGGTGCTGAGGAGACATACACACAGAGTGAAAGAGAGAGAGAGAGTGTATGTGTGTATGCGTGTGTGTGTGTGTGTGCGTGTCTCTGTGTGTGAGGAGCAGAGGCTGATTTCATCCGCAGCTTTTCGTATTGCAACACCTTTCCTGTCGGAGCAGGGGGAGCGGAGCAGGGGGAGCGGCGCCTGGGAAAGGGAGTTTTTCATTCGTGTGAAAGTCGCTCCGCTTTGAAGAGAGAGAGAGAGAGAGGGGGAAAGAAAGTCCAGCCGGCGGCTCCTTTTGTGTGGGACGGTCAGCGAGTGAGGAGGCTCGGGTCATGACCCTGCTTTTCCGTCGGGTAATTGGCGTCGCTTTGGCTCCCCTGAGTGACGGGACGGCGTTGCGGCACGCACACGTGTGCGAGTGAACAGCCTTTTCAGAAGCGCGAGAGCAGTCAGTCCTGCCTTGGACTCTCTCTATCTGTCTATATTTATTCCATTTTTCTTCTCTAATTTGAGTGCGGCCATTCGGTGGGGGGGACAGGGGACGTGTGCGGGACAAGCCGTAAGAGAGCGCAGGGGTGGGTTGAGGCTCCTAGCATGGGGCTTTCTCCATCATGAGAGAACCCCCCTCTCTGCCCCTAGTGTCTGCGTGCCAGTCGGGCGTGAGTCATGCGTCCCAGCGGAGTGGTCCCGTCCCGCTTCAGCTGGACCCTCTGGATGTGGTCTCTGACCTTGGGATGTATCGCCAGTTCTGTGTGGAGCGCCTCGTCCGGCTCTGCCAACTCGGATAGCGCCCGGGCCGCCAGACCCCCGGGGGCGTCCACCTCCTACACCCGCTCTGAACAGCACTACCACAGCGGGCAGATACACCACGCTGCACCCATCTCCATCTACCGCTCGCCTGCGTCGCTCCGGAGCGGACACGGTGAGTTCCGACTGACTTTGGCTGACTTTGGACCTTGACCTGGTCCGGCTGGTGGAAAATGGTGGGAAGTGGCTTGGGGCGGGGGGCAAAAGGGGTTCTTTACGCTCTGTTCTTTACTCTCTGGCGTCTTGACTGGCTTCAAGAAGGTTCGTAAGGTTCCCCAAACTTTTCCTGGTCATTCTTGAGCCATTTCCATTGGTCCATTCTTGACGTTCTAGATGTTCCCACAACAGGAAGCCCAGCTGGTGCTGCCCAAAGAGGGTCAAACCATCAGAAATGTCCTACAAAGTCTCATTGTCTCAGGCCAGCTATGATAATTTCCAGTTCTATGCCAGGATTGCAGGTCCTACAGCAGATCCCCTGACAGTTAATTGTAAGTTGAGTGTCCTCCATAGCTGCCAGGTGCGTTAACTGATTGCGCATGTTAGCATTGTGTCGTGTTCTAGAGGGGAGAATTCGTTTATTGAGAAGAACCCGTGTCTCAGGCTCTCAATAGCGTTTATCAGGCTCTGTATCTTCGCCAGCAGTTTAATTACATGCAGTGGAGATGGTTTATCAGGGGCGCCGTAATAAGACTGTGTTTTTGTAGCAGGGGGGATCTGATAAGTGTTTAGCTATTTTGCAATTATTGGGAGCTCTCTCTCCCGAGGCACGCGAGGCAATTATTCCGTTACAGGCTGAGCCACCAAATCCATACTATGCTGTGTTCGCTCGTTTGCAATGTTTCAGTCAACAAAGCAGTTTCCCCACCTCGGCTCGTCAGGGGAGACGCTGGGAAACCTGAGCACCGTCTCTGGAAGAGAGGGATCGCAGCCGGCTCGGCAGTGAAGACCTTCTGATTTTTTGATGAGATGTCCATCTCGGCAGCTTTGAGCTGACCTGTGGACAGGGTTTCTGAAAGTTTGATGCACTGCGGTCCTTTCAGAGCATCCGAGTTTCCTTTTGAGGGAGCGGAGGTTTTCGTTATCGCTCCAGCTAATAGCACTTTTAATCTCTGCTTTAGATCAGTGTTGTTTTCACGCAGCTCCTCCATGCTGATCCGAGGCGAGCCGAGCCGAGCCAAGCCTCTGAGGTCGAATAAGGCTATGGTTTAATTACAAATGCAGGAAAGTCCTTGGCTAATGTGCAGAGATTCATTTTGGATTACCCATGCACTCTCTTGCTCTCTCTCCCTCTCTCTCTTGCTCTCTCTCTCTCTCTCTCTCTCTCTCTCTCTCTCTCTGTCTCTGTCTCTTTCGCGCACTCTTGCTCTCCAATTGTGAAGCGACTGGGGACAGTCTTAGCTGAGCTTTGAGGCAGTCTTATCCAGCCCATTAGAATAGAAGAGGCAGCTGTAATTTATTTATTTAGACTGATGCGTTGCGGCTTTCCTCACCTCGCTGCATTCCGACTTTTCTTTCCCTCGCCATTAAATGGGCTTATTTATCTCGCACAGCATGTCTTTACTACATCCCGTGATTGTATATGACAATTGGAGTGTGTGTGAGTGCCATACTCAACCAAATCCTCCAGCCTAATTAAGAGGATGTAAGTTTGCATTTGCCAGAAAAAAAATGTAAATAGATATGGGCTCACTCTGTATGATTATGATTATGATTATGATGGCTTCTTTTTTTTTTCTTTTAGCCACAAAACAGTCCACTTTCATGAGTACTTGTAGTTCTACACTTATGTGCGTCCTCAGCTTTATCGTTCAGGTCTGTTCGTCTCAAATATGAATACATTTGGGGGGGTAGAAAAAAAGGCCCTTACAGGCTCATTATGTTCAGCTAAATGGAAGCGCTTTGCTTGTGAGCTTTCTGGAGATGAAAACACTGACTAATCTGGAATTCATTTATTTCCGTTCGTCCTCCTGTTCCATCCGCAAAAGCAGATCATTTCTGGAGCAGTAATCAGGTTACTCTGCAGCCCCTGCCACAGCAATTAGTGAGCCGAGAGGGTGAAATTGGTCAGTTTTTATCCCTCTAAAAGCCCCGGGTCGAGCGCCGTGTTAGATGACTCTGTCCACTCGCTCTGAAAGGCCTTGGGGGCCTGGCGCGGTAGCGGTATTAGTTATGGATGACTGGCCAGTACTTGCGCCCTCTTGTAGTCTCGGCTCATGCCGAGTGATCAGATGGACCCTCCAGCGTCAGGCTTTTTATTTAGTATTTCTGCTTCAGCATGGTTTACCTTACTCTGCTGATTAGGTTTCTCTCACACTGCAGACATACTAAAGCTGCCCGGCCGTGGCGTTTCGGGTTTCTTTGGCGCGATTGGCTGTGGGGGGGCGGGTGTATTTGTTAGGAATTACAGCCACTCCTCTACATATTCTTGCCTTCATTTTCACAGGCTTGAAATTAATCAGACAATTACCTGATAGGCAGTGCAGTGTGGCTGTGTGAGGCCTGGTCCCTCGTTATTTCAGGACAATTAAGGAGATAAAAGGTCTGGAGTTAATTTTAAGTGTTGAATTTGCATTTTGTAGCTATAGAAACTCCCAATATGCGGGCCATAAAAGTGATGATGCAAGTGAAGCAAAAAATAACCAACCTATTGGTTAGAGAGAGAGAAGAAACTTTTAAAATGGTCAAATCAACAATGATATGTTTAAAAAATAAAATAAAGAAAGAAAGAAATAGATGCTCTGGCGAGCTCAGTAACACCAAATTATCTGGAAGATAAAGCATCTGTTAAACCTGGTGGAGGTAGTGCTACTGCATGGACACGTATGGCTGCCAGTGGACCTGGATCACTGGTCTTTATTGATGATGTTTAGCTGATAGCAGTAGCAGGATGAATTCTGCAGTGTACAGAGCTCTGCGATTTGCTCAGATTTAGTCAAATGCTGCACAGGCGTCTGTCAGCTGGTGCAGTGGAGCCGGGGACCTGATGCTTTCCTCTGAGCGTGTCGACTGCCCGGCAGTGCTGCATCACTGCATTGCTAGTGCTAGGGGGAGCTACGAACGGGTGGGTTTATTGGCAGTTCCAATTTGGAAGAAAAGAGAGAAACAAAACAGATGAACTAATAAAATCATATTAAATCAAATAAATAAAGAATTAATACATGCTTCTATTTATTCTAGTTAATTATCTGGTCTATTTTGACTTTGACTGATGAATCGATTAATTAGGGGTGGGGGGACGAAACGGCTCCTTTATTAATACATTAATACTATCTGTTCCAAATGAAAACTAAACAGCTTCATTGCGTAGTGCCCTGTCCAAAAAAGCGCCCCATCTGCTAAATCATATTTGCCAAAAGAAAGCCTTTTATCAAGGGCACAGTAACAGATCTGCCTTGCTCATGGAAAAGCTGCTTTGCTCCGTGTGAAAGATGCTGAATTAACAAAATCAAATCTTACATGACCGTCTCTTATGGAGGTTGACTGAAATTCTGTTTGAGGTCTAATGATAATCTGAATTCAGATAAATAAAGAAATTGATTTTTAGTGGTTGGTGAGGACATGCAGCCAAATCTAAGGGACCAAAAAAAATACTTTCGGTATTGGTCCATATCTATGTGGACTAGCAGTGTTATTAGCCGACCTGAGAACTGCTGATAGCTGAAACGAAGACTTTTAGAGGCGTAACTCTCATCTTAAAAGAAAGTAAACGTGGAAAGTTTAAACCTAGCTGGTCATCAACATTGACAGACATGGTTACAGAATTTAGCTGGCGCTCTAATCCAGAGCTTACTGGTATTACAGAGGTGGGCCAGTGCAGTGTTAGGAGTCTTGCCCAAGGACCCGCATTGGTCAAATTAATCAGGAACAATACCTAATGTTGAATAAAGCTTATGTACAGTCCAAAATCCAACATCTGCCAAACGTCACATCAGTGTCATATTCACGGAAAATACCAATATTTAGTTAGGGGGGGTATGGGAACCAAAAAGCCAACGTATGCTGAACGTCATAATGTAAACATCCACATATGGGAAATTCCAGTGTTGTTAGGTGTTCATATGTTGTTGGTCATGGAGTTAAGTAACCAAAATTCAACATCTAGCTAATGCTGGCACTTGATATCAACCAAAGGTTAGTTTTTTACAGATATAATTACTGTTCATTTAACGTTGGGATTTGACCATTTTTCAATTCAACGTATTTCCAATGTTAACGAGTTGCTGGTTGCTAACAAGTTTTGCAAATTAATGTCCAGTGTCTGCTTTTTTCACTTTCTTTTCTTCTTTTGGACAGTTTTCTTTGTCATGGAAACATTTAAAATCATGCACATCATAACAAGCCAACATTTAGCCGTGAGGTATGGGAACCAAAAAGCCAACGTATGATAGACGTCGTAATGTAAACATCCTTTTAAGTCGTAGTGTTAAGTAACCAAAATTTAACATCTAGCTAATGTTGGTGCTTGACCAACATATCAACCAAAGTTTAGTTTTTGACTGAAATAATTAACGTCCGTTCAACATTGGGATTTAACAGCAATTTTAATGTTGTACTAAATTCAACGTATTTCCAACCTTAGAATCTAACGTTAGAAATTGCGTTAAAAAATTAATGCTCAGTGTCTGCTTTTTTCTGTTTTTTTTGTCATGGATGCACATCATAACAAGCCAACATTTAGCTGTCAGGTATGGGAACCAAAAAGCCAACGTCTGATAGACGTTATAATGTAAACATCCACTCAGTGGGAAATTCTAATGTTGTTGGTTGTAAGTTGTGGTGTTAAGTAACCAAAATTCAACATCTAGCTAATGTTGGCGCTTGATATCAACCAAAGTTTAGTTTTTGACTGAAATAATTAACGTCAGTTCAACATTGTGATTTAACAGCAATTTTAATGTTGTACTAAATTCAACGTATATTCAATCTTAGAGTCTAACATTACAAATTATGTTAAAAAAAATAACGTCCAGTGTCTGCTTTTTTCTTTTTTTTTTCTTTTTCTTCTTCATGAAAAATGTCATTCACATTCAAATTCATGCACATTATAAGATACCAACATTTAGCTGTGAGGTATAGTGACCAAAACCTAGCATCTGCAAAAATTCACAATGTCAGTGTCCACACAGCAACATCTAACAATGTTAGAATTTCAGGTTATGCTGTTGTCTTTAAGACATGGATGTTAAGTAATCAAAATTCAACATTTGCACAACGTTCGGATTTGACATCAATTCTCATTTTCTGCTACGTTTTTCTGCTTTTTAAACTGACGTCCGATGCCTGCTGGGTACCCTTGTTTTTTTTTTTTGTCTTGTAACTATACAAAAACGAACACACTGTGTGTGTATGTGTGTGTTTATGTGTGTGCGTACTCACATTTGTAGACAAGACCCACTGTAGGACTCAAAAGGCATTGCAGAATTAATTTAGCCTCAGGCAAAGACTTCTTGGTTTGCTGAGGTTGTGATACCACCACCAAGCATCAGGCACTTTTCCACAATAAAGCTTTTTTTCCCTGTTCTGTATTAATGTGCCGCCTTATCTGCACATGCCTGAAGCTCCTATTCTGCACATGCTTATTTATTAGGGTTATTGGCCATCCGTTTTCCGGACACAGATTAAGCCAGTGTCGTTTTCAGACTGCAGTTTCTGCGCAGAGACTACTCTGTAACTTTAGGGCTAGGGTGTGTTTGTAAAGACCAGGCCTGGGGTAGATGACACAGGAAAGACTTCTGTTTAATCACTGTCGAGCTTCCAGCAGGCACTGAAATGGTAGCTCTAAACCCCCCCTCAGCCACCACCCCGCCACCCACCCCCACAATGCTTTCCCCCGGGGACTCTGACCTCTTCCCATTTCAGTTTACTCATACTTAGATTTGTCATTAGTGCTTGACCTTTAGCAGGACACAGCAGAAGTAGCTATCCGGAAAAACACGGAACAATAAAGGGACAGAGTGCCCCTGGCATTCAGGTGGGGAATACAAAGTGTGTGTGTGTGTGTAACAACTAAACAACAGTGGCAATACTACAGATTATAGAGCTTGACTTCTGTTCAGTTGGTTTGTTTGTTTGTTTGTTATATAAATATATTTATATATACTCTATAAAATTATTATTATTATTATTATTATTATTATTATTATACTATGCAAGTTAGAAATACATTATTACAATATAAAAAAATGTAAAAAATAACAAAAATAATAATAATAATAACGTTTAAACCAGAGTATATATTATAATTTCCCCTTTTTTCAAAAATATTTAGATTACCCAATTACCCAACCCACTTGTTAGTAACCCCCCCCCCCCCCAAAAAAAAAAATAAATAAATAAAAAATTAATGAATAAATAAAAAGCTGTTGAGTATTTTTAAGGAATCCATGACTTGATGAGAATTGTACCCTTTGGGATTTATTGGATTTCTGCCCTAGGGCCCAGTCTTGGCCATAACGTCTTTATTATAAACATGTAAAAACATTGTCTTGACATAATTACAACTAAATTATTGCCAGTTGTATTTTCTTTTTCCAAAAGTAAAGGGGGTAAAAAAAAGGCCACAATTGACGAATCGCCCGTAAATGCAAATCAGATTTAGTGGAGTTTAGTCTGAAATATAGTGTTAGTTGTTTAAATGTGTTTAATTAACATCCAGTAGCCCCTGCATTGGACTAATTTAACTTCTCCCGTCTTATCAAGCTTGACAGAAGCATTAAATCATAATTGCAATAATTGCCCGCCATTATAATCCTGATAAAGGAGGACGCTTAATACACCTAGCCATTATCAATATGCAGTAGTTTCCTTTTGCTTATTATGTGGTCTTTTTTTGTCCCGTTCTATAAAAGAAACCACTTCCACCTCATTATCTTACTTTTTCACTTGCTTCAAACTCCTGCGCGGATGTGATTTCACCGCCATACATTTTGATTAGCCGCCCGGCATCCAAGTTGAAAGGCTGGAGCTAATGTCCGCTTCATAGCCGGAATGATTGACTTGCACCATGAAAGAGTATAATTCAGTTACATTAATGTAAGTAAGCGCATTTCCATATCTCGGGCTGTATCACCTGTCACAGCCTGTACTTAGGAGTTACTTTATGAACTCGCAGAATGTCACACGCCTTGGGAAGTGCGGTTTGCTGGACCTGGCCGAACGGCCAGGCACCTGTGAGCCGAGCTATGTGACCGTGCCTGTGATTGCTGCCGCTGTGAGGAGCGCAGGACTTGGCTGCGCTGGGTTAATCTGGTTAAAGCAGAACCGAGCGGAGCAGGTTTGGAGGAAAGAGAGGAGGAGGAGGAGGAGGAGGAGTCCGGGGGCAGCCGAAGGAGCCAAGGCGGCAGCGCAGGCCTTGACGTTGGAGCCTCGGCGACTGGGGCTGCTCTGGAGCCCCGAGAGTGTCTCGCTGCGAAATGAAACGCGGATCAAAGGGAAGTTTAGACCTGTGTCCTCAGGATAGGGATTATTAGAAACAGCAAGCATGGGGAGGAGTGCCAGATAACGGGATTTCACAAGGCCTTAGCAGAGAGTGAGAGAGTGAGAGAGAGAGAGATCCTGAGGAGGCTTGTGTAGGACCCACTTTGCGATGACACATTAGCATTTTGTATCACAAAATGTCCCGAAATCCAAAATTTCCCTGAATTCGAGCTGCTCTGTTTATTTATACTGTCTTTCTTCTTCAAATGTAACCTCTGAGTAACGGCTGAGTCATGTGACCAAAAATGAGGCGCTCACATGATACATATTTTCATCCTTTCATATCTACACTGTATCCACGAAGATGCAAACCTGTGTGCTGATGATCTGTGCTCCTGTCCAGAGAACCAGGCCTCAGATTCCAGCCGTGGTCGCACTGACGTGTGTGTGTGTGTGTCGATCAAAAGGACATTCGCCTGTGTGTGCCTGTCATATTAGATGAATGACACTTTAAACTCTGGTTTAAACACCTGCTAAGAATGTAAATGTTTCCTCAAGCGGCCTAATGGATAGGCCTAGTACACGCTCGCTTCACTGTAGGCACCTCCATTTCCCAGATTCCCCTTTTTTTGGGCTTCTCCAGTCTGAGATTGTGTAAGTTTATGTGGTCGCTGTCTTTCTACCTCAGAAATAGTTATGTTACAAGAGAAGGAACAACACTTCATATAAATGATCATACAATCATTTCTATGGTTATGTCCAAATATTTTTGGACACCATTCTAATGAAGGCACTCTTCACTCTTCTTTGCTGACACAGATGTGCAAATTCACATCCTTTCATATCAACACTGTATCCATGGAGATGCAACCCTTTGTTTGTGCATTTCCCGTCGCCTTGCAAAATGGGCATGGCCCGCAAATTTCACAAACCAGCTAAAGTGCAAAACCTTAAAAACTGCAAAGAAAGATAATGACCATCCAACCCCACCTCCTGACTGGCTGTGTACCCTGCCACCTCTCGCTTGTGCTGTATTTCGTCGGCTGACGAAGATCTGCTGTTTTGAAACCCTCAGCACTTCCTCCATGTTGGCTCAGACAGAGCAGAGTCAGTACAGAGTGGGTCATGGGTCTCAGAGCCGGAGATACAGCGCTATCGGTCGGGGGCACGAAATTGATTAAAGTTCGCAGGTGAAATGAATTTACCCGGAAGTCGTGGGTGGGAAATTCGCCTGGCGAATCTTCTAGAAATGCATGGAAATTCCCACCCAAAAATCCACGGCGGAAAATCCAGTGTGACCAGAGCTTAGCACCTTCGAAGATGGCTCCTTTGTAAGGAAGGCTTGAAACTCAGCTATGTGTTACTACGCAGTATGCAGTTACTATGCACTGGCAGTTGTCTATAGGTGTCGTAAATCTCCATGTTCTAGGTCTGGAGGAGCTCAGTATGTCATTTATGGTCGTTTATACTGGTGTCATACTAAGAAAAGCATATTATGCCACAATTTATCACCATAATGGTAACAAATCACCATATTCCCCACCCCTGCTGTGGGTAAGAATTTGTCACCGTGCCATCCAGCAGATAAGTAATGCAGATTACGCTCTCCCGTTTGTTTGGTTAGATTGTAATGCTTTGTGCGACATGCAGCTGCTCTCGCTCCTGAATGTGGGCAAATGAACCTCCAAAATGCTCGCAGTGATCTGACTAAAGCATTCCACATCAGTGAATTCTCCTATGGCACAATGTTGCTCTAAATAGATACAAATAAAAAGGCAGTGAATATTCCCTTGTTAGACATGACAGATACATGTGAGCCCCTCCACGTATCTGCTTTGCATATTCAGAGTGGCGGTTAAAAAGCATCAGCAGAATTCAGAGCTTTGCTGTGACACCCCAGTGGAACCACAGCGTCAAGCAGCATTGGAACATCTCCTCTCTAGAATCTTATTGAGGTGACGTGTGTGAGTGTGTGTGTGTGTGTGTGTGTGTGTGTGTGTGTGTGTGTGTGTGTGTCGATCAAAAGGACATTCGCCTGTGTGTGCCTGTCATATTAGATGAATGACACTTTAAACTCTGGTTTAAACACCTGCTAAGAATGTAAATGTTTCCTCAAGCGGCCTAATGAATAGGCCTAGTACACGCTCGCTTCACTGTAGGCGCCTCCATTTCCCAGATTCCCCTTTTTTGGGCTTCTCCAGTCTGAGATTGTGTAAGTTTGTGGTCGCTGTCTTTCTACCTCAGAAATAGTAACGTTACAAGAGAAGGAACCACACTTCATATAAATGATCATACAATCATTTCTATGGTTATGTCCAAATATTTTTGGACACCCTGCTAATGAATGCACTCAGCTACTTTAAGTTTAAGCACTCTTTGCTGATACAGATGTGTGAATTCACACACACACACACACACACACACACACACACACACAGCATGTGTAGCCCCTGTAGAGAAGTACTGCCAATAGAATAGGACTCTCTGGTGCAGATAAATAAACATGAATCTATTGGCACCATGCTGCCTAATGCCAGGCGTGGGCTAGAGGGGTATAAGGCCCCCCAATATTGAGCTGTGGAGCAGTGGAAGAACTGTGTTCTGATGAAGTGGCGATCATTCAAGATCCTGACCTCATTAACACTCTTGTGTCACTGAATGCAATCAAATGCAGTCTTCCAAAATCTAGTAGAGACAGATACTCCAACAAAAGCAGGATCAACTCTTTTTAATATCCTTTATTTCTTAGAAACAATGCATGAGCAGGTGTACCAATACTTCTGGTCACAAAGGTGTATCAACAAGACACTAAGTTTAAATGGATGTAAGCAAGATACTACACCCTGGGATTCAACACTAGGTCCAGTTCTGCATGCTGAAGGGGAAGTCCACCCTAAATTTGGTAAGACACACTGATATAACTGAGTATTTTTTTTTATCTTAAATATAAATAAAATATAAATCCTGATTTTCCAGACTCCTTATGTTATTTACACCCAGCATTTAGACTCTATGGTGGCAGAATTGGGAAATATGCAATATGTGGGGGAAAACAGTCCAAATGATATTGTTGTAAATTGCAAATAGGAACTTCACACACAGCAAATATGAGGCTCAGTTGGCCAAGGACTATAAATACAGTGTGTGTGTGTGTGTGTGTGTGTGTGTGACTTAGGAATAATGGTTTTATACACTGAATGATGTACCGGAAACTTTCGTTTATTGCTTTACTGTATAACATGTACGATCTCATTAAAGTTAATGTTCATCTACAATTCATGTAGTTGAGAGTTCTGACCCACCCCTGCCTTTTGCATGCCTTATTTTGGCATGTATATGAATGCATGTCCTCTCAGGGAAAGTAAAACAGCTGTGTTCTCATCAGACACGTGTCAAGTTCCTGTCATATTTATAATGATGGGATCATATATGTCATATATAGGAGGACTATATTCCCGTCTTCCTCAGAACTGAATACGGCTGTTCTTACAGAGACGGTTAAATCAACTGAGCAGTTTTAACTCATGACCACGAAGCTGGTTTTCATAAAACATAGTAGTAGAGAATAGAGAACACTCTCTCAGCTCTTACCCATTGATGACTTCATGGGTAAACTTCACAAGACCTCCTGTAGAAGCCTCCCGTAGTATCAGGCGCTACAGGTTAGCAGCAGATTCTTTAAGGCCTGTAAGTTGTGAGTTGGGGCCTCCATGGAGCCTTTGGTGCCCATGACTGACTGGCTCTGTCACTGGTTCACTGGTTCACAAGACCTGCCTGATGTTTTGGAAATGTTCTGACCCAGACGTCCAGCCATCACAGTTTGGTTCTTGTCAAAGTGGCTCAGATTCTTATACTTGCCCATTTTTCCAACACATCACATCACTTCTAATATATCCAGCCCTTGACAGATGCCACTGTAGATGGAGACAATCAATGCTCTTCACTTCATCTGTCAGTGGTTTTAATGCTATGGCTGAATGGTGGGAATATCTATAGTTAAGGCCTGTGATCTACACACAAGAACATGGCAACCCAACCCTGTAGTGCACAAAAAATTCTCAGGTTTGGGACACTTTTGTTCAGAACATTGACCACCAGCTGTGGGTTCCCTGGACTTTGAGCTAGCCTGGTCTTGAGTTATACTAAAGGGTTAATAGTGCATCACCATGAGCAATTCTTTAAGCCCTGGCTTCATCTGAGCCTGGGAGGAACGTCTGAGATTGAGCGCAGAAAAAAAAGATCATTTCTTTTTTTGCAGCTGAATTAGCATGTCTCTTTTAATCAGTGCAAAACTGTTGTAGCTAATTTAAATAAAGAGTTTAAGGGATTGAGCGTGTTTAACTCAACTGAACTGAAACTGAGTATTGAGTTGTTTACCAAAGTGCAGCCTTGGAAGGTACTGAACCTTCGATAGCAGTGAGAACAAGCTTAGATCCGTCAGTCCTGTTGATGCAGGACTTCAGAGGCCTGTAGTTATGCAGAGGCCTGTAGTTTTTTATAAGAAAAAAAAATATATATATATTTTAATATTTTTTTCATTATACATACCCTGTTCAGGACATTGAATAAAGGGTAAAATTATAACTTTTAGACTTGAGACACAATGTAATTTTTTATTTTTTATTTTTATTATTATATTTGTTATTATATTTATATTTATGTTTTAAATAAAATATATACATATCTTAGAAAAAATGTGAATTATCATAAGAAGAATCAAAATTTTGATTCTACTATATATTGATCAAATTAATAATAAGTAATTTACAAAAGAACAATAAAGAATATGTTTTTATGCAGAAAAAAACTACTTTCAGGTACTTAAACATTCTCCAGGCCAATCTGAACGGCCCTGTATAGACGTCTTCCTATACGGCATACCTTTAATGCTAATTGTAATAAATGGTCATGCTTTCTCACGTATTTGACTTCTCACAGCTCATTACCGCGCCTGAAGCAGATGAGGGGTTGAGAGTGCACCTGGCCCGGCTTTTAGAACAGGCAGCGTGTGAGAGAGGAAGATCATCCTGATTGTAATTATTACTGTACAATCAAGATCAAACAGCTCGCTGCGGCAATCACCGAGCGTGGTGCTGTACAGACGCCTGCTTTTGATAAGGGATTATTTTACAACATCAAATTACTCCTCGTGCACAAACACAGAGCCCGGCCGCGTAATGAAAGTGCATAATACTCCTCGGCGTTGCAGGCGCTGTGAGGTGATGAGTTTGTTAAATCGCTTTAGCGTTCACAGTAACGAAAACATGGACCACTTTATTACATCTCAAGATATATTTGTCTGGATTCATCGCTCAGCCTCTTCCCTGGCTTTGTAAGCATCAGCGAAACGTCATTGTGATCAACACTTCTTATTGTCTTGAATGAAGCTTGTATGCCAGCTAATAATTTGCCTGGAGATAATGGGCAGCCGATAGAGCTCTGTAGCTGGGGAGGCCCAGGAGATGCTGGCAAGTGGGAAATGAACGTAGAGGTTGAAATTATGACTCACTCTTCCTGTCCGGACTAATCACTTGCCCTCGCCTAGGTTGTTGCAATCAATGCTCTGAACAGTGCCAATGCTCAGGCAGTGATAATACTATCAGTGGCCACTCAGGCCAGCCCATCTCCTGACTGTGTAAGACTCATTAACACAACAGAAGTCCAGTTAGCTGACCCTGGTATTGATGCTACTGCAGGCTAACAGCTGATCTCATATGCAGCACTAAGGACATCCACACCTAGCCGCCAAAGCCGAAGCCAAGGCAAGGCCTGGGCCACCACCTGCTCAACTGTGAAATATTAAAAGTCTGAAGTAGAAGCTTGGCGGAAAATCGGATTTGCACAAGATAGGCGATCAGTCAAGACATCTTTGGTCAGGTTTGCTAGTCGGAAGCTTTGCTTCAGTGGAAGCTATGAGGCTAATGTAGCTAACAAGTAATTGAAGCTCATGCCAGACAGATATTATTGTAACTTGTAACTGCATGACTAAATCATCACACACTCGACTCAAACCACTCCGAGTTGTTAGGAAATGCTGCTCTCTATGAAATTGGATCCTAAAACCTGAATTTTTCAGTACACTTGTTCTTTTTATATACACAAATGTGTGTCATTCAGGGTCGGAAACTATATAAGCAAGGAACACAAGGCCTAGAGAGTGTTCAGTCTGCCTTTGAAACAATAGAGACTTCTAGAAATGTGTGCAGTCATCAGCTCAGGGGGCATGTCTTACATATATGACCAAATGTTTGTGGACACCCCTTCTAATGAATGCATGTGGCTACTTGAAGTTGCACCCACTGCTGACACAGGTGTGCAAATGCACACGCACACAGCTTGTCTAGTGCCTGTAGAGAAGCACTGCCAATGGAATAGGACTCTATTGGGTGCCATGCGTGGACTAGAGGGGTATAAAGGCCCGCAGCTAGAGTGACGGTTGGTGCTCCATCCAGTACATTTGGAATGAGTTTGGGAGTTGGGGTGAGGTGGGATGATGGTGACCATCCCTTACTAACTTTCCTGGCGCTGAATGCAATAAACTCCTCGCCGCAATGCTCCTCCAAGATCTAGTAGAAAGCCTTCTTCCCTAGACAGTCACTCCAACACAATCAGGATATATATCTGAAGAAACAGTAAATGAGTTATGTGTCCCAATACTTTTGTCCATGTAGTGTATCCAATATTTTCTGTAATCTATCTTAAATCTACAGTTGTGGTCAGAATACACTCATCATGTATGTAAATGTCAGAGACCATTCAACCCTGAGAATTCTGCACAGACTGTGAAGCATGGTGTTGGTAGTATCATGCTCTGGGGCTGTTTTTATGATTATTTCACTTGTCAAGACATACATTTTTGCATGCATTAACAATGTAATAATCACCAGCAGTTGCACAAGTGTCATTCCTTTAACAGTAGCACAACAGCAAGCCAGACAACTACCCCACAGTCCCTATCAGCAAACCACGTGCTACGTTAGCATGGACCTTCTTTATTTACCTTTATTATCTGCCTTTTCTGCTTATTTGAGCTACAAATTGCTTTCATGTTGAGGCAGCACTACATACTACACAAAAGGTTATGCTAAGCGTATGGGTGCTTTTGTAAAGTACGACCAGACGCTGGTTCTGATCTACACAGCGCATTATGATTCAGCACAGGTCACCCCACCAACCCTGATCAAAGCCAGCGCTCCAGAAACAGCATTCATGTTTATGTGATCCAGCAACACTTCTTAAGATTCCCTCACACACACTCTCACTCTCACACTTACTCGCTCACTCTGTCTCACTGCACCCACTCAATGAGTATCTTATTTAAGTAGTGCTAAAGATAGCAGACATTAGCTTTACTGATAGATGAGCTGTTTGGAGGCCTTGTTTTTTTAGAGCCGATTTTGGGCTTCTGTTTTGGGGACACACACTTGTTTTGTTGTCCAGAAAGGAGCTATTTTCAATATTATATATTCTGATTATTACATTTACATTTACATTTACGGCATTTAGCAGACGCTCTTATCCAGAGGCTATTTACCCAAGAAAACCTTAGCTAGTTAGAATAGGCTAATAATTCAAAGCTTAGACATTGCTAAACACAATACAATAAGGCGACCATAGAACTATTCGTCCAAGTACTCCCTGAAGAGGTGGGTCTTCAGTCTGCGTTTGAAGACAGCGAGCGACTCGGCCGTTCGGACACCCAGGGGCAGCTCATTCCACCACTTTGGTGCCAGGACAGAAAAAAACCTGGATGCTTGTCTTCCGCGGATTTTGAGGGATGGCGGGTCAAGCCAATTACTTGTATTTATATATTTTTTTCTGGACATCCACTTTGGACGTTAATGTGGGTTTACATCCCAAAATAAGTCAATAATTTAGATCCACCTGACCATTTTCCAACCAATCTGCTGTGCACTTTAAAGCTTTGTGGGAATTGACATTTTTTGCTTCCTGGGCTTCCTCTACAGTTGGGGAGAGTAATTCACTTTGACACTACGTTCGTAAATACAGATTGCACATGGACAGCTGTACACATGTATTTCTGGACAAGCTGAAAGATTCAGAAGCAGCATCTGAAGCATGTGGACTGAGACGGTAGATTAATACAGCTCGGGTTACGCAGTGTTAAACAGACCTGGAGAGGGGGGTCTCTTGCAGCTCCACCTAAGTTCTATAGTGCAGTAGCAGCATTCCGGCCTGAAGTGGCAATGACAGAGACACCGTTCTCCCTCTGACTGGTTCAGTGGACTAAGGTTCGCTGGTTCGGGTCCTGGGTCATGCTGCTTGTTTGCCATCTGCAGCCGAAGTCCAAGAAAGCACAATAGTTGTTTGATGGTCCTCACTTCGTCCCCTCTACACCCCCAGTGTGATGTTGGTCAGCACAGGCATCTGTTGGCTGTTGTATCCGAGCTGGGGAGCCGTGCTTTCCTCGAAACCTGGTTGGAAAAGAGACGATGGCTGGCTTTGCATGTGTCGGTGGTGACATTTGCTAGTATTTAAACTCCTAGAGTTTGGGGCATTGCTAGTGATAGGGAAGGATTGGGTAAATGACCTTCCAAATTGTGTAGAAAATGTGGTCATTTGGATAGATAGCGTGGTATATTCAAAGCACTGAGCATGTTTTCCATGATATAGACCCACTTATAATAATTCTAATGCTAACTGAACTATTGAAGTATTAATATTATTATCATCAGAGATATTATTGTTACTATATACCATGATAATCTTGCTGTTGCAGACAAAAAGAAACCCAGAGAAAGATAATAGGTGGCAAAGCTGCTGATAAGATCAGATGTGATCAGGCAACACAAGCCCTGAATGTGATGATGCTCATATTGAGTTGTCACTTTCTTTGTGTCTTTATTATCTGCCCCCCACCCCCTCCTTCCTCCACACCCTCACTCTCCATCACCTCCTTTTTCACTGTCACACCCACCCACCACATATGTTCCAGTTTTGTAGGTTAGCGCTGGCTTTGTTTCAGAATTTCAGTAAATCTATGGCTGTGCTATTTTCAGACGCTAAGATGTGCACTGAGGTGCTAGCACACTGTTTTCCTTCCTTGCTCTGTTCATCTTTCCTGATTTATACCTTCATTGCCATGTAGTGTGTATTCTAAACCTCACACCCTGCTTACTGACCTGAGTTTTTTCAGTTCCTAAGGTTCCATCAAGAGTCAAGGGTTATTTCTTTTGAACACTTTTTACCCCACCTTTCCAGCAACTTATTAATAAGTTGGAGAAAATTGAATGTTCCAATAGAACAGTGACCCCAAACACACCAAAGATGTTTGTGGAATGGATAAAGCAGGCTAACATTAAGGTTCTGTATAGGCCTCCCCAAAGTCCTGACCTTAGCCCTATTGAAATGATGTGAATTGTGCTAAAAGTCAGGTTGGTACCAGGAAAATCAATACATTTAATTCAACTCTGCCAATTCTGCCAAGAAGAGTGGTCAAATATCCAACCAGGATTCTGCCAGAAACTACCAAAAGCACCTGGTCAAGGTTGAACTTGGCATGAAACCACACGTTAGAAACACCTAGAAATTGTGCTCATGAAATTCTTGATTTTTCTTTCAGTTAAAGATTAATGTTGTAACTCATTCAGTCCCAGAAAAAGAAAAGTTCAAGGACCCACTGAAAGCCCAATATTGCCATGACTTCACACCTGATTTTCAGCTCTTTTCAAGTCTGGGCCAAGGTTTCAGGTTTTTATGTCATGTCATGTAGTTTTGATCCAGGTAGTTCTGGGTTCACATTGCAGTTCAGTGACTTTGCATACTATACCTACGTCCCATTCTCATCACCTACGTAAGCTGCACCTCCCAATATCTGACACTGATTGGATTGTAGGCTGTAGAAGGGTGAGTGTCTGATGTCGTCTGTTGACGTGTTGTCAGAATGGCGGGTCGCCATTGCCAGAAAAATGAATGACCAGATTTGGTTCCACTAAACTGATGAAATTACAGCATTACTACTACTATTAACAGCACCAACTTCAAGTGCAGTACCTGAGTTAATGTGATCATCCTGTGACTATCATGCCTTGTTTAAAGGGTGATGATAGCCCACCTCAATTTTCTATAATTGGTCCGAAAGTCCGAACCACACTGCAAATGAACTGGGTTTAGACCACCTCTTTTGATCAGAGCAAATTTTGGTCTGAGGTGCCTTTCACACCTGCTACTTCGATTCCAACCAAACTGAAAAGTCTGAAGGTCTGTTCCAGACAAGGTACATAGGTGTGGAAGCGCCCTTGTGTGTTTTGAACCTCACACCTTGCTCAGTAACCTCTACAGAGGTTTTTCAGTCTGGTAGCTTTCATCAAGTGTCAGGGATTATTTGTTTGGAACAGTGGAGCATTTCCATTTCCATAGCAGACGTTCTTCTCCAGAGCGACTTACAAAAGTGCTTCACTGTTCACTAAGAAAATACCCTCAGCTAGTTTGTAGAGACTAGGATCCAAAAGATCCCTCTAAGCTTAGATACTACTAAATAGAGAAGTCAGTATGGAGACACAATTCTCAGCTCAACACTTCGTCCAAGTATTCTCAGAAGAGGAGGGTCTTCAGTTGTTCGGACACCCAGGGGAAGTTCGTTCCACCACTTCGGTGCAGGACAGAAAAAAAGCCTGGATGCTCGTCTTCCGTGGATCCTAAAGGATGTCGGGTCGGCTCTTGCTACAGGTCAGGTTTTGACCATCGCCATCTAGTACGAAGGGGATGGTCCATTCTTGGCTTTGTAGGCCAGCATCAGGGTTTGGAATCTGATGTGGGCAGCAGCTACAGGAAACCAGTGAAGAGAGAACGCAGCAGCTGAGATACACAGTTGCTGGTTACATGGCAGAACTTCAAAGATATCCCAGCTTTCCAATGAATTACACTGTGTGGCTTCCAGAAGAACCAGATACATTTACATTTATGGCATTTAGATGACGCTCTTATCCAGAGCGACTTACAAAGTTACTCATATTCCAGAGGTGGGCCAGTGTAGTGTTAGGGGTCTTGCTCAAGGACTCTTATTGATGTAGCACAGCATAGTCACCCAGACCGGGAATCCAACCCCAGTCTCCCACATGGTGTGGTAGCTCAGTGGCAGGTAGTGGTGTTATCTGTTGCGCCATACCAACCACAGATACTTTTAAAGGAAGAATTAAATGGGGGAGAAACAAATAAAAAAAGGGCAGAAATAGCACTAACACCTTTACCTTGCTGAAATTGACTTGTTGCTTTTCAGATTTCAGACAAAAAAGCTCCCAGATGGTGTTGATTGAAACACTGATGGGATGAATTCATATCAAAGCCTCTCATGCATCTGTGTCGCAGCACCCACCTTGATTTTGCTTGTGTAATGGCCTGAAGCACATTGTAATGGCCCCAGAAAGCCCTGTGATTACAATCGGAGGAACCGTGGGGCCTCATAATCAAGTGCCCGTCACTCCGGCTCTGCAGCGCGCTCAGAGGAGCTGGTGTAGATAGAACGCTGCCAGTCTAATTCTGCTTTGAAAATTAATGAGCTGCCACGGCGGCTGAAGCACTGTTATCTTGCTCCTTCCTTTTGTCTGCCGTGGTGTGTATCAGTGGGAAGTTGGAGTGTAAGAAGTGTTGGAGCGAAGCATTCCCCCACCCCCACTTCTATCTTTAAATAAAAAAAGCGAAAGAAAAGCTCGGAAGCTTTTTATTGTAGCTTTGTGTCTCTGAAGTGATTAGAATGTTCAACTCTAGTGCCAGAACTGAACGATATTGCTGGGAGACATTGCCACATTGTGATATTTTAAAGGGTTGACTTTCGGAGGTTTGCTTGTGGCATCATTGATAGGTTAAAGATTAACTGGCAACAATCAATACGGACCTAATGTGAGCTCATGTGTGCCTGCATGAGCCATGCTGCTTAATTGAAAGCCAGCAGTGGAAACGTACATGAATGTAAATAAACAGATGTATTACTAAAATGAATAAATATAAAAAAATGGAAGAACAAATTACTTTTTTTTAGTAAAAACACTTGACACATTTCCACATGACCATTTCAAATTTTTTGATCCACTATGTTTTTTTATTATTATTATTTGCAGCTTTCGAGACATATAGATATATTGTCACCATTGTGAAAAACTCGATTTCTGCATTTTTGACGGTTTTCACTTTTTGACTTGGCAGTGTCCAAATATCACAATGAATGAACCAATAGAAATGCTTCAAAATGACTCACAGTAAACTCTTTTTACATTGACTTTCATTGAAAGGTAAGAGGGAACTTCCCATTTTGGACATACAAAGTCTTTGCATGACTGGGACTATATGCAAATATTTTCTATTCTGATTGGCTGCCTGTATTATGCTATACCTTTCAGCTTTGGGCAATGATTGGACAGGCTTGTACACACACACACACACACACACACACACACACACACACACATATATATATATACAGCCTGTCCAATCAATACCAAAAGCGAATGTATTTATGTATATCATATTTTTTCATATATTTATACTTATATGTTATATATATATATGTATGTATTTATATATATATATATATAAAACCAAAATTGCTTTATTTCAATTGTGATACAACCTGCTGTAGACTAGTTTATATTATTATAGATTGCTTTATTTTTTTTCACGTTTTGGATCACGAAAGTCCTTTATACATTAAAACAGAACCACTCATGCTAACCCATGCTAAGCTAGATCCGAGTGCTTGTAGGAGACGCATATGAAGCCAAAACACACTCTAATATGCCCGAGAGCTTGTTTACATACTCCATTCTGCTGCACTATCAGTATAGCATTGGTCAATTTTATAATACTGATTATCACTCGCACAACTGTGCAGCCCTAGTGCACCATTTGAGCCCAGTGATTTTTTTTTTAAGTGGCATAACCAAACAGGCTCCTGCCTACAGACACTGGAGGACATCGATGGGTCAAAGATCAGCCGATATGGCAGAGCATTAATATGGAACATAAAGCAGCTCATGTGGACCTGCATGCACCCTTCTACTTAATTACCAGCCAATAGAAGAGCTCTGACGGTTAATTTATTGCTTCCTCGCTTGCCCCCAGGGACCCGTCGAGCATTTATATTCTTAATCATTGCCGATCATATCTCGCACACACACAGACTGATGAGGGGGGTCTCGCGGCAGCTTTTTATTTCACACCGACACGTTCGCCAGGCGCTACCAGCCTTAGCAGTGACACCCTCAAGGACCACATGGGATTTATAAGGCATATATCAGTATAGGACCGCTCTCAGACTGCATAGCAAATGCAGAGCAGCGCTCCGACTGCACTGACTGAACCCTCCAATGTCGTTTTGATTATGCATGGTGGTGTGCTTTGGTTCCTTAGTGCTGACAGCTACACCTGCCACCTTTAAAGCGTGCGATCATTAAATCACCTGCCTTAAATAGACATTACTGTGGTTCTTCTAACAGATAAACTTGCAATATTGGAAGTATAGGTAAGACTTGAAATCATTCGTCTTCAGCCAGAGGTAAAGTACTTCTGCTGGCAGGTACACTCGCAACCTTTAAAGTATGATGTCATTAAATGTAAATGTCCCGTGAATGCAGTATTTATACACCATGAGTTCCTCTGTACGGCAGCTTAGATCACACACATGGACCATATGGAGTGGGGAAGGGAATCTTATGTTGTGAAACCAACTAGCCTACATAAAGCTAGGCAGCGGGAAGAGTGCCCAGTGGGCCATTTAACGAGGGCTGAACTCATTCTTCCACATCACTGTCGCCCAGGGGTGCTGCGAGGGTGCTACATTGGGCTCATTGCAACTCTAACAATTGTGCCAAAATACTCAATAAATACATTCTGTAGGACTCCTGTCAGTCGCAGTCCCGTAGAATCGTCCCATCCCCATCTATTTGGCGCCCTTGCCATCACCCATTAAACCAATACTTTTAGTGTTTCTGCAGGGAGATGTTTCCACGCCTCCATCTAAGTCTTCCCAAACACATTCAATGATGTTGAGGTCTGGACACCCATTCTACTGAGAACATTTGCAGCTTCTTTCTACGTCAGTGCTCATTCACAAAATCTGTTTCCACCATTGTTTTTTTTTACATTTCTCATCAGAAACGTAGTAAAGTATCCACCTCATCCAAATGTATCCAACTTTTTTCATTCATTGCCACAGTCATTTTCAAACCTAGCAACAATTGGGTGGATGGAAACCCACTACTGACTCGCCTGTGGTATTACTGTGCAAAAGTCAGACATTTACAGCCAATAATAGCCAATATTACACAGAATCCTCAACATCTAACTTTAATATGGGAAATCTTCAAAGTTCAGTCTTAGAAATTCAGAACAACAACCAAGTCATCCAGAACACATTCAATGATGTTGAGGTCTGGACACCCATTCTACTGAGAACATTTGTTGCTTCTTTCTATGTCGTTGCTCTTTCACAACAGCTGTTTCCACAATTGTTTTTCACATTTCTCATCAGAAAAGTAGTAAAGTATCCACTTCATCCACCTTTTCCATTCAGTTTAGGAGCATTTTCAACCTTAGCAACAATTGGGTGAATGGAAACCCACTACTGACTTAGCCATTAATAGCCAATATTACACAGAATCCTCAACATCTAACTTTAATATGAGAAATCTTCAGAGTTCATTCTTAGAAGTTCAGAACAACAACCAAGTCATCCAGAACACATTCAATGACGTTAAGGTCTGGACTCTGGGGTGGTCAGTCTATCGTTCTGAGATCAGCAGTAGCTTTGGTAGTTGGATTTGATCAGATGATCTTCTTGTTTGTCTGATTGTTTTTCTCAGTACGAGCTTCTCGATCAGCTTCACATCCGTTCAGGCCGCCACAGTGTTGGTCGTCTTCTCAGGCTTCTCCAGTAGCAGGATTAAACAAAACCCCCTGTGGAAGTTTTCACAGCGGAGGCGAGAGTGGAGCTTGATTTTATCCTCTTGCTCTCTCTCAAAGATGAAAGCGTTAAGAGCTGTTGGGCTGCTTTGGTGGTCCCTTTTTCTCTGTCTTTCAGTAACTTTGTGATGGTAATTTAAAAAAAAAATAAACAGGCATGAAGGTGCAATTTAATTGCCGCTGTAAAATAACCAACCATTCTTAAGAAGAAATGTCTTAAAATCCATTAGCGCAGTTTTACCAAAGATTCTGACAAGGACAGTGGGAGCCATCATTATAAGAGCAGAGCTGAGAACAAGCGCTTCATGAAAAACACATCATGAATCTGACCTAGACTATTTGTTAGGTAAGCCCCAGTAAGTTGAGGGTGGGAGTGAATTATTGAACTAGTGCTGTTGTCCACCTTCTGTTAATGCATCCAGACTCACAAGCCTTGACTAAGACGGTAAATCCTCATTCTGACAGTCTCACGTGTTACCAGACAGTGTTTATTGACCACGTATCCAGAGCGAAATCAGGAAATACCTCAGAAATACTTTCCCTGTCGGGTTCCTGGGTACAGTGCAGCAGTGTTGTGTTCCAACCTGCGCTTGAATAATAGAATCAGTGAACAGAGCACTGTAGGTAGAGGAGTTCTCAGTTATCCGTGTGGATGAGAAACGAACTGGCAGCCACGGCATGTTTCTGCCTGGGCTTCTGTTTCTGCTGCAGCACTTCCTCTGTTTCGCCACAGGCCATTCTCCTCCCGAGCATGGCAGTGTCTCATTCAAAGCCCAGAAAACAGCCCCCTCCAAGCCCCCTTTCATAAGCCAACAAAAGAACTCAGTGTCATCCTTTTTGTTTGAGGAACATGGTTGGGGAATATTACCAAGTCTCTAGTGTTATTTTCTCGGTTTTCTTTCTTTCTGCCTCTGTCTCCCCCCCACCCCCCTCAGCCACCCATCCACCCACCCACCCTAGCACTGCAGTAAATGAGTCAACAGAACTGTACCCTGTAGTTTTGTTCACACGGTTCTGCAAGAGGTTCTTACCAGTGCTTCATCTCAAATCCTCCTTCATTGCGTGACGTGAGACACACAAGTCTGCTTCAGAACACAGCTCAGAACTGGGCACAACAGTCCAGACAGCTTCAATACACATTAACTCATAGTGTAGATCTTACCCAACCATCTCCAAAGCTCTCCTGAAGAAAGGCCAGTATTTCCAGTTCCCTTCCAGACCTAGTTTATCTAAGGAGTCAGGTGAGCTTCTGGTTGAACTTAATGCCATAATATGGTGTGGACTAGAAGGGTATAAAGACCCCCCTTAGCTTTGAGGAGCTGTGGAGCAGTGGACGAACTGTGTTCTCTGGAATGATGGTTGGTGCTCTATCCAATACTTTGGATCAGTTGGGGAGTTGGGGGCGAGGTGAGGTGGTGATCATCCAACACCTAGACCTCACTAATGCTCTTGCCGCTGAATGCAATCACATCAAATACAATCAAACCCTCACAGCAATGCTAATGCCAAAATGTAGTAGCAAGCCTTCTTGGCCTGGACAGTAGAGACCGTTCCTCCAACAAAAGCAAGATAAGCTCCTTTTGAACACTCTTGATTTCAGAAGAAACAATAACCATGCAGGTGTCCCAATACTTTTGTCCATGTAATGCATGTAAAGGCTGTTTATTGGCTCTTTAGCTCTTTAGCATTAGCTCTCCAAAAAAGCCCTGACGTATGCCAGATTCAGCACTGCAGTGACCCGTAGAACATGCACACGCTAATTCCAGAAGGTTAGCCTGTTAGCCCGATATCTGCATATCTCCTGCCGTTCACGAGGTGAAGACATCTTAGTTGAGCCCCCCTGGTTATTTATTTTGCCCCCTCGTCTAATTGATCCCGCCGCCGGCCCTGGGAAAGCTGCTGATGCGCTCTAATGAAACAGATGGCGTGATCAAACTCCTCACTCTGTGTGCCGGAATGAGCCGGAATGAGGATGTACACGATATACTGCAAGCAAAGGTCGAGCTACATGCCAAGCCGAAAACAGTGATTTGCGCGAGCATGTGTGCGCGAGAGTTTGTTTGCATGCGTGTGAGAGCATGTTTGTGTGTTCAAAGAAAAAAAAGAAAGGGAGAGAGTTCAGAATGAGGGGGAGTTTCTCTTGTGTTTCGGTTCTCTTTTTCCGAGGTGTGAAATTTTAATGGAATAGTCTAGTTAGGGCTACGTTAATGGCTTTCGCGCTGCCACTTAAACAGGCTTTCTCTTTTTCTTTTTCTTTTTTTTCCGTAAGCGCCTCGCAGGTTTGCTCATCATTTTGAAATTGTGACTTTACTTAATGGATGTACTCGCACGCATAAAAGTGCGGCAAGTCTTCTGTGCGATGTCTTTTCCATTTCCATAAATTACTTGCGGGAGACTTGAAGATGGATGTAATGCTGCCTGACAGACAACCACTCATTTGCTCTCTCAGCCTCATAAAAGTGTACAGTGACTTTAAATTGATTTTCCTTGTTTCCTTTTCCTGAGCGCTCCGGCTCTTCGGGTAGACTCGTCTGCCTGCAAGTCGTGCCATGAAAGTCGTAGTGGCTTCCTCCGCTGTTCTTTTGATCAGGCAGAGCCGTTTCAGCCCTGTGGGGCATGTTTGGCCACATGGGAGAGTCTGCGGCATCCAAAAACCACATAGTGCTTAACACTGACACAACCTTCAGCCAATTACTAATGAAAAAGCAAGCAGTTGGGTAAAACAAGGGATTTGTCCAGTTTAGTAGTAGATAGTTCTTTTGCACTATATGGACAAAAGTATTGGGACACTTGCTCATTGATTGTTTCTACTGAAATCACGAAGAATAAAGCAGTTGGAGTAACAGGATGATTTCAATGACAAGCATAAGTGAGGTCAGGATGTTGGATCATGATCACCACCTCACCTCATCCCCAACTCCCCAACTCAACCCAAAAGTATTAGATGGAGCTCCACCATCCATCATTCCAGAGACCACAGTTCTTCCACTGCTCCACAGCAGCTCAATGCTGGGGGGCTTTATACCCCTCTACTAGCCCACGCCTGGCATTAGGCATAGTGCCAATAGGTTTATATTTGTTGTATCTGTGCCTGAGTGTCCTATTCTATTGGCAAGACAGTGCCCTACAATGAGTGCAACTTAAAGTAGCTTTAAAGAATGCATTCATTACAAGGGGTGTCCACAAACATTTGGACAAATAGTGTGTTTTGATGTGTTACAGTTTTGCTGTTGCATATCCGGCGAGTGCGCCCCCTAGAGGCTGGACATTCAGTTCTGCTGTATCTGCGACTCCGCTTCAATTAATGACCAAGTAGTGACGATTCTTCCCTCTGTTACGTAGTGGTGGGTCTAAGTGCCTTGCTAAGCCCCGCCCCCTTACACTCCTTCTCGACCTCCACATTTGTATTTTTCAAACGTACTGAGAGAGCGGTCGGTCCACTGATATAGAAGGTGGGCCAACTTTTTAAAACAACAGTAAATAGTAAAGTGATGCAGTTACATTCCTACATTCTTGCTGTCCTCTCAGTGTCCTCTCAGCGAGGTGTGTGCTTAGCTAGCTAAAGAGATTGGAGCCAGTTGGCTAGTGTTGACTTTTAGTCTGGCACCCGTTCTCGCTTTCTCATGCTTCTCGGCTTCTTTACACAGCACTTTCCTAGTTTCCTAGTTTCCCTTCTAATGTGTGGTTAGCTCTAGTCTGAGGTAGTCCAGTTCGTTTGGAGAGATTATGAGAGGGTGAAAGCCAGACAGTTAGGATTAGCTTCTAATGTAGCAGAGAGAGCCCAGTCCCTGGATTTTACTTGAATTTTACTGCATGACTCACTTCAACTAGGACTATATGGGCTTTTGCTAGTGGGCTGGGTTTATGTACATGTTGGGTGTAGAAATAAAATGGGCCAAGACTGGACGTAACAGTTTGAGGGTTTGGGAAATTGGCTCGGTTTCACTTCCATGTCCTGAAATCTCATTTTTCAACTACACCAAGGAAAATACGGGATTCCCTTCTTGGTCACTAGACCAAGTTTACAGCTTAGTGGCTTTTGAAGATATCATTTTGAATCAGTATCGATACCAGTTAACTCCAACTCTGCCACATCCTTTAGCCATGAATGCAAAGAGCCTGATCAAAACAGAACAATGGAGGGATCTAGTGTAAGTCAGTGGACATGTCATGGATGTAAATGTGTGTTTTGGTCCCATGGGGCGCATCCGTACATCCGTATCTTTGGTTACTCCGTCCTTGCTTTGTACCTAACACTACCATGAACCTCCTGATTCCTTTCCCGGCCTCCATTGTAGCATTCCAGAGCAGGTGGGCTGAAAAAATGATGAAGAACACCCGATCCTGGGTTAGATTGAATCTTTGGGGGATTCCACCGAAAGGTCATCTAAATGGAGCCCAGATCAGTATCGCCACATGGCTGAGCATCAACCAATCAGTGAAGTGTAGCCAAAAGGCTTTATGCGACACAGAAATAAAGAGCACGTTCTGTGCAGGGAGAGAAAAGCAGGCCAATTCCTTTAGAGACTGAAATTCTGAAGCTCCTCCGTGGTTCTCTATGCAAATGTTACACGTTTAGAGAGTTTTAAACAGAGCACCTCGGCACACTGTGAACTCAGTTTTTCACACCTGTAATGCTGCCTGAATGTCTGTGAGAAAGCTGTAGCAACCTGCCTGTGTTTGGGGAAGACGTGCTTTTGGATATTCTCACTTTTCCTGACAAGATATTCAGACTTTTTTTTTCAGCAGTTTTTTCCAGCCTCTCTGAATTAATTCAGTAAAGTTTAGTGCTAGACTGCACTGATCAGCTTCAGATTCACTGTATTTTCCCAAATTAGTGAATAGGGATCTTTAACCCTTCAATGCAGAAAGACCTGTTACACACTAAGGTTTATTACTGAGTAACTACAGTGACCTCTGTATAAACTGGTGGGGCTATTCTTTGGTAATATAAGTTTCTAACAACACTTTCAGGCCCACTGGTGGGATGTAGGCTGTTTAAGGTATAAATGATAACCAGACAGAAGGTACATTAGTACATTTTAGGAATGTCCCAATCAGATTAATTTTCCCCTGATCCGATCCAAGTCTCTTAATGCTGAGTATCAACCAATACTGAGCTTCTTAGATATCTGTGCTTTTATAAATAATTCAGCCCCACAGTTTAGATCAGATGAGCTGCTGATTAATCAGTTCAGTAAAATCCATTTATTTTAGTATCAGTTTCTATAATCAGACATTCTGGACTGGCTGATTTACTTTAGTCGAGACTTTTCTTAAAATGACTGTTTTACAGTGTTTAATATCTTATAATCCAGTCTGACTCTCCTCCCTGACCAATCAGCTCCCAGCTCCTTTACAACACTGCAGTCTAATCACTTCCTGTGTATGTGTGTGAGAGTGTGTGTAGTGGTACACACTCTGAACTGATACCTGTGGTTGTTGGTCTACTGGTGTGTAATAGCTGGTGTATAGTGGGTGAATGTGTGTGTGATTGGGGTGTATGTGTGTGTGTTAGCATTAGCGTTAGCCTCCACTTGGTTCTGAATGGGCTCTTCAGTGCTGGTTTAGAAACAGAGAAAGGCGAGTGCCGGTTCTCCCGCTGGTAAAACAGAGCATTTCAGTGAGAGTTTTATAAAGGGTCAGATATTATGGTCTGTTTTTATGTTCTACTGTAAAATAGTTCCACACTGCAGAACCTCAACTCCTGAGAACGTCCGCACTGCTGCCGTCCATCTCAGGTTCTGAACACTGCGGTTTAAAAAAAGACTTGGAACTGGATTGGGATTAAAATAGCGGCTACCTCCCCGATGTTTTGGAGATGTTCTGACCCAGCCATCCAGCCACCGCAGAGTGTCTCAGATTCATTGGCTTGGCAATTTTGTCTTGCTTCCAACACCTTCAACAATCACCTTGACAGGTGCCTTTCAAACCACATCACCAGTGTTATTCACTTCACCTGTCAGTGGTTTTAATATTGATCTGATCGGGTCTTCCTCACGCCTTCATGTCTGTCACGCACCACTTCACCATATTTTCATAACTCTCGATTCTCATCAGTGATCTAATTTAACTGCTTCCCACAAATACCATCACCTTACCTGAACTTCCTGGCTTCTCAACCCACTTCCTCAGTCGGCGAGCGCTCTGTCGGGCATCGCAGGTCGTCTTGGTGGTTTCAGGTCATTGTTTGTGGTTTCCTACCAAATAAGAAGCGATCGATCCTTCAATCAGCATCACTGTACATCATCTGTACACCTAAAACTCAGATGCCATTAAATGAAATTAAAAAATTAATCATCAGTTTCATCAGCCATCCTTCTTTGTAGATGTTGATGCTTAGAAGCTTCCAGCTAAGCTTGAGCTCAACAAACTTTAATCACTGTTGCCGTATAAATGAGCTGTTTGGTAAGAGCTGTGATGTGTCTCAATAATCATTTATTTTTTATGTTTTTGCTTCTGCTCAGCTGATGAAAATGCGCCCAATTTGCATTGTTTTGTCGCAGTGTAATCATTATGAAACCTAATAACTGGAAATAATTGCAGTCAGTTGAAGTTATTGTGATCAGGCGATTATGTAATTATTATGGCGGCCTACTGTCAGGTCCTGGAGACCATGTTCAAAATGAACAAAACAGAACTTAAATAAATAAATAAGTAAATAAATAAAACACGGTGTGAAATTAGGAACAGTGCTGATGTTTGGAACAGAGGCTTATTTAACATACTCGTTGACATCTGATGATAATTTCACAACTCAATAGATCAGTTTCCCAGACATAGATTAAGATCCTAGACTTAGATTAAGATCAGCCTTAGACTAAATGTACTTCTAGTTCCACTTAAGATTAAGTGACTGTAATAAATATGTAATTACACATTAACAATCCATGCAATAACAGCATGACTACTGATGTCGCCACTGTTACAGATGTATCACAGTAGTACAGCTTGTCCTGGCGATTTTCTGACCCACTGATTTTCACAAGTGTCTCAATAACTGTAACAGACATTCATATAAACACTGTTACCCATGTATTATTACACATGTATACCACATATAGGACACAAAAATGTATCCTGCTGTTGGGATCCAAATGTGTAATTACATGAATAACAATTACAGTTGATTCACATGTATTTACATAAGCTATACTGCTGTAATCTATGTATAACAGTGAACAGCTCACCAGTAGTTACATTGTTGTTACCTGAATTATGAATGTGTAATAACACAGTTATTAGAGACACCGTTTATAAAATGGAAGCGTATTTCCAGTGGGGATGGTTCTTTGAACAGTGCCATTACATCAAGTGAAGGCCTTTAAAACCTTTAAATGGTTCTTCACACTCATTGATACGCTAAAGATGTCTAAATGTTTTGGACACCCCTTCTAAAGAATGCATTCGGCTACTTTCAGTTGCCCCCATTGCTGACACAGGTGTACAAATGCACACTCAAATCTTGTCTAGTCTCTGTAGAGAAGTACTGCCAATAGAATAGGACTCCCTGGAGAAGATACACATGAATCTATTGCAACCATGCTGGCCTAATGCCAGGCATGGGCTAGAGGGGTATGAAGCCCTCTAGAATTGAGCTGTGGAGCAGTGGAGGTGCAGTGTTCTCTGGAATGATGGCTGGTGCTCCATCCAGTACATTTGGGATGATTTTTTTTTTTGATAAATGCAATCAAATCCTCACAGCAATGCTTCTCCAAAATCTAGTAGAAAGCCTTCATCTCTGGACAGTAGAGACATTTACTCCAACAAAAGCAGAATAAACCTTGTTTTAATAACCAATTATTTCACAGGAAACAATGAATGAGCAGGTGTCCCAATACTTTAGTCCATCAGTATCGCTAAAAGAACCATTTGAAGCACCTTTAATTTAAAGAGTGTGGTCTAAGATCTATGCTACATGGTACATCTAGGCCAGGGAATCCAGCTGAATGTCAACAGCATGGCATAACACCGGTTAACGTGTACTGGCAGTGATGATTATATCACCCAGCATATCTACACATGAATTAATTAAATATTCAAGGGCATTAAAGTGTTTATTAAAGTGTGTATAAAAGTCCTCTGTCGTTTCTGGTTCGACTGAGCTGTGAAATGGTGTTGCTCAGCTTTGGGACTGTTCCCAAATTAAACTGCTTTATTATGAGATTCACAATTTTCAACTCAATTAGGAGGATGTGTTACCGGGCATGGCCCCCTCGTGGAGAATGTTTCCAGAATAGTACTTGGTCTTGAACTTGAGATTGTGTGTTGAATTTTTAAAGAGAATGAAATTAGTACGCTCCCCAAACCTTGTGAGGGTTGCGTTAATAGCTCCGGGGCTTTGCTATGTAGTCGAAAAGCTAAAGAAAAAAAAAAATATATATATATTTATTATTTATATACATCCCACGAGACATAAATAGACAGCAGCTCTGCAGTGTTTAGCTGTGAGCTACACTGTTGATGGTGTGTTTTTGGATAATGGTTTTTCATAAGGCAGGTGTGGAGAACGCTCCATCCCTCAAGCTGCCAGCAGTGCTGTTCTGCAGCCTGAGTGCGGAGCGAGAAAGCTGCGCTGTGGCCCACGCCTCTCATTCCAACACTGGCGAATTAAAGAGGTTACATTAGATTTTTATCATCAAAGAGAATTAACGTCTGTAAATGGAAGCATAAAGCTCCCCCTGGGCCTTCTCTCTCAACTATTTTAATCAGGCCTCGGCTCTGGAGCGCTGATGAAACGGGCTGGCACGGGGCAGCGTGAATGACAAGAGAAAGAGAAACAGACTTGGAGAAGTCTCGTCTATCTCTCCTAGTCTCTTTCTCTCATTGGTGGCATGTCTCTCGTCCCTTTCTCACCTCATGACGCTGTTAAAAGTACAGGCTGTTAAAGGGCACATATCGAGGCCCTTGATTTTTTTATACTTAGGTGTGTAAGCTTTGCCGTTACTGCTCTGTTCATGGATTGATTGGAAATATGGTGGCTCAAAACATCCCAACACCAATACAGCAATACAGTATGAGAGCGGGTGTGTCATCGCGAATAACATCAGGGCTGTGATTTGGTCGGAGGCATGAGCCGAAGGCCATGTGATGACACACGACTTTGAGTGTTCTCTTGCTCTTAAACAACCAATTTTACAAAATAAAGAAAATACTGGCAGATCCTTCCTCCAAAAAGTAGTTCCCCAACCTATGAGTTCTTGCTATGCAATGGTAACAGTTTCAAAACATCAGGAGCAACTAAATGAAGTTCTAAGTGGTTCGTTAAGAGACATGTTGAGCTCTGTTGAGCGCAGTCTGGGATATCTGCTGATACTGTAAGGCTCACCTTTTGTGGTATGGTGGAGCCATAGAACTGCTGAAGTATCGAAGTTCAGCCAGGGACGTTAGAAATGAGGAGTGCGGCCCACTGGTTGAAATATCAATGGGAGTTCTTCAGCAGAAACAGCCAGTCAGCTTGCCGGTTACCCCAACAGCAGAGGAGGGTTGACGTGCTAGTGGGAAAGCCCATCTCGAAGTGGAGATCTTTGCTGGTTTTAGTCGGATGAGTTAAAGAGTTTAAAGTCTGGTTATAAAAACAGCAGTCGGACCTTCAGTGTTCAGTAGTTTGGTCTCTTACCATGCATAGAGATGGGAGCCTGGTCTTGTCTGGACTTGCCTATAAGGACTTTTATGGTTCAGCCCAGTCTTTTCAGTTGATTGTCAATGCGTCAGCGGAGGGATACAGTTTTAGTGTGAAAAGCTGTGCAGTTATCAATAATATCAGAACGGGTAGAACACTTCTCAGCCAATCAGATTGAGGGACTGGAACTAACCTATACTATATTTTCCTTCATTCAGGCAACAACAAGTACTTTGTAACACCGAACAAGTAACTGACAACTTCTTTTTGAATGCTAAACAATACAGGGGAGCCAATCAGAACAGAGGACATTTGCATATTTACTTATGTCTTTCTTAAAGGCACAGTAACAGCAACTTTAGCTTAAAGGAATGTACATGTAAAGCTCTTTAGTTTAGATTTTGGACTGGATTTAGGGTTCCACACTTTAATTGTTACAGAACCTTACATAATTCACATAAATAAGGTTCTTTAAAGGTTCTTTCAGGAATCAGAAAGTGGTTTCTTTCTGAAAAGCTTTATATTTAAACAGTGCAGATATTTCCCACCTTCATCACATGCAGGACACCCGCAAAAAGGACACGTTTACTGGCCGAGAGGAGTAAAGGACATACAGATTTCCATTTTGGCCTCATTGTCACGGCCCTTACCGGCTCAAACTCAGCCTTCAGTGTGGAGCTATAATTTCCTCAGACACAGCAGAGCAGCTTAGGCTGACTGACTGGAGTATTGATCTATCAGTCAGCATTGAGTTTCTTTGTCTGTGCCACTCGGAGTCTAAACCCAAGATGATTTCATTTTTCTCATTTAGCTGATCCGTCTGCCTTTATTCAGCGTAACCTTGAGCGTGCATTAACGTAACCGCCATCCGAACTCCCACCCATGGATGTCGCTGATATCTCAGGGATAAAACGCTCCGTATGAAACTCATCCTTTTGTTTGGAAAGGCAAAATCCAAGGACAGGTTTGTGTTCACGCATTTATAGAATTATGTGAGAAGCGCTTTCCAAAACGATAATTTGAACGACTCAAATGAAGCAGTGGAAGTGTTAACTACCATCCCCACAGACAAACTGGGGTACACTGGACCAGAATGAGGGGCTAGGTGGAACAGTGGCTGTACAGGTCTGGTAAATCAATGCAAACAAAGTTAGTTCAATCCAGTTCAGTGCAATTCTATTTTATTTGAACCAGATAACTTTTTTCTTTAAAACCGTTATACATAAATATACACGATATGTCCATATGTTTGTGGACACCCCTTCTTAAACATTGTTTTAATAAGCAATAATTTCAGAGGAAACAATAAATGAGCAAATGTCCCAATACTTTTGTCCATTTAATTTAAAGAGTGTGGTCTAAGATCTATGCTGAATGCATTCGGCTACTTTAAGTCGCCCCTTTTATTGACACAAAGTCCCTGTACTGCCAAGAAAACAGCACTGTCTGGAGCCGATTAAGCCCTTAACACTCCAAGGTTTATCACACACTAAGGTATATTATTCAGTAACTACAGGGCCGACTGTGCAAACTGGTGGGGCTATTCTCTGGTAATAACACTTCCAGGCCCGTCAACGGGCCATAGGCTGTTTAAGGGGTTAACTAGAACCTGTTTTGGCACCATGTCTAATGCCTAGTGTGGTAGGCATACCACCCTAGAGTGGTATAAAGACCCCTGGAATTGAGCTGGGGAGCAGGAGGATGATGATGGTTGGTGCTCCATCCAGTACATCTGAGATGAGTTGGGGAGATGCAATCAAATCCTCACAGCAATGTTCCTTCAGAATCTAGTAGAAAGCCTTCTTCCCTGGACAGTAGAGAAGGTTACTCCAACAAAAGCAGGATCAGCTCTTTTTTTGTTTGAATGTCTTTAAAGAAACCATGAATAAGCAGGGTGTCCCAATACTTTAGTCAATATAGTATATGTGCATCATAATAAATATGATTAGTAAATAGAGGCTGTTAGAGCTGTGATGGTCAGTGGTATGTGTGAAATATGTTGCTATAAACAGAAAGGCTCGGTCAAAGTATGTCATTACCAGCAGAGACCGGTATTTACTTTTTTCTCAATAGAAATATAATAAATAAATCAAAATAATTCCACATTAAATTGAAGTTCTGTGTTGTATAACTCCCACATGCCAGCGCAAGTAGTGCGAGCGAGCTAACCCAAATATTCCGCAACAGTGACTCAGACTCCAAATTCAAAACAAGGCAATCTCAAGCTAAAAATGTGCTCCTATTAGATAAACTGTAAAAAAAGACCCCGAGCATTTCTTCCTGTACCTCGCGTTTGCCTGGCGGGGAGGGGGGCGGGCTGTTGATAATGGTTTGCGGGTCTACTTTCTCTTTATTATTCATGCTCTTCTGTGTTGTAGTGGATATGTAATCACTTTGATTTGCCCCCCCCCCCCCCCCCCCCCAAAAAAAAAAGTGAATGCATGGAGCTGCTGAATGCTATTACATGCTTTCATTCAAAAGTTATTGCTGTTAGTGTGGATGATTAGAAATCGCTTTCTCCTGCATAATTTCGGCTTTGGTCAGGCTTCATTTTCTCCTGATTGCGGTACGAGCCGTCCAGGTAGCTTCCCAAAAAGAGCGTGTGTGATTAAAGTGTTCAAAAGGAATAAATGGATGCTTTCATGCCTTGAAACACCATGTCATCTTCAGAGCTGACGGAGGAGAAGGTGAAATTGATCAGGACTCTGCTGGAATAGCTTTAAAACAAGACGATATTTCAACGCCCGAGCGTCAGCGCCAGGAGCTGAGAGGAAAAAACAGGGTGTAGAATCAGACCGCTGCTGACTTCACCTGCGCTCAGTCTTAATAGTGAAGGTGCTACTGAGGGTTCTTTGAGCGAGGCCTTAGAAGAACCGCTTTTAGCTGGTGGTTAAAGCACCATGTTTGTTGTAGGGATCCTTTGATTTAAAAGTTCTAAACATGGTTCTGTTACTTACTTTAAATTAAGGTTCTTTACACCTGGTACAAGAATGTCTGGAACCATGTTTGTAAAGGAGATGTGCGAGTGTGAAGAACCTTTAAATTGGTGAAGAACCTTTAAATTAATGAAGTAAAGGTTCTTTACACCTGGTACAAGGTTCTTCACACTCAGAATGTCTGGAACCATGTTTGTAAAGGAGATGTGTGGGTGTGAAGAACCTTTAAATTGATGAAGAACCTTTAAATCAAGGTTCTTTACACCTGGTACAAGGTTCTTCACACTCAGAATGTTTAGAACCATGTTGGTAAAAGAGATGTGTGGGTGTGAGGAACCTTTTAATCATTTAAGAAAAGGTTCTTTACACCTGGTACAAGAACCATGTTGGTAAAAGAGATATGTGAGTGTGAAGAACCTTTACATTGGTGAAGAACCTTTAAACTGGTGAAGAACATTTAAATTAATGAAGTAAAGGTTCTTTACGCCTGGTACAATTTAAAGAACCTTTAAATTGGTATCGGACCTTTAAATCAAGAATCTTCACACTCTTGTAAAACTTGTAAAAGAGATGTGTATGTGTGAAGAACCTTTTACAGATCTGAAGAACCATCACTTGAAGTAGAGGTTCTTTACTAATTTAAGGGTTCTTCACACTCACGCATCTCTGGTACAACCCTGTTTGTAAAAGAACATGTAAAGTGATCAATTATTATTAATTATCTTTACCAATTCAGTGTGTGAACTAATGCGAAGAACCTTTTAAAGGTCTGAAGAACCTTCATGTGATGTAAACGTGCACCATACATCACCTTTTTTCCCTTTCGGTTGGATTGTAAATATGTCAGTAGAACACAAAGCAGACCAGGACTAGAATCTAAGCCATGCAGCATTTTCTTAGCTTGGTCCGGACCAAGGGGACCGAACTCCAAGCATCAGCACACCCTGAGAGTGTCTGAAACTGTTAAACTGCTCTGATGAAATAAACAGCAGAACGAAAAGCCTCATATGATATCAGCCTGTGGGAGCTCCACCCCCATCCTACCATTTTTAACAAGTGTGAGAGTGAATGTGTAAATCCTGGGTGCGCTCATTTATCTCCATGTAAATCGGTTATTCTCAGTGTCTCACAATGAGTAAACATCTGACTGCAAACCAGCATATGCTCACATTGCCTCAAAGCCGGGATGAGGAAGCCACAAGCTTTGGCAAGGCCGAGCATTGTCATTTTAAAAACCCGCTGATGAAACACAATTATTCTATTTCAAATTGAGCGTAAAGATGTCCGCTCGTGTTTAAAGAAGCTGGCTCTCATCTCTCGCCCTCGCAGCCCGTCCAGAATCCCTCGTATTCCCTGCCATTGCTTGTGTACGTGGGCAGCTAGGCGCATGCTAAAGCCCCATACGCTCTCATATCTCTCTCTCTCCCTCTCACTCTCTTTCATTCTCGCAAGCACTCGAGCGTCTGGCGTCGATGCCGGAGAGTTCTGAACAGATTGTTTCATTCTGCGGCTCTCTGAGCTCGTATTGGATGACTTCCCCTTAAACGAGGGACGCCCAGCACGGAGCTCTGGAGGGCCGACGTCCAGCTCAGTTTGGTGGTTTCTCTGCTCTAACACACCGACTGAACCTGGCAGTCAAGGCCTGAGTTGGAGCAGGTGTGTTTGAGCAGGAGCAAAACATTACCAGAGCAAAACACTGTGACAGCATCTGCTGTAAGAAGTGCTGCACTGTATGGACAAAAGTATTGGGACACTTGCTCATTCAGCGTTTGCTCCGAGATCAGTGGTGTTAGAAGAGAAGTTATACTGTTTTTGTTGAAGTAAATGCCTCTGCTGTCTCTACTGGCCAGGGATAGATTGCATTGCTGCGAGGATTTGATTGCATTCGGCGACACCTCCCACTGTAAACCTCAAAACATACAACTGAACTGTACCAAACCGGACTGAACAGCTATTTTGCACTCTGCCTATTTGCACTATGACTATTTGCACACCTGTACATATGTTCTTTTCTGTAAATATATTTTCAGCTCTTTATTACCTTTAGTACTTTTTACTTTTTTAATTTATCCCCTACCCTATTTATTGTTTAGTGTCATTTTCCTTTAGTTTAAGACTGTGTTCTGTGTTTTTTGTTACTTGTCATACGTGTTGCTCTCACCAAGACAAATTCCTTGTATGTGTAACATACTTGGTGAAATAAAGAGAATCTGATTCTGATTCTGATTCTGACAAGAGCACTAGTGAGGTCAGGATGTTGTGGATGTTGGGTGTGGGATGATTACCACCCCACCTCATTTCCAACTCTACAACTCATCCTAAAAAGGCTTGGGTAGAGAGACAAAGGGGGATAGCCATCCAGCCCATGAGGCTAGGCCAGATGTGTGTGTGCATTTGCACATCTGTGCCACAAGTTTAAGTTCCCCTCCACAGAGGGGCAAAAGCGTATGGATACTTGAGTGGATGTTGGGCTTAAATGTAGTTCCTTCAACCCTAGATGCAGGTCTTCTCCATTGGGAGATGGCGGATAGGAGTTATATGGTGCTTCCCAGCACTCCGATCTGTTTGTGTTGTGCTGGAAGTTAAATAAATGGCCGTAAATAAGGCTAAATAGTCTGTTGGAGGGTTGGGTTAGCATAGCTAGCTACTTTATGATCTGCGTCCACAGCTTTAGCCTAGGCCAGATTGCATTAACTTGGAATTCGATACGGCCGTAAACCATTTGATATAAAATGGCGTGAAATTCGAACACAAAGGCGGATAAAAACACACTTTCCAAAGTGGGCGTGGCCAAATAAGGTGAATAACAAAGCATTAAATGGAATTGTATGCGCAGTAGCTGTAACGATGGCTCCATGCTGGCTCCATGTTTCCGATGCCTCTATAGTGCATTAATATGAAGCTGACACACCAATTCTGCCTCCAGCTGTGTTTGGATGCTCGTTGTAAGTGTGTATCATTGAGCTCCCTTTTTGTCTTTACATGCTTTTGCTTTTTGCATGTGAATGTCATTTGTTCATGCTGTGTTCTACACACTTGGTGATTTATCTGCTACTTGCTTTAATGTGATGGTGGACATGCCCACATCAGCCTCTTTGTCATGACACAGGCAGCGTCCCGGCGGGGGAGCGCCATGTTAGGGCACCTGAGCGGGGCAGACGTGGCCAACCAGGTGGAAAATCAGCAGTGCCACAGCCCAAATGCCCAGTGACAGCTTTTCATGCTCCGCATCCCTCGCTCAGCATCCTCCGCGAACCCTCCCCCCAGCCCGAGCTCTCCACACCGCAGCTCCTCCATTTATCTCTATCCTGCGAGTCTCTCTCTTTTTCTATCTCTCTCTCACACACACACACACACACACACACTCACGCTCACGTACAGCAGGCTGTAACGAGCCTGTCCTGCAGTCTCTGTCACCCCAGCTGATTGATTGATTTATTAACTAACTTCACTGAGGAGCTTCATGGCTGTTCTGTTAGAACTCTTTATGTTCTGACAGTTTTACAGAAAATCAGCAGCGCAGCAAAAGACTTCACTTCCGTTTTTGACAAAAGCTACAGGCACACACCCAGTCGCTTCAGATTTCTCGCTGTAAGTGATATACACTGCTTCTTACAGCCTCCCCTTCAACTCCCTACATAGGGAACTCACAGGACCCCTGTGAATGTACAGTAGGCCTCTGGTGGCTTAGCTGTTAGAGCTCTGGGCTATTGATAGCAAGGTTGTGGGTTCGATACCTGGGCTTGGCAAGCTCCCACTGTTGGTTAGAGCAGTTGGTCATCGGTTGGTCAGTAATTACAGCTCTGGGCTATTGATGACATGGTTGTGGGTTCGATACCCAGGCTCGGCAAGCTCCCACTGTTGGTTAGAGTGGTTGGTCATCGGTTGGTCAGCGGTTACAGCTCTGGGCTATTGATGACATGATTGTGGGTTCGATACCCGGGCTCGGCAAGCTCCCACTGTTGGTTAGAGCAGTTGGTCATCGGTTGGTCAGCGGTTACAGCTCTGGGCTATTGATGACATGGTTGTAGGTTCGTTACCCAGGCTCGGTAAGCTGCCACTGTTGGTTAGAGTGTTGGTCATCGGTTGGTCAGCGGTTACAGCTCTGGGCTATTGATGACAGGGTACGCTTTAGCAACTCAAGCTACCACTCTCCGGTTTTGCAGCAATGGTTGCCCACTGCTCCAGACTCATAGAGACAGTGTGTGTGTGTGTGTGTGTGTGTTTCACTGGTGTGTATGTGTGTGGTCACTGCACGGGTGAGTTAAATGCAGAAGCAAATGGTGAATATGGTTGTCTTGTATTGTCTGTGCAAAACATCTGATTTAAAGATACAGAAATAATAGGACCCCTACCAAACAAACAAAACCTGACAGACCACCAACACTGCACCCCATTAGAGAAACAGATAAACGTGTCTGTAGAGCATTGCCTAATGAATTTTTTTTTTATTGAATTTTTTAATTTTTCTAATTGAATTTCATTTTTTAATCCTAAAGCAAAAACTACAGTACAGTACAGTTTAGCCTACCAGATTTTATGGCGTCCCACAAGGTTCTATTGTAGGGCCTATGAAACTGGTGTAAATTAAAACATTAGTGAAGTGTGGGCTTACATACAGAGTTGAAAAACCTTTAAGGCTTTCATATTTTTCAAATTTTAAAAAAGTGAAAAAGTCAAGCCCCACCCTCGTCTCAGATCTGAAAACATCCACAGGTGTTTGTTGAGTCATCGTCTTTCAATGGAAGACTCAACGCCGTGTGTGTGTGTGATGTGGATGTGGAGCTGAGCAAGAATTTCTTACTGAGAAAAGCAAACAAACTTGAGAGCTTTGATCAAATCAAACAAGGAAGCTGCTGCTGTTCTCAGAACAATGCACTGACCAGACTGAACTTTGGAGGTGTGGAGAAATCTCCTGCAGATTTCTGCAGAAACCCTGAGAGCGAGTCTCCTGAGAAAAACAGAGGCTGTAATGCAGCTAAAGATGGAGCTCTAAACACTCAAACTCCTGATTATTTGACTATTGATTGAGTCGGTCATCATTTGGGCAGTTTCTGTGATCGGGATTGCTGATGTACGTGAGTCCAGGCCAGAACAAAGTACAGGTGTGAACGGGATACAGTGCATCTCGAGGATTCGCTGTAATCGGATCACTCAAACCACATTATTCTTGGAGTGTGAATGCCAAGGCGCCTCATTGCATCCCTGACAGCAAAGCACTGCCCGCATCACCCGCCTCACTGCCCCAGCTGGAAAATACATAGCACTAACAACCGCGAGACCACAGCACCATCCACCGTCTGCACCAGTTAGCTGACCACGCTACAATAACACACTAACTAATGGATGAAGGCGTTACTTGTGGCAAGCAAAACTATGTTACTTTACCATTTGAAGTTTGCCTGACTGATATGACACTACTGGTACACTATACGTCAAATATTTATATATATATATATATATATATATATATATATATATATATATATATATATATATATATATAATGAATTCATCCAGCTACTTTAAGTTGCACCCATTGCTGACACAGATGTGCAAATGCACATACTCAAACACAGCTTGTTTAGCGCTCATAGAGAAGCACAGCCAACAAAATAGATATACATGAACCTATCAGCATTATGTCTCATACTAGGAGTGAGCTAGAGGGGTATAAAGCCCCCCAGCATTGAGCTATGGAGCAGTGGAAGAACTGTGTTCTCTGGAATGAAGGATGGAGCATTCATTCAGTGCTTTTGGGATGAGTTGGGGAGTTGGGGATGATGGGGTGGGGTGGTGATAACCAACTCCCCAACTCATCCCAAAAGCATTGAATCCACGATCACAGTAGAGACTAGAGTTACTCCAACATAAGCAAGATGAAGTCTGTTTAATACCCTTGATTTAAGAAGAAGCTATAAATGAACAGGTGTCCCAATACTTTTGTCCGTTTGTCGTAATTAGGATGGGTAGTGTCTACCAAACGAGATGTAACTTTTAAACTCTGAAATGTGATGGAGATTGTAAAGCCTGAGAGGCCTGAGAAGCGGCGGTCCGTCTACTTTATATACAGTTACGTTCACCGAACGCACAACCTCTGTATATGTGACTGTGGGTGAGCATGGAATGCATTTTCCAAAGAAACCACGGTGGACTCACATCTGCCACTGCAGGCTGCCAAGCCTTTGGCTGTGCTGTGTTTCATCCCTTTTCTTCTAAGTACATCTTCAAAGGGAGTCGGGTTTAGCATAGTGACTGCTGCTTGCAGTAAGGGGGAAAAGAGAGGTAGGGAAAAAATAATATATATATATATATATATATATATATAATGCAGTTGTGGGAATGAAAAGCCATTGAAACACACACACGTATGAAGAGATACACACACACACAGGTGTACACGTCTCTCTTTGCAGCTGCCGCTGCCGTTGTGGTGGCAGTAAAGCCATTGTTACTTAGGCAGAGAGGCAGAACAACAAAGCAGGTGCTATCACGAGCTCCCACGCTCTGCCTCCTCTGGCCTGCTCTCTGTTTTATTCTCAGGCAGCTAATGCGATAACAGCTCCGGCACGTGCCATAGCGCATGCCTCACACTCAGGGGGAGAGGGAGAAAGAGAGAGAATCAGGGAGAGAGGGGGGAGAAATCGAGAGAGAGCTTGCAAGAGAGAGAGAGTCGCAGTGAGAGCAGGGGGATGGAAAGAAGCCAGATGGAAAAAAGAGAGAGACGCAGAGAGAGAGAGAGAGAGAGAGAGAGAGAGAGAGAGAGAGAGCGTACCACTGAGGTAGCAGAGGGGAGAGAAAGACAGGGAGAGGAGAGAAAGAGAGGGAGAGAGAAGTAGAGAGAGAGAGACAGAGGGAGAGAGAAGTAGAGAGAGAGACAGAGGGAGAGAGAAGTAGAGAGAGAGACAGAGGGAGAGAGACAGAGGGAGAGAGAAGTAGAGAGAGGGAGAGAGAAGTAGAGAGAGAGACAGAGGGAGAGAGGAGTAGAGAGAGACGGGGAGAGAGAGAGACAAAAGAAGAGAGAAGTGAGGTGTAAAGGAGGACGAGATACACGAGGATGGAGGGAGAAAGATGGAAATGGAGAGGATGAGAATGCTGAAGGTGAGAAAAGAGAGAGAGCTCCTCAGTTCCTCCTAACGTCCTGTGCGGATGCTGCAGGGTCCGGTCCTCTGTTTTACCTCCAGAAAGACGCCCCTGCTGAAGCCTGGGCCATTGATGATGACTGGCGCCTCTCCGTTTCCTCAGGTTCCTCGGTTCCTACAGAAGATCTGTTAGAATCAACGAGTGCTTTGTTCACTGGCTGTCTGTTTGATTGGCGCTTGCTTGGACACTCTTCTGAGTTTGGCTCCATGCTTTACCCTTGTACCATCTCTGATCACACCCTCATTGTTTTGCTAAGGCAGGTTTTCTTGGAACGTGCAGCTCCCGATTCCAGACCTTCGCTTGCTGAGAGCGGATCGGTTTGTTTGTGTGCTTTGCCTCGAACTGGAGGCGAGCGAGCGAGCGAGCAGCAGCGCGAGGGCCTGATGGATTGTTAGGTTTCTGTTTACCTCGAGTGTATCACCAGTATGAATCAAGTACTTTATAGAGATGCTGCCAGACTTGAGGATCACTTACAGTCCTCGCTTCCTGCTGCCTGTCCTCTGTTTATCGGTTCTGCTCCAGCTGCAGAGGAGCTGGAATTGTGATGTGGGAATTCATTCATTTCTCATCTCTCATTTGTCCCTTTACTCAATTCCTGATTGGCCAAGATTCCAAATGAAGGGGAATGATTGGTTCATTTGAACACCTACTATTCAGTACATACTAATGATTCAGGATCTACTAAGTATTTAATGAGTAGTAATTATTTAGTGCCTACTAATTATTCATAAGAAGTAATTATTTAAGACCAACTGTTCAGTTCATTCCAGTTATTCAGTACCCATTAATTACTGTGTCTACTAATTATTCAATAAAAAGTAATTATTCAGAACCTACTATTCAGTACCTACTAATTACCCAGTGCTTACTAATTATTCAATACATACTAATTACTTAGTGCATACTATTTATTCAATAAGAAGTAATTATTCAGGACCTACTGTTCAGTACATTCCAATTATTCAGTACCTACTGTTCAGTACATTCCAATTATTCAGTACCTACTAATTAAATTCAATAAGTACTAATTACTCAGTGCATACTAATTATTGAGTACATACTAGTAATCCAGTACCTACAAATTATTTAATAAGTACTACTCACTTAGTGCATACTAATTATTTAGTAAGAAGTAATTATTCAGGACATACTATTCAGTACATACTAATTAATCTGTGTTTACCTACTAATTAAATTCAATAAGTACTAATTACTCAGTGCGTACTAATTATTGAGTACATACTTGTAATCCAGTACCTACTAATTATTCAGTGCCTGCTAATAATTCAATAAGAAGTAATTATTCAGGACCTACTATTCAGTACTTTCCAATTACTCAGTACCTTCCAATGATTCATTCCCTAGTAATTATTCAATTAGAAGTAATTATTCAGTAGCTCCTAATTATTGAGTACACACTAATAACCTAGTACCTACTAATTACTCAGTGCATATGATTTATTTGTTAAGAAGTAATTATTCAGCACCTACTATTCAGTACATCCCAATTACTCAGTACCTACAAATTATTCAGTGCCTGCTAATAATTCAATAAGTATTAAATACTTATTTGACTAATTATCTGCCAACCAAATACTTATTCAATACATACTGATTATTCAGTATCTGCTTACTATTCAACTAGTACTTAAAAATTGGTATCTACTACTTATTTCATATTTGCATACTGTTCAGTATCTACAAATTTAGAAAGTAGTTCATATGTAACCTGTCATTTAAAGTTTATGCCCTGTAGGGTTAAAAAGGTGAGGCTTTGAGGTGTCCGCTGAAGTGAAGTGCAGCCAGGAGCATGAAGAGAAGATGGCAAGAAGCTATAAGAAAAAAAAGAAGAAAAGAAAGCAAAAGGTTCAGTAGCAGCGTGACCAGATCAGAACTGCTCAGTTAGAGCAGTGCTTCCCAACCCTGGTCCTGGAGAACAACCTTCCTGGCCCATTTATTGGTTCTTCTGCTCTTACACACCACCCTCAACTCAGGAAGAGATTGTTAATTGGGGGCAGGATAAACACTGGAGGGCAGGACACATATCATATTATATATATCTATATTTGAATGCAATTATGCAAATGATACATTTTCACTTAAAAACACACTAAAACAAATCAAATATTAAATGTAATTCAGTAATCGTATCCACCGTGTACAACACACCCCAGTTTAGCACCTGATCTCCCTTGGTACTGCCTTACACACACACAATCAGCATCTTCGTAATGAATGGTCAGGCTGTGTAAACTGTACTAGGTGCTACATTTCTCTGTTGGCATTGACAGTGTCCTATATTTTCTCTAAGAAGAAACGCCCCAAACTGAGCATTCCTTACAGCATTACACTCAAACACAGTTTCTACCCAGTCTAGCCTTCAATAAATCAGGGCCTCGGAGTGTGAATGGGTGCACTGATTGCTTTAGATATTTATTCCTTCACTCCAAGCACATTGTTCTGATCAATAGAGAAAATTAGCTAATAAGTGTCGAGATCCATGCCTTGGTTTTAAAGCGTCTGCAGCCCGCCATTGTGAGCCACAGCGACCGTGTTATTCAGGCACTGAGCGGACAACTTCAGAGTGAGTCATTACTGTTTAGTCCATAAAGCTGGGCTGCATAACGGTAATTATTTGCAGTTGACAAATTATATAGCTCAGCCATGATACACTTTCCTCTCCTTGAATGGAAAATGTCAAGATGTGGAGCCTCCGGTCGCCGATTTCTGGATTCCGCAGAAAAGACAGTAAAGCTCCAGTGTGATGATACGAGTGTTTTAGGAGAGAAGATCAGAAGATGACTAACTCAAATAGATGGACTAGAGAAAGCTTTTTCAGTGCTGGCTGATAACCATCGATCCTGCTCCCTGAACCTTTGATCCAACTGGAGGGCTCTCAGGACAACTAGGGGAACGAGAGGCTCGACCTTTACTCTGCCGTCCGCAGCAGACAGAAGAAGTACGCTCTTCTGAGAGGATTTCTACGTCTGCTCAGTCAGGTTCAGACTGGAGACTGGAGCCTGCAGTTTTCTGAACGCTGCTTCCAAGAGTTTCAAGGAAAACAGTAATGACATTAATAGGGTTATGGATATATGCAGCTCTGATGACTTTAATGGACATTCTCTTCCCCTTTTTGTATTTTATGTATAAAATCTAAACGTCTGAGGTATATCTTTGCATTTGACAAGCTTACACAATAGGATACTGTCACTTAATATTCTAATAAAACCCAATAATGTAATAGAGCATTATATTATTGGCACAAATGGTATTACATTAACTTCATCAAGACCCTGTATTCCATTATTAGCCATGGTTTATTACATCTGACCAAGTTAAGTGCTCAATTTTATTACATTTCTAAGTGTTATTACATTATATGGAAAGTATTACATTATTAAGTGCTACAACTCTTCACTTGATCTGAGATCATTATGGAACAGAACCTCATCTATTCAATACATGACAGCTTTAATGATAACAATTCTTGATATACATAAAAGATCTGCTCTTAGTCATTTTACAAATGACCATGAATTATATGTATCTAAAAGAATAGGATAAGCTTTACCAATTAATTTTTGCCAGACAAAACCAAGCATGTAAGTTTACTAAAGTTATTTTTGTAGTAGTTATTCTATTCTTGTATAAACTTCTATCTACTATCATAAAATAATGTGTTACATTTAATATTTTTTGGTAAATAAATAAATAAAATTAAAGAAAAGTTGTTGTTTTAGCCATTAAAACAGATATATAATAAAAACAAATTATATATATATATATATATTTTTTTTTTATTATTATTATTATTATTATTATTTTAATAATAAATAACGTTTTAATAATATATAAATAAACAAAAAGAAAACTGCTGACATTTTGTCCAAAACATTGAAAGTTCAGAAATTAAGAAGAACTTTCCATTGAAAGTAAACTGTAAAGTTGCCGTATTGGAGATACAAGGCTTTTGCGTGACAATAACATGGTTAGACGGTTCTTTCAGGACTATATGGTTCTTTGCCCAGTTAAATGATACTTCTATATAATGGAAAACATGTTGTAGATTTTTAAGTACCATATAAAGCTTAGCTTAGAGTGCAATAAAATCTAATCTGTCATATATATATATATATATATATATATATATATATATATATATATATATATATATATAGGTAGATCCAGCTCTACAAATATGATTCTGGTATCACCATACACTTATGTTTTCATGATTACATGTAAAATAATAATAATAACTCTGAACTTTCTGGGGGTTATGAAACCCAGAGCAAACACAGGCCTGATTTGCTTGTATTCAATTGAATCATGTCTGGTTCATTTCCAATGAAGAATGCAGTTGACTTCACAGCTATTTGAGGAGAGGGAGACATGCTTGTCTGGACGAGGTCAGCTATCTATGGTCTATCGACCCTACATTCAGAGTGCTTTCACTCTTATATAACACTGAGCTTTGGTTGGATTAGGGTTGAAGCTGATGGTTATTGACCAAAGATTGTACTCCATGAGCTGACAAGAGACTTTGACGGCAGATGTGAAGAAAAGGAGGTGAGGAGCGGTCAGTGGCGGCCGAGTCCAGAGTTCAAGAACTTGAGCCACGACAGCTCCATCACATTTCTGCTATCTGTGTACGGGCGAGCAGCTGTTGTCATGACAACAAGCAGGCCAGACTTCATTCGGTGGGCTGGGAAGGTAGAATAATAAGAATTTATCACCCGCTGAAGAAGGGAGCTCGGAGACTGTGGTCATTAGGTCCGACATTATCTGACAAAAGGTCTCCTGAAAGAGAGGGACCATCTTGTATCATTGTGGATGAAAGAACTCCACGAATATGAGGACTTGGGTTTGGGGTGGGGGGGTGGGGTGGACATGGACTCATTTTTTGTCATTTTTAAGAGTGTAGTGTAGACGAGATGGGGAAGATGGGACAGTTCTGTTCTTCTGCTCAATCATTCTGTAATTAACAGCCATTTAAAACTATTAGGATCAGTTATTATGAATCATTTATTAATTTGTTAAGTTTATTTATTTGAATCATTGGTATATGATTCATGTCTTGCTCATGCCAGATCGTGTATTATCCTGCAGCCATTCCAACTAGCATGAAACTCTTAGCTCCATTTACTCAAGTGTGGAGCAAATTGGATAATTTGTCATAATATAACCTTAAGAAATGTGAAGGAGGGACAATGAATACAGAAGTTAATGGCGAGTTACCCATGGTGAGCAATCAGGAGCACACAGGTTCGGAGGGGAAATACAGCTAGCGGTGTGAATTTCTCCTGGGCAAGTGATTTACTGAGAAGACGCAGGGCCACTGCTTTAATTAAATTCGGCGAAAGAGTTCCCATCAAATCACAGCGCTGCTCTTTGAATATCACATTGTTTACCTGTGGGAAGTAAAAGCAATATTACAAGTGTTTACTGAATATTACACGTGAATACATTTAGCCAGAGGCTAGTTTTCAGCATATGTAGAGGGGGGGAGGGTACTTTTGTACTTTTCTGAATATTTTAAAATGCTAATACTTTTACTTTGTCCTTCTGCATTACTACATAGAGAAGGTCCCAGACGTTCTTTACACTGGTACACTGGTTCTTTAAATGCTAAACCAGGTTCTTTACAGCTCATGTCTCAAGATCCATCCATTTAAAAGGAACCAAAGACTGTTCTTCTGTGGCGTCACTCAAAGAATCCTTTTGGTATCTTGTTTTTTTGTTGATGTTTTTCAGTTTTCCAACTGCTCACGCCTCTTCAGGTTAGGGTCAACTAACCTGGTAACCTTAACCCAAGACTCTACCAAAAAAGAACAAGATTAGAGTCTAATAAACGTCACTTCCTGTGCTGATAGTTAGTAGATGTACCTCGGTGGTTCCTTAGGACCTGAGGACTTTTTTGCTCATAGTAAAATGGCTCATCAGTGTTTATTTTTGAGCTTCTCTACCCACCTCATCTTACTGGTGTTTTCCTAAAATGAATGAACACTGGTTCATTCAGTGATGCCATGGAATAAACACTTCCTTCAGATGTACTATGAAAGCAAGCAAAGAACCTTTGTGATGTTAGAAGAACCTTCACATAATTGAAACGTCTTGGTACTGATTGTACTGAACTCTTCTGAGAACTCATACGCTACATTACATGAACACTGTGTGGTTATATACTTCAAAGCTGGCTCTTCACACTCGGCAAAATGTGCTTTTGCTTCGGCAAAATGTGCAAAAAAGATTTTCTAACAAACCAGGTTTTAAAAGGGAACCAAAGAAGAAACCAAATCATACAGAACCAGCACCTTTATATTTTGATATTTTATAATTTTCTGGGTTTTTTCAGCTCCTCAGGTACTTTTCTTTTGCTCAAACCTCTTCAGATTAGGGTTAGAAAATTTGACTAAAATAAAAGTACTTTTTACTTTCTACATTTCTACTCAGAGAAGGTACCAAATCCAAAGGGTACACAGAAACACTTTCTCCAAGAGCACTCTGAGTATGAAGAACCTTTTAAAGTTTGGAAGAACCTTCACATAATCATAATAAGGCCTGTGCCAGCTGAAGAGACCTTCTGAGAACTCGTTTGCTAAATAATGTGGTTCTTTACATCAGTTAAACCAGGTTCTTCACGCTCATACCGCTCACTTACAAAACAAGACTTTCTCAAGAACCGTCCTTTTAAAAGGAACCAAAAATTGTTCTCCTGTGGCATCATTTAAAGAACTGAAGAGAAGATCTCTCTTTAGTTGGCTCAGGACCATATTATGATTATGTGAAGGTTCTTCCAAACTTTAAAAGGTTCTTCACACTCATAGTGCTCTTGGAGAAAGTGTTTCTGTGTACCCTTTGGATTTGGTACCTTCTCTGAGTAGAAATGTAGAAAGTACATTTTATTTTTGGTACCTTAGGTTAGGGTTAGAAAACCTGACTAAAAAAGAGAAGATTAGAGTCTAATAGACATTACTCCTGATACCAGTAGGTGAGGGATGTGCCTCTACGGTTCCTTAGAACCTGAGACTTTTCAGTAGTGCTTCTACTGCTTCTTGTAGTTGAATCATTGCTTCAGGAAGTACCGACAGCTTCTCTACTCAACGTACCTTATTGGTGTCTTGCTATAATTAAAAAAAAGGGTTCAAGGGGTCTTGTACCGATTGAATAATTCTTCTGAGAACTCATATGTTACATAATGTGGTTCTTTAAATGTTACACAAGGTTCTTCACACTTCTACAGCTCATTTACTCAAATGGTTTACTAAAGAACCGTCCATTTAAAAGAAACCAAAGGGTGTTCCTCTGTGTCCCCTTTGGCACATCAGTTGCTCACTCAGCTCCTTAACTGTTCCTCAGCTCCTTGCTGTTGCTTGAACTTCCTAATGTTTATCATTTTTAGTTTAGGTGACCAGCAGTTCCCCCCAAAAGAAGAAGGTTTACAGTCTAATAAACTTCATATCCTATGCTGATTAAAGCTGAATGCACCTCTGTGGTTCTTTTGGGCTGGATACTTCTTGGTGTTGCTCTGTAGCTTTTTCTTGAAGTTGAATCATTGCTTGATCATTGAAGTACCAACGTTTTGCCTTTTGGGCTTCTCTCCTCTTATTGCTATGCTGTTTCAGTTGATTAAGAAAATATCTGACCTGGCGCTTCCATCAGCAGCCATATCACTGAGCATCTTAATTTTTAGCTCCTCCATAAAACCATGTAAAGGATGGAATCTTCAATAACAACAAGATCTATGTGTGTGAGAGAGCGCTTCTTCTTCTTCTTCTTCTTCTTCTTCTTCTTCTTCTTTTCTCTCTTCCTTTAAACCACAACTCATCAATCATTCCCTGTGATTATGATGCCTCTCGTTTGTCTCTCCCCCTTTTGTGCAGTGTACAGTTTGGGATTATTCACAGGAGATGAGCATTGTCTGCATAAAGGATGTGTTCACTTCCATCCAGCTGGCCATGAAATAGCACCTGACAGTTATTTGGAAGCAGCGCTCAGAAGCTCCTCTGCCTCGCACAGGCACAGTGAGCTCATCATTCAGGGACAGGCATTTCAATCAGGCACTCGCAGGCCGGCGCTCGCGCTGTGCTTACGAAACGCCAAGGAACTTTGAAGTATGAAACACGATTCCCCTGCCCAGAGAAGCCTTCAATAATGGATGATGCCAGTGCATGATTGTCATATTCATCACTACTGCATTTCACTCACTTCTGTTTCACTACCAACCTGGCAGAAAATGATCATTTTAGATTTTTCTCTTGGATTTTTTTGGGGAGCACAGTAGGCCGGTAGACGGTACGTCTGCAGATGTGATTGGCGTTCAAACAAGCGCAGGCAGCGGTACTGTATTTAGAGTGAGATTGCCTCTTATTGATTTACAATGAAAAAGGAATAGCGCCGCTCAAAAGCATAAAATTCACAAAGCCAGAGCAGAGAGTATGAAGTGATATAAAAATAGACGGGATATTTTGATATCCTGAGAGCCCTGGACTTCACTGGAATTCTCAAAAAGGAAAGCCGGACCGAAATGAGTCTAAGCCTTTATTATATTTACATTTTTCGGCCCTCCTTTCTGGAGTTAAAGACCATTACTCCAGCATGAAGTCGCCGACGGAGCGGAATACTAAGTAAACACTTTATCTTGCCCTAGTTTAACTTTGAAAGAGGTCCTCACTGCTGGTTATTTGGGGGGATGAATGCCTTTGCTGATATCCATGAGTTTAAGGTGGTTGTGGTGTGATTCCAGTTTTCCAAGTCCTACACAATGCCTGCCTGCCTGCCTTTCTTTAAACCCATAAGAAGTTAGAGCACAAGATAACCCCTCAACAGGCTCCTTTCTTCCCCCTTGGCATTTACTGACATGAGGTATTACAACATCCAGCAGTCTGACCTTCTGTCTCGGCCTTGTCTTTTATGAGATGGGACTTAACGCTCGGCCTGTTAATTATCAAATTTAATCTGCACCATTTCACTGTCCTTTGAAGATAGACAGTCGTAGAGTTTGCAGGGTGTCTGAACTGGTCTCAGTAACTAACGTTGCCATTGTATTGTTTTAACCTCATTTGTAACCTTTAGGAAACCATATCTTGGAAAATGGAATGGTCTTTGGTTGCATATTACATCAAAGGAGTCTGAAGCAGTATGGAAACACTGTTAAACTTTCAAAGGGTACCATTCACTCACTCCCCAGTCCATGCTGTCCAGATATGGAAATGAGCGAGCCAACAATACGGGGCAACCAATCAGAAAAAAGGGTAATTTGCATAAATCTTAATGGCACAATTAAAAAAAAAGTAGCGGTTTAATTTTAAGGGAATTTAATTATAATTTTAATTTAAAACAGATTGGTAAAATGATTAATAATTCATATAAGCAACATATACGCATAATTCAAGATGAAATGTATGATATAGGCTTTTTAGCTAATCCTAGAGCCAATCCTAGCTAAAGAAGAGCCTAAGTGATTACATAAATAACCATCGTATTAATATTTCTAAATTACTAAATTGATTGCTAAAAATGTAACAGTTTTATTAAAATCTGGGGATTTTTTAAAGATTTTATTTGTTGTGTTTCATGGAAACCACTGGTAGTGATCAATACTAAACATCTAGGAGCAGCCTATCAGAGTAAAGTATGTGCGGAGGAGGAGGAGCCTTTGCTATACATGCACCTACAGAATTGTATGACCTTTTTTCCCCAGTAAAGTCAGTTGTCAAGGTTAAAGTACAGGATAATGCACTTTATATTTATAGCCCTGCAGAATCGCCATGATATCATATAAATATTAGAAAAATGAGTCTTTACCTTAGAGTTGAAAACCTTGTACCTCCAAAACAACAACTTTACAGGAGAATGAAAATAGCCTTTGACCTTCAATGGACGTCAGTGTAAAGAAAATGTATTCTGAGCAATTTTGTACAGAACTTTCACCAGATTCACAAATTCACAAATGTCAAAAATGGAAACAGATGGTGTATCAACACCCCAAATTAATTACAACTTCAGCCTCACACTACAGTCAGTAGAGCAGATAGAGTTATTCATGCTAATGTTCCAGAGCTTTCTGCTACCATTGGTTTTTAAATCCCATTCACTGAAGAGCTGGTCTGAAGAGCAGCTCTCTCTCTCTGCTTTTATATTCTGGGAACAGCACCCTGACTGGACCGATTCAGGAGCGACGCCAACACTGTGGTGTTGTCTTCTTCTCAAATGGCCCTTCAGATGTTTTCTTTATACACTGACCCGTTGACTGGACCCAGTCTGCTCTAGGTCCCATAATGTGGATAGATGCCCCGATTCTCCCCGTCTTTCAGCCCTCTCTCCCCTTGTTTTCTGAAGCCATAGACTCCTCTGTAACTGTAGACCAGCACAGAGCAACCAGTGCTGCATTTCGGACTGCAGTAGAGGACAGTGTACAAAACAGCACTGAGGCGAGTTTCCAGCCTTCGCTGGCCAGCGTGACCTTGGCACAATGTAGCTGTGCTAAAGACTGCGCTAATGTACTCCTAATCATGTTGTTGCTTAATAAGCAGTGGCTGCAGGCTGTGTATTTTAGTTCTTTTGCCTATTCGAGTGCATGCGAGCGGTCCAGGATCAGTGAGTCATGCTCTATTTTTATGTGCCGTCATTTTGCCTTTTAAATATAATACAATCAGTCCGGCTTGTTTTAGCATTTTCCTCATCCTCAAAGGGGAGGCATTTTTTTTAACCCCTTGATGACGGTGGTTTTTCTCTCTTTGCATTGGCCTTTAGAGGGACCCTCTACATTTTCTGAAAATGTTTAATGTTGCTCTTGGGACAGTTAAAAAGTAGCCCTGTAGAACAGTAGATTTCTGCAAGTTTTTTGATTGTTGATTGTTGGAGGAGCCTGTCAGAAACTGCTTGCTAGGTGATCCAGGGTGTTATTTATTTATTTATTTATTTATTTATTTATTTATTTTATTTTGGCATGGTAGTTTTTTTTAATTGCAGATGACATGACAATAATCCATGACTTTCTGTAAAATGTCATAAGCATATATAGTATAATTAGTATATATAGTATATAGTGTTTTACTAAAGAAATAAAAATATCTATCTAGATAAGGAGCCTAAAACATTTGCACAGTCCATTAAAATCACTTAAAATTATAATTTGTAAAAAAAATAAAAGAAAAAAAGAACAAAATGTATCATGCAGAATCGTTTATTCCATATTTTTGTACTTAAGAAAATACTTATGAACAACTGGCTTGTACTTGTACTTTGTTACCACCGACAACAGCTAACAATGTTCAGGATCTTTGTTACCTTGTTTTAGTTTAGTTTTAGTTTAATTATTTGTTATTTGCCAATAAATCATAACTTTCTATAGGAATATCATTAGTATTTATTTATTAAATTTTTATTTTAATATATTGTATTTGTTTTACTGAGGAAATAAACATTTTCTACCCAGATAAAGAGGTTTTTGTATTCACATTTGTGCAGATGCATTTAAAACATTAATAAATGTGATTAAAAATGAAACATAGATAAATAAATCAATGTATATGTATATATATCATATATAAGTGATAGTGATAGTGCTTTTATATGAGTAGATGTTTTATATAAATCTGTGCAGGTGCCTAAATATGAATTAAAATAATTCAAAACTGTGTATACAAAAATGATCATGCAGAATTGTTTATTACATATTTTGTACTTTAGAAAGTGCTTAAGTAACAGTAACAGCTGGCTTATACCTTCTTACTGTTCACCACCACCACCAACAGCTAACAGTCTTCTATAGGAGCTTCGTTACCCAGCCGTTTTAGTTGAATGGTGTGTAATAAGTCTGTAAAGTAAATCTGGCGCTTTGACAGGATGTCTTCTTGTGTGCTTTGAAAGAGTTAATGCACTCTGACGAATAACCTATGCGTTCAGCGACGGGGAAACCGTCAAAACCTCCGTTTTCTAATTGACCTGGTGTTTGTGCTGTTTTTCCTTAACGTCATTAATTTCCAGTCCTGCTCCTTGCTGCTGTGTTGATGGTGTTTTCAGCTGCGGGTGGTTTTCTTGACTTGGTCTGACAGCATCCCACTTTTGAGTGCTAGTCCTCACTCTAATGATCGCCTGTATTGAATTTTGTTCTCTGGGGAAAGAGAAGGCTGCCAAGGCTTTTGGCCTCGGTCCTCCTGTGTTTCAGTCACTGAGCAGGAGAGACCTTTCTTGTGCTGGGTAACCGTTCTCTGAATAATGTTTGTCACTGTGGTTGGGAAAATGATTTCTTTTTTTCTATTTTTTCTCTTTTTTTTTTTTTCCCTCCCTGAGTGTGTGCGCATGCATGCGTGCATGCGTGAGCGTCTGTTTTATGGCCCGAGGTGGTGAGAACAGAGCAAGCTCTATCAAAATCTCATCTCCTCTCTCAGCCATGCCAGTTTAGTCTCTATCCTCTATCTCTTTGATGCTACAATGTGCTCTGACACATTTGATATTAGCCTGGTGTTAAATCTCATCCCGCGCCGGCGCTCCTCTTTTCTCCGGGCCTATCTCCCCGCTCGATCGACACGTTTACAGTGGCGCGGGGAGGCCAACTGGATGGAGGAGTTTGGAAATGGAGGAATATGAATGCCTCTCATATTCCCTCTCGCGTGCTGCCTGTTGTCCTAAATGCATTACGGCGACCCACAGATGTCGAAGATGAGGTTGCATGCCGCCTTTGAAAGCATTAGCATTCAACCTAAAAAAAAAAAGGAAAGAAAAGAATGGCTTGGGTAGTCGTGGCGGAAAGGCCCGAGATGCATTACATTGGGTCACGTCTAGTTTTGCTTGATGTCAGAGCAATCATCATCATCATTACCATCATCATCAATAGTGTCTGTTTAATTCAAACCCAAACGACGGTGGATTTTTCTAAGCAGATGAAAATCAAGCCTTCCCTCATTCCATTAGACTGTCTGTCTGTTCTCTGTCTCTGGCTGAAGCCGTAATGCTGAGCTGTAAATGCTGGCTCCTTGCCTTGTTTGAACCCTTAGTGCTCTGAGGTGCTTCTGGGTGTATGCTAGCTTCACATTTAGGCTCATAGTGGAGCCATTTCTGACTGAAGCATGTATTGCTGTAATGCAAAAACCTTGTATTTCCAAAGTGTCAAAAGGAGAATGTGACTTTTTACAAGAGAAACAAAAGAACTTCTGAACTTTCAATGGAAGCCCATGGAAAAAGGCTTAATTCCAAGTCATTTCAGAGCATTTCTATTGGCCCATTCTTCTGTAAATGTGATAAAAGGTGAGGAACAACTGGCAAAAACTTTAGTGAACATTTACACATTTATCTCTGAGCCATTTCACTGAGATATTTTGTTTGATGGTAGAAACTTTTTTTTTTTATGTGTACATCACTTTAAATATGTGTAACATGTATATGTGCCAACCTAAATAATACTTTTTATAGCTAACAAAGTATATAGTCTGTTCTCAAACAAAAAAATCTTAAATATCTCCAAAATGGTAACAATGGTAGTTAATATCAATGTAAAACGATTCTGGAGCATTTCTATTGGTCCATTCTTCTGTAAATGTGATGGAAAGTGAGGAACTACTGGCAAGTGTTGTAAATCTTAAAATATAGAGCAGATGCAGTGAACATTTACACAACTTTGGGCCTCAATTTAAGGAAAGATAGATTTTTTGTTTAATGTGAACATTACTTTTAAAATGTGTAACATGTTTCAACAGCTGTCATTTTTTTATAAAGACTATTTTCTACATTTACCTGATGCCATTATCCAGAGCGACTTACAAGATTAATTGTATTCCAGAGGAGTCTTGCCCCAGGACTCTTATTGGCGTAGCACAGCACAAACCCCAGTCTCCTACGTGGTGTGGTAGCTCACTGGCAGGTAGTGGTGTTATCTGTTGCACCAAACCAACCACACCAACCATTTTCTAGGTAACAAAGTATATAGTAATAATAAATTGTGATAGAAAGTGAGGGACAACTGCCATGTGTTGTAAATCTCAAAATATAAATGAGATGCCACAGCATTTTTGTTTTTTTTATGTGAACACATCAAATATTGAACTCACTTAAAACATGTGTAACATGTAATAGGACCAATATCTGTTAAAAAGACCTGAACAATTCTAAAAAAAATGACTTGTATTGGTAAGAAAGTATAGAGTCACTGTCATGCAAAAATTCCAGTATATTGTAACTTTACAGAAAAAGGAAAAAACCTTCTTAACTTTCTGTGGAAGTCAATGTAGGAGGACTTTATTCCAGGTAATTTTGAACCATTTATATTGGTCCATTCGTCAAAAACTTTGGACACAATATAAAGAACTGCCAGATTTACATTGCCAAAAAGTGAAAAAAAAACTAATGGAGATACAAGGTGTCCTTAATTACAACTCAAGCTTATTCATCACCACACTACAATCAGGCACTCTGTTCCACAGTTAGGACCGATTTGGCTAAAATGGAGATACATGGTTCTTGCTTGACAGGAAAATTATGTAGGCAGATCCTTCACAGGTAGTTTTGTAGGTGCTCCCATGTGGCACCCATTCAAGTACAGTAAGTATCAATAAACTAGACTGAGCAGAGGCAGCTTGTCTTTTTTTCTACAGTCTAAAGAATCAGTCTGAGGCGTTTTGGTGGGAATGTAAATAAACCCTGCACAGCAGAGTCGCGGGGGTCCCAGTAAGACCCTAATGCGGCTATTATGACCTATTATATATTCTATGTTTGTGGATGGAGTACTGATGGACATTTCTGCCATTGCCAGGCATGATAGCAGCACACCACCAAGTGTTCAATTTTGTCAACTCTTACCATAAACTGCAGTAGCAGAATAATCCGGATGTCACTGTATATTAAAACGCAGGTGTGAACGCTCACAGTTGGCATCCAGACATGCAACCAAAGCTAAACTGTTGAATTGAGCTGTACTCAGCATTGCCATGGTAATGTACCGCATAATAGCCTTTTATAGCAATCTGAATTGTGTGTGCATGCTTGCTCCGAAACTATTCCAGTGCATCCAACAATAAGGGCAGCATTGAGCTTCTTTTTATACAGTGATAGAGACACAGTGGTACATAGAAAGCTCCAATTCCACATGCTGGTCCATTTCACTGACCATCATGCAGCTGCAACTGACCCACTTCTCTAGGGGGGAGAGGGGGGCAGATTTTAATGAGTTAAAAGTGACTAACACAGAATCTCACACTGAGTGTATCACTGTAAGATAAGGGTTAAATACAATTGCTGGGCTGATAGATGTGAAATTGTCTGGCACCCAGTGCTGTTCTGCCGGCCCTCTCTCAATATCTCTCCAGTGGGAGCACCTGAATGCGCTACTATTCTATTTCAGATACTATTTCAGTGCGTGTGTGTGTGGGGTGTGGGGTGTGTGTGAGATGGAGAGAGATGGAAAATGAAAGGGAAGGAGGGAAATAGAAAATGCACTGTTTGGTTGGAAAGTAGAGAACCTGATCAGCCCCATTGTGCGCATATTTTTATTCTGCAATCAAATACAGAAGGCCGAGTCTCGCACTTGTGAGCGTCATTTCACCCGTGCAGAATATCTGGAGTGCATAAACAGGATGATCAGCTGAATCAGCCACGCTCAGAGCAGCATAGCAGCCTGTTTTATATGTTTATGCTCTTGTCTAGTCTACTCTTCATATCATACGTATTCGCTGCCGGCAGGCGAGGTTAAGTAGTTGTGTGGCTCTAAGCTGTGAGGTTTCAGGCTCACTAATTGCTGAATTTATATATGCTGTACATATGAATAATGAAGAGGCTAAAATTAAGCAATTCTCACTAATTGCCAAAAAAATGAGAAGGTGGGAGTAGACTAAACTAAGAAATGGAAGCTCACTGCTTACGTTACTGGGTCATCAGCATCAGAAACAGGCTGTTAGATTGTCTGATGCACTAAATCACTCAGAGGGACAGTTTTGCTGGCATTTTATGTATTATATATATATATATATATATATAATATGTATTTTTAATATTTAATATTAATTAAATATTTTTCATTCCACCTTAAGTGTTGCAGAAGTTCTGTATGTATGCATGCTGTGCAGGGCCCAGTCTTTTACAATGGCTCAATTTAAGGTGGAATGGAAAATTCTAATAGGAAGCTGATGAATAAGAGGCCAACTTTGGCCAGGAAACACTATTTGTAAAGTACAGTAACAAATAAATGGACAAAAGTATTGGGACACCTGCCCATTCATTAATGCCCAAGGGCATTAAAAGAGTTGATCCTGCTTGTGTTGGAGTACCTGTCTCTACTGTCCAAAGAAGGCTTTCTACTAGATTTTGGAGTAGCATTGCTGTGAAGATTTGATAGCATTCAGCAGCAAGAGTGTGTTAGTGAGGTCAGGATGTTGAATGGTCACCAGCCTACCTCATCACCAACTCCCCAATTCATCCCAAAATGATTGGCTGGAGGACCAACCACCAGAAACCATTTCAGAGAGTTCACAGTTCTTCCACTGCCTTTAGACCCCTCTATTAGCCCATGTCTGGCATTAGTCAGCATGGTGCCAATAGGTTCATGTTTATCTGCTCCTTATTTCTTCATATCACCAAATAGAACCAATCCAAAATGACCTGCGCTAAGTAAAGCCTGTTCATCTCTCAGGGATAAAGGAACCCTTCGCCCAAGCACCGTCCACAGAAAGGCTCTTTAGGAAACCCAGAGCTGTTCTTCTGCCATTTCTCTGCGGCAGAATTTTTTAAGCGCATATACCTGTCCAAAGAAAGTCCTCTCCTGCTGACGTTTCGGAATTTCTGTCCATTTTCGGCCCCTTCTCCCCCGCGCCCTGTGATGTGTTGACCGTCTGCCTGTGGCCCTGCAGTCCTGATGCAGTTTTAATAGTGCTGGAGGTAGCGGAGGTCTTCGCCACGCAGCATATGCCACATTAATGTTTCATGATTGATGCTTTTTTTCTGGCTCCTCAAGCAGGCGACTTCAAAGGGATGCATCCTCTTCCTCGGTGATCCCTTTCGAGGATTATAAACCAGTGCTTTTGAACCAGGAGAGCCAACAATGGCACAGATTATTTTGGGGCAGGGAGATAAGCCCAGTTAAGATAGGAAAAATGAGAATATATCCCATCTGCTGGGTATTACCTGTGCTCCTCTGCAGCCTGCAGTGTTGTGGAGAGAAAAACGCCGCGTGGAATTTCGACGATTATTCTCTAGTTGCATGAGCATATCCGCAGAAAAATGAGATCACCCTGATTTTGCACACAGCCACGTCACAATTTAGGCAAGATTAGACCAACAGACGCTGCAGCGTTTACAGTACTGAGCTCGGTAATCAGGGTTTTGCTCCCGGAGATATGCCTTTTTATTTTTGGTAAGACGATTTGCTGGTGTGTTATTATTGATGACTCACTGGTGCTGTGTTACTTTAGAAGGACTGCCCATTTAAAAAGCCATTGATTCCAAAGAGAGCGAACCTTAGCACTGCGGCAGATGTGTTACTCATTATTCTCATAAGCCTACGCTTCTTCCTAATGAAGCATTTCACCCATGGCAACCATTAGAGCTAAGTCCCTAAAACCCTAAAACCCAGTCCTACAGCTTGAGACATTTGTCTGACATGTTCATATAAGCCCCCCCGCCCCCCCCTCCTCCCTCTTTCTCTATTTTCTTCCTGTTCTTTGAGAGCTGTCCTCATTTGAATGCTTATCAGGTTAAGATTTCCATTAGTGGGTTTGTTTCGAGCTAACAGGATAATTGATTAAAAGCATCTTTTCCTAATATAGACACTGCTTGGAGTAAACCGCAGATACGTCTTCCTCTTTTTAAAATGTTCCGCCACATTATTCCTTCACTGGTGAGTCTGAGTCGCCTCCCGAACATGCGCTCCAGCTCATCAGCATGCAAAAAGGCAAGGCACACTTTGGCTTTTTAATTGTTTTAAAAGCTTCTTTCTCATTACTTGTTCGACGTCAGGTAGCGCTAAAACACTCTGATGCCACTCAGACGAAGCAGCACGAACTTTTTAAGTGCTTTTAGCGTAAAGATTCACTTCTGTTGAAAAATGGACAAATTTACATATCTTGAAGCCCTGAACTTCTTGTGCGACCACAAAGGTTTTGGACATATGTCATACATGGAGGGTTACGTACTGGATGCCCTCGAAATGGTGCTTGAAATGTTTTTTTGAGTGAAGCCATAGAAGAACCACGTTTTGTCCCATAAAGAACCATGTTTGGAATAGAGATGTGTGAGTGTGAAGAACCTTTATATTAGTAAAGTGCCTTTGAAGTGCCTCTGAAAGGTTCTTCACACTCTATTCACATCTCTATTACAAACATGGTTCTTTGAGCAATGCCATAGAAGAACCACTTTAAGTCACATGAAGAACCGTAAGTAGAGTGTACTATTAGCTAACGGTCAGCTAAGTTCATATAGCATGAGCATCAGCCCACAAAATCGTGTAAATCTTGTGAAGACCTGTACAACGTTTCTCACACTCACATCTCCATTACAAGCACGGCACCGTCAGCTTAATAGTCTGCTAAGTTAATTTAGCGAGCCTTAGCCACAAAACCTAGAACTTGAAGTTCCGAACTTTAAGTGTTTTGGATATTTGTCGGACATGGATAGTTATTAATTTTACACTCTTAAAAAAGTGCTCTTAACACCATGGTTAAAACAAAGGATTGGAACTGGATCAGGATTAAAATAGCCAGTACCCGATTCATTAAAGTAAAATGCCATTTCATAAAAGTTAAAGCAACATTATGTAGTATTAGTACATTAAAATAGCTCTTCTGTAGGACTGCAATAGCGAGAATAGCGCATTTATCTTTGCTACTCCGAGCGTGGCATGCTGATTTCTCCACAATGCTCGGAAGAACTGCTAATGCTATGTAACCCAAGTTATATTTGTGTAAATTTCTGTAATAGTACTCTAACACCTCAGTTCACATGCTTCTTTCACTGTCCGTAATGGTTCTGTGTCTCTCAGCTAGTCAGCAAATGCATGTGTAAAGCGTGTCCTCTAAGGGTGGCAAGAAATACCTATACTCCACAATGCTGCCATTAAAGAACCATGTTTTGTTACAGAAAGATCTATGTTTGTAATGGAGACGTGTGAGTGTGAGGAACCTTGCACAGACAGGTCTAAGGGACCTTTGCTTGATGTAAAGGGTCTTCATGGTCATCCTATTACAAAGATAGTCGTTTGTGGGTCCAACAGTGTTTTTTCTATGGCATCGCTCAAAGAACCCTTTGAAGAACCTTCTATTTACAGGTTCCCTGACACCAAACCAGTTTTGAATTTTGAAGAAGTGGTGGAATCCCCCTTGTAGGTATACTGCTGTACACAGTTTGATAAGACATGAGGGTAGGATAGAGAGGGCTGAAAAGGTTCCTCTCTGAGCCCGGTGTTGGGCTAATGCATTGTCAGTGAGGCTACTGAGCTCCAGGCCCAGATGTTCCACTTGACATGGCGCTTGACTGTGGAGCCGAGCAGCCAGCTGTCCCCTCCTCTTCCACCGCAAGCAGCATTGAGGGATGAGGTTGGCGCTCCGCGAGCTGTACTCTGCATGATCCAAAGTAAACAGTTCTTAGCCGTCCGCTACCTCACTTTGGTCCTTTTGCCACGGCGCTCGCCAAGATAAACACACTCGTGAGATGTCAGAGCCATCCAGCCTGCCTCCGTTTGCTTAAGACAGTATTAGCATTAGCCCACGTTTTCACCCAACTGTAGGTGCCCCTGTCAAATGAAACCCGAACAGCCGGGCTTTGATCTCTCCGACCACGCTACGACACGTCGGACTTCATGTAAAATGCATGATAACGGCAGAAAATTCATTCATCAAAACCTCCCACTGTTATTCCCTGGATGGAGCTATATTTAACTAGTATAGGTCACAGCATTTTCCCGGAGCCCCTTTGGAGATTTCCAGCCCCAAGAATTATGGCTTCTCTGACCCAGGTGCAAGCATTATTCATGTTAAAGCCCCAATCAGAAGTGGTACAAGGTGCAGACTAGAGAAACCACTGACAGCTTAAAAATGCCAGGCTCATTCTCAACAAAAAAGTCTTTGGCCTAGTTGTCTAAACTTGAAGGGGACATTTTAATGGTGTGGCATATATATTCTTTTTTTCTCTTTCCTTTTTTTATCATCATTAAATTTCTATGGTGCTGGAAGCCATTTGTAGAACTGGCTGGCGAACAGTCTCCGCACATAAAAACAGAGAGCTATCTGTTACTGCTTTACAGGCTGGTTATATGGCTTTTATTATAAGCCCCATCTTATCCATCAGTCTGTATGCTGTGTTTACCTGCTGTATGCGGTTGAATGGTGAAAACTAGTCCTGATCTAGTTCAACACAAGACAACCATATTCACCATTATACCCTCCTTTAACCCATCCGTGCAGTGAATACACACCTACAGAGCAGTGAGCAAACACACACACTGACAGTAGTGAGCACACATGCCTGGAGCTGTGGCCACAACTCTGTCATCAATAGCCCGGCGCTCTAACTGCTGAGCCATCCACTGCACAGTTATTTTACCCCCTGATCTGATCAGAGTTGCTTGAATCTTAAAATGTATTTCTGCAAATAATAAAACCGTACAGAGCTGCAAATTAATACATACTAAAAATTATTTACTTTATTTTCAGTATCAGTTTCTATAATATTTAGACATTCTGGACTGACTCATTTAGTGTAGTCAAGACTTTTCTTAAAATGACTGTTATATAGTGTTTAATATCTTATAATCCAGCCTGACTCTCCTCCCTGACCAATCAGCTCCCAGCTCCTTTACAACACTACAGTCTAATCACTTCCTGTGTGTGTGAAAGAGTGTGTGTAGTGGGACACACTCTGGACTGATATCTGTGGTTGTTGGTCTACTGGTGTGTAATAGCTGGTGTATAGTGGGTGAATGTGTGTGTGATTGGTTCTGAATGGGCTCTTCAGTGCTGGTTTAGAAACAGAGAAAGGCGAGTGTCGGTTCTCCCGCTGGTAAAACAGAGCGTTTCAGTGAGAGTTTTATAAAGGGTCAGATATTATGGTCTGTTTTCATGTTCCACTGTAAAATAGCTCCAAACTGCAGAACCTCAAGTCCTGTATTGACCTTCTGAGAACGTTCGCACTGCTGCTGCAGCCGGCTGGGAATAATGTTCGTTAATGGTGCCTTGAAGACACCAGGTGGCACTCTGAACACCATGGGTAAAACAAAGGAATTGGAACTGGATCAGGATTAAAATAGCCAGTACCTGATTCATTAAAGTAAAATTCCCTTTCATAAAAGTTAAACAACATTATGTAGTATTAGTACATTAAAATAGCTCTTCTGTAGGACTGGAAAAGCGAGAATAGTGCATTTATCTTTGCTACTCCGAGCGTGGCATGCTGATTTCTCCACAATGCTCGGAAGAACTGCTAATGCTATGTAACCCAAGTCAGATTTGTGTAAATTCCTGTAATAGTACTTGATAACGCCTGATAACGCCTCAGTCCACATGCTTTTTTCACTGTCCGTGATTGTTCTGTGTCTCTCAGCTCGTCAGCAAATGCATGTGTAAAGTGTGTCCTCTAAGGGTGGCTCAAAGTGCACAAAGCAGCCCAGCAGCAAGAAATACCTATACTCCACAATGCTGGCTTAAAATAACTCAAAAATGCTTCAGACTGTATAATAACAATGTTTCTTTAACAATGGAATAAACGGTCTGTCTCTGTAAATTACTGGTGTTATCACTTTCTGTTAATTACAGAAAATGAGCGGCCTGTGCCGCAGCCCTTTTGTGTTTTTGAATGGTTTCAGATATTCCCAAATTCAGATAATAAAGGAGTTGTTGCAGTTCTGTAATGCGTATTTATCACACTTTTAATGCTGCTACTTTTATGTTTCCTAATCTCCCGTTTCCTTCTGTTCCGTTTTCCCACAGCTGGAACCACATATATCTTTGGAAAAGGGGGAGGCACCATCACCTTTAACTGGCCAGCTAACGAGCGGCCGAGCACGCGCACGGACCGCCTGACCGTGGGCTTCAGCACCTCACTGAAGGACGGCATTCTGGTGAGGATCGACAGCGCCCCGGGCCTGGGCGACTACCTCATGCTGCACATTGTGAGTAACAGCTCCGTTTCCTGACCTCTTTCCTGTATGTGTGGGTGGATAGTGTGGATAGTGAGGTCACAAGTTGCTTACTATGTTTTAATGATTTCCAAGCAAGCCTTGTTTTGTTGAGGTGGGCACTAAAACGGCCTTCTTATCGGGGGTGGTACTTGAGTAGTACTTGTGTAGTAAAGTCATGTACTTTAGTAAAAGTATATATATTCTATATATATGTATATATTTTTACTTTACTGTATTCTATTAAGTATATATTGTATTATATATATATATATATATATATATATATATATATATATATATATATATATATATACTTACATGTAACACTATTACACTGTACACTATTACAAAGTAAATGACATAGCTTATACACTATAAGTCCAAAGAATTGTGGACACCCCTTCTAATGAACGCATTTACCTACATTACACAGGTGAGCAAATGCACACACATACAGCTTGCCTAGTCCCTGTATAGAAGCATTGCCAGTAGCCTAATTCCTCTTGTGTGGGCTACAGGGGTATGAAGCCCTGCAGTGGATTTCTGCCACTGCTGGTAGACCCGTATGACCGTATGCTTTCATACACCTACATATTCAGCTGATTCCTTCACATTATGGCCTTTGGCCATGCCCAAATGCAATCGCTCCTTTCTGCCAATCATTAACATGTACTATTGTGACCCATTTTCCACATGTCCAAAGACACCCTCACTGCACTGTACCGCCTCTTCTCAATCTATGAATCCCATCGATCGCACACTCCGCAGGTATTCATAGCCATAGTTGTGCAATATTATCTGCAGGAGCCTGAAGTTACTACCACCTTACTAAACACGCAAGGTGACTCATTTTTATGTCTGTGGAGCTTATAACCTCTGGAACTTACTAATGTGGTACAGATTGAAATGCTAAAGAAATTTTTTTGCATTTTTTTAGACTAAGTAATTACGACCCGAGTTAAAGAACAGAAGTTTCAGTCTGGTGCCGGTGCATTAGTATCCAAAAACCATCGCAACTGGCAACACTAAGAGCCCTCCTCCTGTTCAGCATCATCTGAACTGATGATGTCTCTGGCACTGTCATTTATTCCTCCCTCGCTTACATCAGAGCCATTACTGAAGCATAACTCTTTCACTCAGAGCAACAATGTTGGCTCTGTTCTGACAGAATGGAGAGTCAAGATGCTTTTAGTCATTTCTGAGGCATGTCATTTGCATTGGAGCACCTAATGAAAGCTACCTGACCTCCTTTGAACCCCCCTCTCCCCGCCAGTCAGGGCAGATGCCAGTTTGGAAGCGCTGCAGATCCGGGCAGTGCTCTTGCCTGGAAGCGATGACAATCAACACCCTGACGATTACAGAAATGATTTCGATCCAAAAGATCAAGTGTTGCCTGTTGTCGTATCTGATGCAGGTGTGGTTTAATCTGTGGCTAATCTCTGCTACAGATGGGAGATGAGATGTGTTTGCACGTTTGCTGATGCTGAGTGTGTGTACGAGGTTCTTAGAGCACCGATGACGTTGTACAGAGTCCCCCGCCCCCCTCTGAACTGTACCCGCTCGCATGTCTTCAGAGAAACAGTGCTAGTCATCATTACAGAATGCAGATCTGCAGAGATAAGGGCCTTCATGCAACCCACACAAACACAAGCACACACATATGACCCTGTACATACACAGTCTAATACACTATGTGTCCGAATGTTTATGGACACCCTTTCAATTAAACGCATTCAGCTATTTTAAGTAAGTTGCCCCTATTGCTGACGGAGATGCGCTAATGCACTGACGCAGCTTGTCTAGTGCAGGTAGAGAAGTATTGCCAGTAGAATAGGACTCTCTGGAGCAGATAAACATGAACCCATTGGCACCATGCTGCCGGAGTATGGAGTGGTTTAGAGCCCCCCCAGCATTGAGCTGTGGAGCAGTGGAGGAACTGTGTTCACTGGAATGATGGTTGGTGCTCCATCCAATACTTTTGGTGAGCTGGAGAGTTGGGGATGAGGTGGTTTGGTGATTATGCACAGCAGTGCTCTTCTAAAATCTAGTAGAAAGCCTTCTTCCCTGGACAGTAGAGACAGTAGAGACCAACAAAAGCAGAATAATGGTCGATGAATGAACAGGTGTCCCAATACTTTTGTCTATGTAGTGTATTATGATGAATTGTGGAGATTTTAAAATGCATTATTAGTATTAGGTTAATTACTATGTAGTCTAGCGAGCAAAATTCCCCATCAGGCAAACACACCTTATAGGTTACATTTACATTTGACCACTTTATATGTAAGTTCCTACTTATCTTAATCTTATAGACTGTAATAAGTTTTAATCTGACAATGACAAAAACATGGCAAATAATATAATGGATGGGTTTTCTTTTCCGCAAAACAAGACTGCGTTCATAACAACCATAACATACAATATCTGTAGCACTGGGCAGAGATTTAAGGCACCTAAGCAGATGGTGTTAAGCCATTTTACACAATGTGTCGGTTCAGTAAATCTCAGTAAGAGATTTCTAACTATAAAAGCTCCAGATCTCATCAGAACAGATGCAGATAAACATGAATCCAGTAAAAAGGAGCAAGAGCTTCTCATTCTGAAGAAAGTGATGAGATCTTGAGAGATCTTTAGTCTGAAGAACAGAGCTCGGTTTCTCCAGGTTTCTCCTGGACGCCCCCAGTCCAGCCAGCACAGCGTGGAGGATGTGTTCAACTCCATCAGCAGCAGCAGCAGCAGCAGCAGCTCACCTGATTTACCATCATTAAGCCCTGATTTACCACCAAACCAGGTGTTGATATGAGGAGAACTCTAAATAATACTAGACTCCATGAGAGAGGAGAACTTTGGAGATGTTCTAATGATGAACACAGTGATGGAGAACCTCCACCACCTTCTGTGAGGGAGTGTTATTATTAGTGTTTATTTTAATATTAGTGATTTTTTGAGCAGATGAACACTTACTGACCAGATTCATTCAAGCTTCATTATGTAACTAACTGTGTGAATAATTATATGACACAAGTCTAATGACCGTAATAACTCCTCTAAGCCTTCTAAGGGTTAACATTCTCGCCGCTAACCGTCTGCTCGCTAGAACGTGGTGATCTTTGTGTGTGGAAATATCTGGGAGCTCAAATGCTCTCAGACAAGCGTGAACAACATTTATTCTCTGGCTGGGCTGTGCTTATTAATAATTAAGCGGTGAATGATGATGTATCAGAGTGCTGTGGGGGGAGGCAGGCTGTTGATCTTTGAATCGGGTTTTAATGTGTCAGAATCGATGCCAGGCTCCGAGCCCAGCTGCAGTCACGCCTTCCTTAATGCTCTTCCACTGCGAAGTGAAACACCTCCGAACAATGGTGAGGCACTCGCAGGGTACCTTCATCTGCTGAGATGTCCACCGCGCGACTCCGATAACCGATATCAATACATTTGAGATTCAGATTCTCCCCTTTACTTCAGCTCACTTCGCTCGTGACAAGGTCTCTTCTCAGGCAGGAAGTGGTCAGGCTGTGAATAATTCAGCAGTCATGCAATGGACGCTGGTGTGGTAATTAACCTGCTGTTCTCAAAGACAAAAGGAGACATTTTTAGACATTGTTTATCAGCAGGGGGAGGCTTTGGCTCATACATAATGGATGGGATAGAGAACTGCCTCTCTTTTCTCTCTTTCCCTCTTTCTCTCTTGTCTTCGCTTCCCTTCCATCTCTTTCTGTTGCTCTAAAGGGACATAGGGCGTACAGAACACTGTGTGCAGTAAAGTGACATTAAACCCCTCCAGGTTCAGTGATATTTGGTTACACGTTTTTACTCCCTGGTGCATTTTTGTGGTGTTGTGACATTCGGAAAAACTAATGGCTTTAACTCTTCAATGGCAACACAAAAACAGCTAGTACTGCACTTTTAACCCAATCTTTGGGGGGGGCGGGGGGACGTAAAGGGGGCTCTGAGTGGCTCAGAGGCCCAGTGCGCCACCCCCATGGCCTGGGGATCGTGAGCTCGAATCCCGAGCCATGCCGCTTTGCCATCAGCGTGTGTTCTCTCACTGTGTGGGTAGGCGGCGCTCTTTCTACCTCTCATCACTCATAAGCGACTGTGGCCGGCACAGGCGTAGGTTAGCTGGTGCGGTGGAGCTGGGGACCCAGTGCTTTCCTCCGAGCATGTCAGGGATGCTGATGTAGTGATGCTGCATCAGCAACAGTGTGAAAAGAGGTGCTGGCTGGCTTTGCATTTATTGAAGGAGACATGTTAAATCCTTACCCTCTTAGAGGCTGGGAGCATTGCTAGTGCTAAAGGGGAGCTATAAACAGGTGGGTTAATTGGCAGAACCAAATTGGAAGAAAAAAGGAAAGATTCAACAAACAAATGAAAAAAAAAGACTTTTAATGTAGAAATAATACAGAAAATCAGTTACCCTTTTTACAGCTGAAATAATTGCTGTCCTGCAAAAACCTTGTTCCTTTTTTTTGATTAATCTGAATATGACAGTTGGCAGTTATTTTCATTGCATTAAAGTTTCATGATAATTTATGATGTTATGATCATTTTTGATATTTTAGTAAATTTTTTATTATACATTTTTATTTTGACTTCCATTGAAAGAAGTTTTTCTCCTCCTGTAAAATAATCATCCAATAATAAAGGTAGCATAAAGCTTCTTACATACAGAGATGAGACTCCATCGCACATGCATGTTTCCCTGGGAATTTACTGGTAATTAAGCATATCTCAATTGATTGACAAGATAGATAGACAGATAGACAGACAGATAGATAGATAGATGGATAGATAGATAGACAGACATATAGACAGATAGATAGATAGATAGTAAAAAATATTAACTATAGATGATACCATCAACTATAAATACATATATCTCCCTTATTACAATGAGGCATGAGTTAACTAATAACTATCAGTAAAAATATGTTATAAAATAATTATTATAAATAAATAATACCGCAACCTATAGATAAATATCTCCCTAACTACAATGAGTCAAGAATATATACACAAAACCTTATCTAAAACTGTGCAAATTATCACTGTAGATGGCACATATAATAAATGTAAAAATATGATAAAATATGTGAACGTAACCGGAGATGGCAGTGCAGTAATAAAGAATAAAGAATGAATAATGTGCAAGTGGAGCGAGTTTCAGCAGATAAATGAGAATACTGAATAAAATAATAAATAATAGGACAATTGAACCACATCTTAGATATAATCAGCCCTTTTTAATCCGCTATTTTAAAGTAGTACTGCTATCTAATGTGGATTTAAGAACTGTACATTACCAGAAAGACCAGCAAAAGCATCCAGGTAATCTCCTGGAGTGTAAATGATTATCCAGAGCACACAGAGTTCTCTAACAACACACACCGACCCCTTTTCACTGTGAACAACATGGACATGTAACACAGCCACTACCCTGGGGGCATTCAGTACTGGTTTAAAGCAGACTAAGCCTCAAACATGTTAAGTTTGATGGGGTTCATTTGATTCTTCACCGCATTTGTACCTGGCTTCCCGGAGTTGGTGCAAAACTGCACATTGCGGGTGACATTGGAGTCGCTTCCCAGAGTTTTTAGCTTCAGGTTATTGTCACTAGATGCAAATTAGCGTGAAAAGAGAAGAAACAAATGTTTCATCTAGTTACATTTGCTCGTAAACGAGTGACCTTGTAGTTTAATGGCAGGCTGGCTCTCCCATTTTTTTTGTCACAGGGCGAACAGGGAATTTTTCTCTTTCTGACTCCATCTGTCCACTAGTTTTATTGTAGCTTGTGGCGATCCAGAGGGAGCCCCAGAGCCCTAGAATGGGCACTAAGACCAAGGGCAAAGCACTAGACTCTTAGCCCTGCTCCAAGCCCTCTGTTCAACACACACACATACACCCCATTCTGCCACTTTAGCAACCATCGATGGGAAAAAGCAGAAAGCTCCTGCTGCCAAATCATCTCAGATCTGGAGCACTATTTAAGAGCAATGGGGGTTGAGCTGCCCACTTTCTAAGTGCCCCCTTTAACCTACATTAGAAGCACTTTGGACTGGCTTTTGGTATTGATGTTATGTGAATTTTGGTTTCAATAACATTCAGGGTACATTACTTGTTATAAGAAAGCATTATTATTAATGTCCCTTTTCCATGTGTTGTTTGATTTACCGTTTGATTTACCGTTTGATTTACCTTACATAATTATTTAGATAACATTTAATTACATAATTATACAAAAATATGAACATTCTCTACATTTACAATCAGTTTACAAGCTGTCATCATGTTATGAGATCACAGTGAGGTTCTCTTTATCACAAGAACTACAATGCCTGCTCAGTCAAAGCGCTATAATTAAATATATAGACATTGTGTTTATGGGAATAAATGTGTATAATCCATCCCTGTTCAGCAGTGAAAGGCGAATATGCCAGTAGCTTATCTTTAATTTCATTTGAAGGCAGGGTACTAATGCTTGCTGCGTGGTTTCAGGAGGAGTGAGTCAGAAGAGCATATGGTAGGAATGAACATATGTGAGTACATGAGCAGCAGAGAGATTATGAGATGTATAAAAAAATCTATAAATAATATAAAAATCAGTAGCATGTATGCAATGTTAGGCAGATTGGCCAATTGTGCATAATATCAATGACTTTTGATGATATTACTGAAGCAAATTTGGGTCTCCGAGATGTCTAGCAGGCTAAGGCACCGCTACCTGAGGATCGCTGGGTCGAATCCAGGGTTATGCTGCCTGCCATCAGTAGCCGGAGCCAGAAACAGCACAAATGGCCTTGTTTTCTCCGGGTGGGTACATGACTCACTCTCTCTCCCCACATCACTTTAACGTGATTCTGCTGGCACAGGAATCTGCTAGCTGATGCATCAGAGCTGGGGACCCGGTGCTTTCCTCTCAGTATATATATATATATATATATATATATATATATATATATATATATATATATAGATAGATAGATATATATATAGATATATAAGAGAGTACCAATGAGGGGGTTGGATATCTAAAAATAAATAAATAAAGAGATTTACTGGGGGAAAAAAATAAACATTTTGTTTGTAATTGCCTACATTTTTTTATTAATTATAATTTTTTTAGTTACTCCCTTCCATGCCGACATCTCCACCCCAATGTCAAAATCATTTCTCAATTCTTCTGGTCAGGAAGACATGGTTATATAGTGAGAGGCAGATGAAGAAATCTCCTCTTCATCACATACATTTCTCCTAAATAGACTTAGCATTATTAATAATAATATATTAATATTAAGAAACTCATCCAAAACACTCCTCTAATTGTTTTTCACAAATCATCAAAATAATGTCATACAGGTGCCTTAACTCTTTTCACAGCTTGTCTCTTGTCCCTGTAGAGCATCGCTGCCAATATAATATAACTCTCTGGAGCTGATAAACATGACCCCGTTGGCACCCTGCCTAAAGTCCCCTAGCATTGAGCTGTGGAGTAGTGGAAGAACTGGAAAGATGCCTGTGCTGCTGAGTGCAATCAAATCCTCACAGCAATGCTCCTCCAAAATCAAGTAGACAGCCTTCTTCCCTGGACAGTAGATACAGTTACCCCAACAAAAGCAGGATTGTCTGTTTTTAATATGCTTATTTTCAGAAGAAATTGGCAGGTGTCCCAATACTTTTGTCCGTGTATTGTAGGAAACGTGAAAAATCTCGTCATTCCTTTTATAGCTCTCTTCTACATCTGAGATATCTTTCAAAAGTTCTCTTATTTGCGTCCAGAGCCCTGTAAATGTTCAACTTCTCTGGGGGGAGAAGAAGAATTCTGTTCAACA